>NC_053148.1:32541877-32850914 GCF_016808335.1 Panicum virgatum | reverse complement strand
TGGCATCTCCACAGCACCACCGTGAGTCAATTCGTGGAGTCCTGAAGCCGGAGACGCCCAGCAGCGGCCCCGTCCTCGAGCTCCGTCCAGCGCCGCCGCCGGTCCTCGTCGCCGACCGCCCTGCGCTGCAACCCCGGCTGCCTCGAGCCCTCGGTAAGAATCAGTGCCGCCGCCTTGTCCTTTTTACTAGGTTTTAGGGCCCATGGCACACCCTTGGTGCCCGGGCATCACACGCCGGCGATCTCGCCGCCGCGCACACCTCCACTCCACCGTGGCGGAGTCTCTACAGCACGGCAACACCCCACTCGAGCCTTGAACTATCTCGCCCTCACGTTGCACAAGCTTCATGATCTCTCCACGCCCACTTCCCAGCACCAAAACGGCATGGATGCCGCACGCCATTGTTCAGCCGCCGCGCAGAGCCGCCGCCGTAGTCGCGCTCGCCGCTTTGAGCCCTGCCGTGCCTAGCTGATGCCTCAGGTGGATCACGCATGGCGTGATGACCCTCCTAGACCCAAGCCTGGGTCAATTTGACCCCGGGGAGGCCGAGTTTGGCCTACTCTAGTGAAGCGCCGCCGCGGGAATTGGTTCCCCTACGAGCTCCACCGCCGCCTGCGCTCGCGAGCCTCGTGAGCCGACCGGTCGGGAGTGCACGCACGAGATTACATCGAGATCCCATCAAACCCGAGCCACGCGATCGCGATCCAACGGCCGAGAATCACCCATACCGGTTCGGCCTAGCGTTTTTGCTAAAGAACCCCTGAACTTTCCTAGATTCAACCCGCAGTCCATGCTAGTTGAAAAATATTTCCAAAACTGCCCCTGTTTTTACGTTTTAGACCCCTGAACTTCTTTAAAATGGAACCCTCAGTCCACCAGGCCGTCGCCCTTGGTCTTTTTGCACATTAGCCCCTGTGTCTATACGTTAATCACGTATAGGTCCCTGGGTTTTGTTCCTGAGCCCCTGCAACTTCAGTTTTCTTGCAGATAGGTCCCTAAAACCTTGTTTTAGCCTTATCTTTGTTGTTTTAAATCCGTTTTAGGTGGTTTTCGCGCTCACGCAATCGTTGTAACGCGTAGAATAGTTCTAGCTTAGTTTTGCTTGCTGTTTTTATGTATTGTTGTACTGTTTCTTAGTGTTAGCATTTGTTTGCATGTATGTTTATGTTGTTGCCTTGTTTTTTGGCCATGTGTTCGTGAGTAGACGTTGAGCTACCGGAGGAGCATCAGTACCAGTACCCGGAGCAGCCACCGTCTTCAGAGCAGTTTGAGCAGCAGTAGGAACAGTTTGAGGAAGGCAAGTATAACATGAACACCACCTATAACTTTTAAAAACAATTTCATACTGCATTTTAACACTATATGCCTATAAGGATTTACCTAGCCACTTTATATCCTTTATATATATATCCCTTGGGTTGCATTTTGGTTAGTTGAGCTAGGTTGCTGCGCTATAACACACTTGGTCCTTTTTTAATTAATTTGATTAATGGTATATGCAACTTAAATCTGGGAGTGGCCCTCTGTGATCTGTGCTTGAGGGGCTCACGTCTCGTTAAAAATTGGTTTTTCTAAAAACTTGGTTTTGGGGGCTTGCACAGTGTTTGGTGCTAGCTACTCTCCATAAGGACCGTACGTCATTAGAGCGACAACCTGGGACAACCGCGCAATCACAAGACTGCAATGGGACGGTCTTGGCTTACTAATTAGGTCTTTTTGGTTTGGAGTAACTTACCTGTGGGACAAGGGTGGTAAGCTTCTATGGCCCTCGTACTGAGTGGCCTCGTCTGTGCTCCGTGCCTTGACGCCCACTAGACCTGCTCCATAGTCGTCGATCCAACCCTCGCGGTTACTCCTTATCAACGAGATTCTTTGTAACGGCCTCATAGTGAGTTTGCTATCCATCTCACCTACAGAAGTGTGATGAATAACTAGCGTAGCTCACGACTTGTGGGTAAAGATGTGCAACCTCTGCAGAGTGTAAAACTGGTATACTAGCCGTGCTCACTGTCATGAGCGGCCCGGATCCTCCTTTTGATTAGTGGGGTTACCTTGGTGGTTTCAGTTTGGTTCTAAGTAGTTCATAATTAATTTTGATTAATTACTATATAACTGGGTTTATGGTAAATCATCAACTTGTAGTAATTAGCTTTAATAAAATTTTGCAAAGGATTAAAAGCTAATGCAGTTGAGTCAGCCAACCTTAGAGCCTCATAGTTTGTGTTATACTTGTTGAGTACAAGTTGTGTACTCACACTTGCCTCCTCTACTCTTTTTCCTCTTGTTCTTTTTGGGATACTCTACTGCTGCTCAGTTCTTGCCGACGCGAGGGAGTTCACTCAGAGCTACCAGGAGTGCGAGGACTTCTAGGCGGTTGTCTCCCAGTTGACGTCCCTGTGGCGCCCAGCTTCCGAGAGTTTACGTATATGTTTTTACGCTTCCGCATACTCTGTATCAGACATTTGGTCATTTATGTAATAAATAACATTCGTACTCGCTTTATTATATCTTTTCACATGATATATGCTGTGATATACTGTTCATTCTGTTGTATATACGTGTGACTTGATCCTGGCACGTATATGATTGCTCGGTTTATGTCCTTTTATAAACCGGGTGTTACACATATAGAATCGATTAATCTCGCGGACGGTGAATACGAATTGGTGCCCGCGGACTCTCATTTTGATTAGGAGGTTAATTTGAACTGTGCTAACGTAGCTCAAGAACTGGGCTAGGCCCCAGAGGTTTCTCTGCCTGACAGTGTCCAAGAAGGCAAGCCCCGGTGCATAATCCCATTATTTTACGCATTATATTCATCTAACTATTTGTATATGTTGTAATAATTTTATTGCGCATTTACGTTTTCTAGGAGTTGATCAAAAACTTTAGGTGCATGATCCCTAGGTACCTATGTTTGTTATCCGGATCTTTTTTTCGACTAGTTGCCCCGCTAACTAGGTATGTGTTGTCGGTCGAAACACACCGGCGAGCAGCGACAGGCAACACGAAGAGCCGGGAGGTTGCCGGGGCGCTGGCAGGCACTGCTCCCTCGTCGACGGCCCGCAATTCCAACACACGCCGCGGCTCGTGAAGACGCAGCGCATGCCACCTGACCTATACCCGATCAGGAAGG
This sequence comes from Panicum virgatum, assembly GCF_016808335.1. Taxonomy (NCBI): domain Eukaryota; kingdom Viridiplantae; phylum Streptophyta; class Magnoliopsida; order Poales; family Poaceae; genus Panicum; species Panicum virgatum. Next base: position 32,847,778 of record NC_053148.1, on the reverse strand, counting down.
TGTGGACGTGCTTGCAATGGTTTGCCTGCATACACAAACACGTGGAAACATAAGTCCGAGCCATGCTCGGCTCCCCGGGACGACTCTTGCATTGGTTTTAAAGAGCCGATCGAGTCCCGGTGTCAGATTGGATCTGCATCTATCCGGATATCGATAAATAAGGCAAATGAGTGTAAAGCTGCTTCAATTAAATCTAATCAATCTAATCCATGATGGTAAAAGCTTCACTGCTAGATCGGAACATCCTACACGTGATTGGGCCTAATAAACGTAACAGATAACTAAACCATAACCAAAACAGAGGCCTAAGAACTAGCAAGAGTCGATTCCCGGATCAATTCCCTGTTAAGACTAGAGCAGAGCATCTAACACACCATCGGATCATCCAACCCGTTTGCAAGGCCTAACCTAGCAGATATTACGCCAACTCTTAAGAATAAGAGCAAACCATAACAGATTAGATCTACTTGACATAAAAGAAGTAGGGTGTTGCCTTTACGCAGCTAACTCTACGCAACAAGAGCTAGCATAAGATGATGACATGATCGCATAAAGACAACATGATGTTCGTAGATGATAAGCAACAAAGCACAACAGATCTACTAAAAGCCATGCTACGAACATCGAGATAACTAGCACTACTCGCCATCAAAAATGCTTCAGTACGAGTAATACCAAGGTAAAGGTAAGAACAACGCTGCCCTGATCGCGAGAAGCGATCAGGGCAGTATGGCGCTTACTTGGATGAAACCCTAAGATTAGGGATGGCGATGCGCCAAGAGTTGTTGTTTGTGAGACGTGATGACGTTCTTCCCTTCATGAATAACATAGGGTATTTATAGTCCGGAGACTTGGGAAACAATATAAACTAATCTTGTCCCGATCGGACTCTATCTCTAATCTAAAGATACATAGCCCATGTGGCCCAAACGCTCATCTCCTGGTTTAAGCCCAACTTGGTTTCGGCCCACAATTAATCCTGTTAATTTATGGCGATAACACATGCCCTCCTGGTTTTGGCAATGATAGTTCCAAAACCACTCCGTCGCTTCATCTCCCCGTTAATGCTCATTAAACATGCTGCAACCACCAAGGAAGATGCAACGTCTCTGCAACTGGCTCCTCGTAGAACGTAAAACTACCAATCCGTCTTCCATCTTTTCACTATTTAATCTCACCCCGAATCGGCTCTTCTTCATAGCGAACTCCTTCTTCCTCCCAGAGCCAAATAGCACAGAAAACCCCACTCCCCTGCCAGCCATGGCGATCTCTTCCTCCTCTGGCTCCAACTCCTTCGGAGATTCCTCTTCTTCTTCCTCTTCTCCCTCTTCTTCTTCTTCTTCTTCTTCTTCTTCTTCTCTTTCCGCTTCCTCCATCGACTCCATCCCGGAGAGTCGGGAGCCGACTCCCGAATGGGACCCAATAGCAGCCTACGAGGCACTGGCTCCTCTGCACTGGGATGCAAAGGAGTTCGACTTTGGGGTCGTCTCCGAGGAGAATGAGCCCGAAACTGAAGGGGAGGACCTCCAGTTCCTGTTCCAAGAGGAACTGGAGAGCGACGAAGAAGACTCCTCGGAGGGAGTCGACTCCTCCTCGGAAGAGGAGATCGACTCCTTCTCCGATGATGACGAGCCGATGGGCGGAAAGCCCTTCCGGTTCCTCGGGTCCTCCGAGGAGGATAGCGAAGAAGAGAACAACGACGGCGGCGACGGCTGAAGCGACTTCGGGTCCGAGGGCGGCAGCAGCGCCTTCAGCAGCGACGACGACGACAGCGGGGACGCGCCGGCCCGAAGCCCCAAGCGCCGTAGGTACTAGGTACCTACGAGCAGTAGAAGTAGTACTGTAGCATCGTAGGGGTAGGATCACAAAGCCGAAGGATTAATTCCTTTGTAACAATCGGCTTTCCCTTGTAAGAAACCTTTCTATTAATGAAATCAATTTCCTTTAATTACCGTGTGCTCGTTTACTTTCCAAAAAGCCGATGGCAACGCATCAGGCTTCTATAAATATCCAAAAGCCGACGAAATTCAAACTAGAAGCAACCCGCATAAGAGTAGAGTATCACTTCCACCTTGAACCGAACTCGAAACAAGCTCTCAAATCCAAGCATAATTTGAAAACCCAGCTCTACAAATTCGAGCAAGAACTCTTCAAGCATCCGGAATTCGAATCAGAGCCCACAGTAACCAAACCCCAAGTCAACGGATCTGAGCCATGGCAGACTCTGCAGCTCAGACAACAAATCCTACTGTCGATGATGCAACCGGTGATGCGGCAATCTGCGGCCTGAAAGTAATATTCGGCCTAATCCTTTAGTTTCCCTCAGCTTATTAAGCCTCTGAAACACTAAACTCTGAAACATGACACCATATATGAACTTCTGAATTTCTGAACTTCAGGTGTCAGACATCCTTCTGCCGCATCCCTCCAATCCAAAATCTTTATGTCTTGGCCCACGAACCTATGAAAATCCCACAGATTTGATCTCTTGTGAAGCAAATAGGATCCCTTTCGTGAGTCAAAACATCGATTTGAACCTTTGGGCCGACTGCTTAAGAGCCTGGCCCAACCCTCCTGAGAGCTGGATTACATGGTACAGCAGAGTAGCAAAAGCTTATATGCCCTTGTGGCAGGATTTGAACATAGCCGATGCACTTAGCTTATCATTATCTAATCTTGACAAAGATGAGAATCTTCTGAAGACCATTGGCTATTTTTGGTCTGATGCTCTAAACTATTTTCTCTTTGGTCATGGACCCATGACCCTTACTCTGCTAGATGTCACCATGATCACTGGCCTAGATATTGGATCTCCTAATCCAGCTGCCCACAAAATGGTAGAAGTCCCCTTCAAAGTTTCTTCCAAGGCAAACTGCACAAACTGGGGCACTTACATGAATCAGCACATGAAAACAAAAGGTCCAGTGACTGAGAAGGAACACACAGCCTTTTTAAATCTTTGGCTAGAGCACTTCATCTTCTGTGGCCCTTCTTTAGCTCCAACTAAGAATTATCTTCCCTTGGCCTATCACCTGGCGCATGGCAATCACATCGGCCTAGGCAAACTTTTTCTTGGAGAAACCTACAGATACCTCCATTTGATGACATCTAACTTGCTTAACCAAAAAAAACTGAGAACTGGAGGGCCTTGGTGGTTTATTCAGCTGTGGGCACAACTGTACTTTCAGCACCAGATTCCGAAGTTCCAAGGTCTAACTAAGAACTCTTTTCCTGATGAGAGTGGCAAACCAATTAGATGTACTAGCTATGTCCAAGCTTTATTTAGTCTTCCCGGCAGTAAACTGAATTCAACAGATGCAGCAAAGTGGTTCAGAATCTTCTACAAGGGACTGGATAATCCACTCTATTTTCCATTCACTGAATCTGAATCTTTTGAAAACCCAACTGCCTTCAGATTGGATAACTTCGCCGATGACAACAGCACTCGGCATTTATACTCTTTAATGATCTGACCTGGTTTCCTTCCTGTTGTCATTAGCACCTCTAATAGAATTATCAAGCCAGGTTATGAATCTTACCAACCAGTCATAGCAGCTCGGCAATTTGGCCTAGGACAGGTCCCTCCCCACTTCCATATTCACCACTTGGTGGAGAGTAGAGCCGACCTGCCTGATGGCCTCACTAGTTCAAGATGTTACAGCATGTTCGATGACCACCACATTCCAATACCAGCCGATCTATCCCTCGATCCTTCATCGATCGATTTTAGCACATGGTGGGGAATGTGGAAAACACATGTATTTAGGAAAGCTCTAGGTCCTCGACTGCAGCAAATTGATCCTGAATATGTAATCCCCGAGAAACAGGTACCGAATCTATGCACTTTATCCTTTCTGAGTACTCCATCCTTCCACTTGTCTAATTCTTGCTCACCCTGTTTGCAGCAACAAGATGGTCCAGAACCTATGACCAGCAACGGAGAGTCATTCCACTTTCTTCCAACTGCCCCTGATGTACTCTTCTGCAAAGGATTGCCATCAATGAAGAAAGTGATAATGACCATTCAGCCAGACTTACTTCAGTCGGCTTCCAAACAAAGACAAGCTTCTGCAATTGTTGCCCCCCGAGTCTTAACCAAGAAAAGGAAGATGATCACGAGGCGCGTTATCAAGAAACCAGCACCAGCTTCCCCGAGTCCATCAGAGTCCAACACCAACCAGGAAATTCATCTTTCTAAAACTTCTTCTTTATTGCATACACACATACTCTGGTTGACTGTAATTCTATTTTCAGGACGCAACTGAAGACATCATTGAAACTGACACTTCAAATGCTCTGACGGATGTACATGACGAACAGGCTAACACAGTCAAAACCTCGGTTGTCACCTCCAATCCATCCGGATCAGCTATACCAGAGCCGATCATCACGTCCTATTCAGAACAGGTAACATTACAAGAACCAATTCTGAACCAGCCGATAGCTTCATAAATGTATCTTGCTATTAACTTTAGATATGTCCACAGGGCTTAGACATTTCAAGTTTGCTTTCCTTTGACCCGGTATCAATGGGTCTAACTGCCCCTGGAGCAAAAACACCATCTTTGCAGCAATCGGCTAATTTGGCACATCAGCTTCATCTCATCAAGGATCTACTATCTGCTCCACTCACTGCTCTAGTTGGTGATTCCAGCAAGATAAATAACATCTTTGAGCAAATAGAATCCCAACTCCCAGAGCCATTGCAAATCAAGCTCTAGCCAGCCAGTAGCCTTCCATTCTTCCGGGTAGAAGTGAATAAAGCGCAACAAAGAATAGAAGCACGTCGCTCTCAAGCTTCTCTGAAAACTGACATTGCTCAAAAGTGCAAGGCCCTCAACCAGAGGAAGGCAACTCTAGATATCAAAGCTGATGTGTCTGCCAACACGAACCGACTCGACCTCCTGAAGAAAGAACTGGCAGAACTCGAAGAAAAGGTTTGTACCACCAAGAAACTCATCCAGGCCGAGGAAACTTCCATCGCAAACTCCAAACAAGAAACCCAGGAAATGGCCGAGCAGATACAAGCGGAGTTTGCAGAGATAAGCACCTTGAGTCGGCAGATAGTAACAGGCGATGACAAGGATGACGAAGCAATCATAGCACGAGTAGACGCCGTCCGCACAGAAGCCATCCATGCCATAGAAGAATTCCTGAACCAATAGATAGGCTCCAGAAACAATTAGTACTGCCTGTTAATCCTGAAACTTGTAACTGTTTAAAACATCTTAAGTCGATGGTTGCACATCAGCTATCTTGCCTTTCATATGTATTTTACTAGCCAACTCAACGTGTTGGCCTTCTCATTCATTTTTTTTACTGGCCAACTCAACGTGTTGGCCTGTCATGATTTTTTTACTGGCCAACTCAACGTGTTGGCCTATTACACTGCAGCCAGATGGATCTCATCGGCTTTCGTTACTCGCTTTCCCACATGCTTGGGAAATACTTCTTGTGGTGTTGACCATTGACAGCAACAGGAAACTTGACACCATCCAGCTCCTCAAGCATGTATGCATTCCCGGGCAAAACCTGATCAATCTTGTACGGCCCGTACCAAGTTGGAGACCACTTGCCATACTTTTTATCTTTAGTTCCCAATGGCAATACTGCCTCCCAAACCAAGTCTCCAACCTGGAAATTCTTTGGCTTGACCTTCTTGTTGTACGCACGAGCAACTTTAGCCTTATTTTCCTTGATCTTCTCTAGCGACCAAAGCCTTAGCTCTGTCAGATCCTCCACATTATCGTTCATCAAGGCTGCATACTGTTCAGCAGATAGATCATTCTGAAACTCAACACGCCTTGATCCGACCGTGACTTCCCATGATAACACAGCGTCTTGGCTGTAGACTAAATGGTACGGCGATGTCTTGGTGGACCCGTGACATGAAATACGATATGCCCACAAAGCTTCTGACAACACCTCATGCCAGCGCCTAGGATATTCATCGATCTTTCTCTTTATGAGCTTGATGAGGCTCTGATTGGATGCTTCAGCCTGTCCATTAGCTTGGGCATAATATGGAGATGATCTGATCAGCTTAATTCCCATGTCATCGGCGAACCTCCTGAATTTCTCTGATATAAAGACCGATCCTCCATCGGTCGTAATGGTTTGAGGAATCCCAAATCTGTGAATGATGTGCTCTTTGACAAAGCTGATCACATCTTTTGACGCTACTGACCTCATGGGTGTAACACCTCCGGTGTTTAACACTGTTTAAAAATGCAATTAACGTCAAATGACACATTAAACCCTAGTTTTGTGTTTACTTAAAGTCAGAATTCCGTTAAATACACCAAAAAGTCAACTCTCACACCTTTGCTCAAATGAACTTTTGCCCAAAACGAAAGTTGAAGAGTTTGACAAGATTAACAACTTTCGTGTTCAAAGTTTTTCAAGTCCTAACATGAAATTTGGAGTTAGCCCCGAAAAACAAGTGGGTGCATTAAATTTGAATTCAAATTCTTAACTTTCAAATCATCGCTCAAACGGATTTTTGCCTGAAAGGAAAGTTGTAGGAAATTGAATTTTGAACGACTTTCGTGTTCAAAATTTTTCGAGTTTCAATTGAAAATTTTGAGTTTGAACTGAGTCAAACCATTGACTCTCTCTTTCTCTCTCCACTCCCTTTCTCTCTCCCCTCTCTCTCCCTCGCTCTCCCTCCCCTTCTCTGCACGCGCAGGCACTCGAGCACGTGCTGCCGCCGCTCGCTGCGCCCGCTGCCTTGCTGCCGCCGTGCTGCTCCTTGCTGAGCTTGCCATCACTCCCCGTTCGAGTGCGCACGCTCGCCCGCTGCTCCTCCCCCATCCCGTCCAAGCCTGCCCCGCCCTGCCCGTTGACGAGCACGCCGCGACGAGCGCTCGGCGACGCGCCGCGCCGCCACCGTGGTGCCCAAACGAACCATCCGCCTGCCCGCACGCCAGCCCGCCATCATCGCCTCGCCATCGCTGCGTCGCTGCCCCGTTGCTACCTCGCTGCTCGGCCACGCCAACGCGCCATTAACGCGCGCGCAGAGCGCCACGGCCACCCTCGCTGCCGACGCCCTACTTCCCCCGCGCGAGCGCCCAGCCCTCTCCTCACACCCTCACTCCACCCGTTAGCTCGCGCCGCACTTGTGCACGCGCGCACGCCTCCCATTCCTCGCGCCTGCGCCCCACCCCATCGCCCAGAACGGCCGGCGCCGCCACGCCATGGCGCTGCGCCGCCGCACCCCCATTTCCGCCCGCCGAGCCACGGCTCTCATGGAGAGCCCAGCTCACCCATCCTCCACCCCTACCGAGCACCCAGCGAGCTTCATTTCACCCCCAGGCAACTCCCAGGCCCGCCCATTTCCACCCGAAGCCTTCCAGTGCCGCGGAACATCGCCGCCGCCGTGAACCCCGCCGGCCGCCCGCTCGCCGCGGAACCCCCTGCTCCGCCCCGCCCCGACCCAAATCAACCCCCAATACAGCTTCCTCGTGGTCCAATGCATCTCCCCGGCCGGTCCTCACCCTCCCTCCTGCACCGGAGCACCGCCATCGCCATTGACATCCTCCCTACTGCTACGTCGGCGAGCCGCCTCCGTCCACCCCGAGATCAACCCGAGCCGTCCAGGGGTAGAGCTCGCCTCCCTCTTGCTTTTCCCCCACCTCCCCTCGCCGCTGGCAAGCTCCCTCACCGGGAAACGCCGCCGCCGCCACCTCCTCTGTCTCCTACCTCCGGGCAGGGACCCCTGCATGATTAGTTTTAGATTTCCAGGGGGTTTTGTGAAAGTTCCAGGGCCCCTTTTGCAAATCTGTGTTTATGTTTTCTAGTTTTTCCAGTGAACTTGTAAAATCGATGTAAATTCGTAGAAAAATTGGAAAAATTCAAACTCAACTGTTCTGAGTTCCTTGTGACTAGACCTACGACTTTCGTTACATTCACTTTTACTTTTACTCAATAGTGTTTGGTATATTTAAAATACAAAGAAAGTGTAGCTTTTATTAGATCTCAAGTTACAAGCATGAGCTGTTAGCCATTTTTGGTCAGTGGGTTACATGTTAGATGTATAACCTTGTGCAAAAGTTTTGTGGATAGTTGACATGCCTAGCTATCAGTTTATTTAAATCTTGGTGTATACCTAGGATAGATAGTTTTAATTATCTAAGTGCTTATGATATGTTTCATGGGTTCAAACTTTTACAGTACTTGTATTTGCGTTACAAGAGTCTACAAAATTTTTTTGAGAATTTTTAGTTAAATACAACTGGACCAAATGATTTATGGAGAGGGTGGATACATTAAATCATGAAAAATAGTTCTTGCAAATGAAAAATTCTAATAATTTTTCTAATGGTTAACTTTGAGTTTACAACCAAGCTGGTAATAGATGAAGCTCTGTAACCTTCTATTTTTGTCTGTAGGTTTTAAACTAGGTTGTTGTAGCTTTATTTTGTCCTATTTATCATGCCCTGTGTATTGTTCTTTTAAATCTGAAAATTTTTCAGTAGACTCACCATCAGTTTAGGAGTGCTCAGTAAAAATTTTAGCATCTTTACTTGTAGGGTTTGTTCTGTATAAATGAATCTTAATCCTAGCAGTGGCTGTTTAATGCATTTTTTTAGTGGTTAATATGCTGCATGAAATGGGCTGAAAATTTCACAGTAGGCAAGTTACTCAGACCTGTACCTTGCATAAAAATTTCTAACCCAGAATCTCTGTGCAACTTTAGTTATGATAAGGACATGCTTAACCTAGTAATAAATGAGAAAAATCCTTTCTTTTGCTGCATAGGGAGAAAAGGTAAAATCCACCCTAGTTACTTTGTGAAGTCAAATATAATGATTATTACTCTATAAATGATTGCCCAAAATGATGTAATAGAATATTTTGCAAATCATCTTGAGTTGCGTTGGATTGCAACTCTATAGTGAAGAATTGAATAAATCGTATCACTAAAGTAACTCACGCATATGCATTTCATATAGATTCGACTACTCACCCAGACGGTACGTACGAGTTGGTGCCGGAGTCCGAGAGTGAGCAGCGTGAAGCTCAAGTGAATCTAACTGAAGCCACTGAAGACCCGAACCAAGTTTCGGAAGAGCCTAAGGCTAGTTACGCTCAGGAAGGCAAGCCCCGGAGCATGTCCTACCTATTTTAAATTTATGCAACTATTTATATTCCTATTTATTTGTGCATTTAAGTTGCAGGAATTGTTTGGAACCTTAGTTGCATGATCCTAGGCACCTATGCTTGAACACTAGTATGTGTAGGTCGCTAGTTGGCTATGCTAATGGTTCGGTAGAAGTCGAGTGATTTCCTGTCACTCGCGAGCTCATAGGAGTTGAATGCTTACTACGCACTGCAATATAAGGTTTACGGGCGGGGTTGTTGTACTTGTGGTACCCCGTCTGTTTAGTGAAAATGGATAAGGCCGCGGTGTGTGGTAGTGGTGGTTAAGCGTTTGAACGTACTAACCACATGCCGAGAATATGGTAATCGGTAAGCTTAAGTACCTGATGGAACCGGCCGTGGAACATACTCCCCACTGTCTGGTCTTTGGTCACACACGGGTGCAGGGCACCCTAGGACGGTGGGCCTGTTTCATGCTCGGGGAAAAAGGGGAAAAGTCACGTGGGTGATTTCATTCCCATGCGTGTGTTTAGGTTTGCCTGGCCAGGTTAACAAATTCGATTCGAATCGTCCGTCTCTCACGGATATTGAGACTGCTTAACCCTTTTGCCACATAGAGTAAGAAGTGGAACAATGATGATGAGAAATATGGTTGAATGATGAGAAATAATTGTTTTCACCATGTATGCTTTAGGATAGATGCTAATGTAGAATGGTTAATCAAACTAGAACTTGAAACCTAAAATCGGAAAATAAGGACTTACTCTTTATTGCTTTTCGGCAAAGACAAACCCCTCAAGCCAAAAGCCTTGCATGTCTAGTTAGAGGGCTAAATATATCCTAGTCGGGTAAGCCTTGCTGAGTATTAGAGTACTCAGCCTTGCTTGTGGCTCCACTTTGTTTTCAGGTGATACGTTTGAAGATCAGATAGCTAGTTTGACCTGGCCGTGTGTTTTACCTCCTGGTTGGTCGGTGGAGTGGGATACGACTCCGACTAACGATGACAATGCCGAATGATGTCATGTACGGGTTTCATCATGACATCTTATATCATCGTTTAGCACTCGTTTTATTTTCCGCTGCAGTTGAACTCTGAACTACTATCAATTTGAACTTCAAGTACCTTTTTGAGATTTCAAACTTGGTTTGTAATAATTAAGTTAAGACTCTGTAATGTAATGTATCTGTGAATTGTTGTACTCTCTGGACTCACCTTCGTTTGGGTTACATGTAAGCTTTGGGTTCGATCGACGCTCAGGTGGATTCTTCGGGACTTTACCCGACAGCCCCGCCGGATTACTCCGTTTGAAGTGCGTGTTAGCCGGGATTACCTTTAAGGGATGGTTAGCGCACTTGAGCCGGATTAATTTGGGCGGTACTGCCACAATGGGCACTGCCTCTACCCACTTTGTGAAATAATCTGTAGCAGCTAAGACCCATTGGTGACCCTTGCTAGACGACGGGTTGATCTGACCAATCATGTCCATGGCCCAACCTCTGAATGGCCATGGTTTGATGATAGGATTCATTACTGATGCCGGCACTATCTGAATTTTGCCAAACCTCTGACATGCCTGACATCCTTTGTAATATTTAAAACAATCCTCAAGCATAGTGGGCCAGTAATAACCCGATCGCCTAATCAGCCACTTCATCTTATGAGCCGATTGATGAGTACCGCAGGCTCCTTCGTGAACCTCATGCAAGAGCCGATTTAACTCTGAAGGTCCCAGACATTTAAGCAGTAGTCTTTCTAAGGTCCTATAGGACATGTCATCCCCTATCAGAACATACTTCATGGCCTTGAGTCTTATCCTTCTGGGTGCCCCCCGAGCAGAATCTTTCAAGTAATTGAAGATATCGGCTCTCCAGTCTCCGGGTTCTAGAAACTGAACTTCTACATCGACTCCATCGGCTGTTTCTTTGTACCCAGAAGCCATCTGTGCCAAATCGTTGGCTTCATTGTTCAGAGTTCTGCGTATCCAGTAGAAATTGATGTACCTGAATTGTGATATCAACTCATGGCACTGCATCCATATTGGAAAAAGAGCTTCGCTCTCACATCTATATTCTTCCGTGAGCTGAGAAATCACCAGCTTCGAATCTCCAAATATTTCGACCGCTTCCGCACCAGCTTCGAGGAGTAGTTCCATCCCTTTGCGAACGGCTTCATATTCCACCAAATTATTGGTGCATGGGGCAGTCATCCTGATGGAGAAGGAGTAAGTCACCCCTCGAGGAGACACCAACAGAATTCCCACACTGCACCCATCATCACAAGCCGATCTGTCAAAAAACATAGCCCAAGCACGAATAAATAGTGCAGCAATATCAGTGCTGATCCTGTCTTCAACAAGATTCGCCAGTGCCTGTCCCTTGACTGCTTTTGCAGGCTGATACCGAATATCGAACTTTGACAATGCAAACATCCATTTTCCATGCCGGCCTTTCAGGACAGGAGCCGACAGCATATGCTTTATGACATCCGATTTGCATATGACAATTGTTTCCGCCGAGAGCAAAATATGACGAAGCTTTGTACACGTAAAGAATAAGCAAAGACAAAGCTTCTCGATTTCAGGGTACCTGGTCTCGGCGTCTAACATGCATCTGCTGAGGTAGAAAACCACCCTCTCCTGGCCGTCGTGCTTCTGAACCAATACTGAAGCAATGGAAGTGTCACCCACGTATAGGTACACATAGAACGGCCTATCTTGCTGAGGAGGAACCAACACTGGAGGCTTTGATAAATATTCTTTAATTTCATCGAAAGCTTGCTGCTGTTCTACCCCCCAGTGAAACTCATCATCAGATTTGATCTTCACTAAACCCATGAACGGTTCGATGCACCTAGACAGATTAGAAATAAATCGTCTGACAAAGTTAATTTTACCGATGAGCTTCTGCAACTCTTTCTTTGTAGTAGGTAGCTTCATCGTCTTCACAGCTTCTTGACTCTTCAGGCCGATCTCGATTCCCCGTTCATGCACCAGGAACCCCAAAAATTGACCGGCCGACACGCCAAAGGCACACTTCTTTGGGTTCATTTTGAGCCCAAACCTTGGAGTCCGCTCCAAAACTTGACGCAGATCTCCCAGATGCCCCCCAGCTGATTTGGACTTGACAACAACATCATCGATATAAATTTCTACTATTTTGCTGATGAGATCATGAAAAATGTAATTCATGGCACGTTGGTACGTTGCACCAGCATTTTTCAGTCCAAAGGTCATAACCAAATATTCGAACAAGCCGACCGCGCCTGGTACTCTGAACGCGGTCTTGTTCACGTCTTCTGGGGCCATGAAGATCTGGTTGTTGCCGGCATTACCATCCATAAAACTCATCATTTTGTGGCCGGCAGCTGCGTTGATCAATGTCTCTGCAACAGGCATCGGGTATTCGTCCTTTGGCGTCGCCATGTTGAGATCTCTAAAATCGACGCAGACACGCCATCGACCATCCTTCTTTTGCACCGGTACCACGCTGGAGATCCATTCTGCATACCGGCACGGCCTGATGAACCCGGCATCCAACATCTTCTCCACCTCTTTCTTGACTTCTTCTAGGACTTTGGCCTTCATCTGACGTGCTCGTTGTTGAAACAGCCGAAACCCCTTCTTGAGCGGGAGCCGATGCTCGACGATGCTTCTATCCAAACCGGGCATCATGGTGTAGTCCCATGCAAAACAATCCCGGTACTCTTTCAGCAGTGCAATCATCTCCTTACGCAAGACCGGATCCAACTTCCTGCTGATAAATGTCGGTCGTGGCTTATCCCCAAGACCGATGTCAACCTCTTCCAAATCATCAGCTGACGTGAACCCGTATCCTAGCTTACCGTCGTCTGAAAAACCAGCTGCGAACGCAGGTGAGTCCTCGTTGTCCTCAAGATCAGCGGCAAACACAGAGAGATGACAAGAAAAAATATTTGGCCAACCGCATGGGCTGGCCATTTCTATTCTTCCATTATCATTCGAAACCAAATAGTCGATGAGTGGCCAACTGCCAGAGCAGGCCATCGTATATACATGATGTAACAATTCCGACCCCAAATAGGGTTTTTCTATTTTTTGGGGCCGGTCGCGGGGACCGGCCTCTCTATCTCTATTACACCCCGTAGCACGCCAGGATGTGTTTACTCTGTGAGGCCAGTGGATAAGACCAGCCTCAGTCCGTTTTTTGTCGCCTCGATCCGATCACAGTCTTTTCAGGGCGATCCCTGAGATCGGCTCTTGTCCTTCTGCGTCCCAGGCATTCATATCTGCAAGCGAGACTTCACTGGAATCGTCTGCAGGGACCACTTCTACTTCATCGCCATCCCATTGGACCAGATACTGATGCATTGTGGAAGGGATACAACAGTTGGCGTGGATCCAATCCCTCCCAAGCAGTACTGTGTATGTGCTCTTGCTGTAGATGATGAAGAATGAAGTCGGGATCGTCTTGCGACCCACTGTCAGCTCCACATTAAGAACCCCCATTGCCTCTGATGGTTGTCCGTTGAAGTCATTGAGCATCACATTGGTCTTGATTAGGTCGGCAGAAGATCGTCCCAACCAGCGCAGCACTAAATATGGCATCAGGTTGACTGCAGCACCGGTATCAACCAGCATCTTGTTAACGGGTTTACCGTTGATGAAGCCCTTGAGATACAGCCCCTTCAAATGTTTGTAGCTTTTTTCCTTTGGCTCCTCAAAGATGATCGGCTGGGGGCCAAGATCCAACTGTGCAATAGGCATATCCTCCGGCTGGGGTGCCCGGAACTCTGATGGGAGCACGAACACCATGTTCACATCAGCCGATGGCTTCTCATCGGCTTTTGCCTGCTTGGGGCGCCGCTCTTTTCTTGGAGGGCGCCTTTCCACCCTCCGCGGGTGTTTGACTTGTTCTGCGAGATCCGGACGCGCCTTCCTCAGCACGTCAAGGTACTTTGCTTCTGCATCTTCTAGATTGTGCAAGCGCTGCACTCTACGCTTCTGTGAGCGATTAAACCCGTCAGGACACCACCTTGGGCGATGGTACTTGTCTTCTTCTTCTGGCTGGGAATCACCCTTAGTCGGCCGCTCAACATGATCTTCGTGACGCACTTTGGGACCCAAGCGCCGGAATACCGAAGTATCGCCTGACTGGCGTGTCCGAGGCCTGCACTCCAGACAATCATCTATAGTGGGCAATCGGCTCATGCCGGAATTCCAGTAGTACCTGAAGAACGGGCAATTCCAGTGGTCGCATATAGCCTGGCGCCTTCCCAGCGTCCTCCCTGTGCGGTACTCGTACTCCTCCTCTTCCGATTGATATCGGCGACGTAGCTTGTGCTGATATTCATACTTTTCCAGAAGCCGATCGGAAGCAGGAAGCTGATTACGGATGTGACGCACTTGCTCTTCAGTAACATGCTGTCGCCCTGGGTCATTTTGATCTTGGGGTTGTTTGCCAGAAACGGCCTCTCTCCTTTGCTCATCACGACGACATACAGGCCCCGCCATGTTGATCTGGAATGAAAAATTCTGGCCCGTAGGAGTAAAGTCTGACAACTCTACCACGTTGGCTTGCAGGAAGGGCTTCGTGTCAACCTTCATTGTGTGTTGAGCCAAGATTAATCGGCCTTGTTCGATAGCCGATTGAATCTGACGACGGAGCTCCTTGCATTCACCCGTGGCATGAGTGAACGAATGATGCCATTTACAGTATAGCCTCCCCTGCAGCTCTTGTGCGTTGGCAGCTTGTGATTCTCTGGGAGCTTCAGCTGTTTTTCTTTGAGCAGCAGATCAAATATCTGCTCTGCTTTAGTTATGTCGAAGTCAAAGCCCTTCACAAGCCCTTGCTGTTTGATCCATTTGCACGGGATGGGGTTTGCCCACCGAGTCCACTCTGCCACGGCCACTTCTTGTTCCTCGCCAGAGTCATCAGATTCATCTGCTTGGGCCATGTTCACATGGCGCTTGAACTTATCCTGGTACCGCTCAGGATGATAAAGCTCATATGCCGTAAGCTTCTGCACCAGGTGCGCCAGAGATGTGAATTCCAACTGAAAAGCCAGATCCTTGATCGGCTTAGCGAGTCCCAGAACAGCCAAATCGACTGCCTCCTTCTCTGTGATGCGCGATGAGTAGCATCGGTTCTTCACTTCTCTGAAGCGCTGTATGTATTCCGACACAGTTTCTCCTCGCTTCTGCCTGACTTGGGCGAGGTCGGCAATCCCAGCTTCAGCAGCCTCTGAGTGATACTGGGTATGGAACTGATCTTCCAGCTGCCTCCAAGTTCGAATTGAATCTGGAGCCAATGACGCATACCATCCAAAAGCCGGGCCTGTAAGAGACTGGCCGAAGAACCGGACCGTCAACGGATCCGATACTGAGATCATCCCAAGCTGCGTTAAGTATCGGCTTACATGCTCGATGGAGCTAGCTCCTTCTGACCCGTTGAACTTGGTGAACTCAGGGAGCCGATACTTGGGTGGCAATGGGATCAAGTCATAGTCACTCGGATACGGCTTGGAATAGCCGATCGCTTTTCTTTTGGGCAGGATGCCGAACTGGTCTCTCAGTATTGCACTGACCTGCTCCACACTAAGAACTCCTGGGGCCGATGGCTCAGCACTCGGCCCGGTAGCGTATTTTGCCAGCCACGCTTGTTTCTCCGCGTCTGCTCCAGAAGCCCCTGGGTTTGCCAACTGCACCGAGCGTGTTGGATTGACGTTGTCTGGGATGTATGCGCATGTGTAGCCATGCGGGACCTCCTTGGGTGGCTCGGTGAGGAACTGGCCTTCTCCAGGATCACCGCCGATCTTGTGGACGACGTAGATCGGCGAATTCTGCTGTATTGCTGCCGCGAGCGAGTAGGACACTAGCGGCTTGGTTTGCAATGCAGCTTCCCCCCTGTGACTCCCCAGAGTTGGTCCCGATGGGGAGTACTGGTTCTTGATTACCTCCTGGACATCACGATGTGCCAAGCGCTCAAGCTCGTTCACCAGGCTTTCTGAGTGCCGATGGAGCGTGTGAGCCACCATGTAGTTCATCTCTTGGCGTAGGGCCCTGGTACGCTCCTCTGACGGCACAGACAGATCAACGTTGTCAAAAGCGCCTTCTGGTGAGAACCCCTTCCACCTGATGCCATGGTTGCAGGTCCTCTCAAAAGAGTCGATGAGATCGGCTTCGAACTGAGCTTTGATCTCATCTTACTTTAGCTTGTGTTCTGGAGTCAGCTCTTCATACGTGATGGGCTTGGGAGCGGGTTCTTGATCTTGAGCTCCTGCCATCTCTGCGGTGGGCGTTGTTGTTGATGAAGGTCCCACCGGGCGTGACAGAATGTGTCCCACCAGGCGTGCCAGAATGTGTTGTCGGTCGAAACCCACCGGCGAGCAGCGATAGGCAACACGAAGAGCCGGGAGGTTGCCGGGGCGCTAGTAGGCACTGCTCCCTCGTCGATGGCCCGCAATTCCAGCACACGCCGCGGCTCGTGAAGACGCAGGGCGTGCCACCTGACCTATACCCGATCAGGAAGGTGTGGACGTGCTTGCAATGGTTTGCCTGCATACACAAACACGTGGAAACATAAGTCCGAGCCGTGGTCGGCTCCCCAGGACGACTCTTGCATCGGCTTTAAAGAGCCGATCCAGTCCCGGTGTCAGATTGGATCTGCATCTATCCGGATATCGATAAATAAGGCAAACGAGTGTAAAGCTGCTTCAATTAAATCTAATCAATCTAATCCATGACGGTAAAAGCTTCACTGCTAGATCGGAACATCCTACACGTGATTGGGCCTAATAAATGTAACAGATAACTAAACTATAACCAAAACAGAGGCCTAAGAACTAGCAAGAGCCGATTCCCGGATCAATTCCCTGTTAAGATTAGAGTAGAGCATCTAACACGCCATCGGATCATCCAACCCGTTTGCAAGGCCTAACCTAGCAGATATTACGCCAACTCTTAAGAATAAGAGCAAACCATAACAGATTAGATCTACCAGACATAAAAGAAGCAGGGTGTTGCCTTTACGCAGCTAACTCTACGCAACAAGAGCTAGCATAAGATGATGACATGATCGCATAAAGACAACATGATGTTCGTAGATGATAAGCAACAAAGCACAACGGATCTACTAAAAGCCATGCTACGAACATCAAGATAACTAGCACTACTCGCCATAAAAAATGCTTTAGTATGAGTAATACCAAGGTAAAGGTAAGAACAACGCTGCCCTGATCGCGAGAAGCGATCAGGGCAGTATGGCGCTTACTTGGATGAAACCCAAAGATTAGGGATGGCGATGCGCCGAGAGTTGTTGTTTGTGAGACATGATGATGTTCTCCCCTTCATGAATAACATAGGGTATTTATAGTCCAAAGACTTGGGAAACAATCTAAACTAATCTTGTCCCGATCGGACTCTATCTCTAATCTAAAGATACATAGCCCATGTGGCCCAAACGCTCACGCAGGAGCCGATTTACAAGCCTTCTTAATCTTCTGCTTTAAGCCCAACTTGGTTTCGGCCCACAAATTAATCCTGTTAATTTAGGGCGATAACAGTACGGTAGAAGTCGAGAGGTTTCCTGCCTTTCGCGAGATTATAGGAGTTGACTGACTTTAATTCCTGCTGAAATATAAGGACAACGGGCGGGGTTGTGTAGTTGTGATACCCCACTGGTGTAGTCGAAAATGATTAAGGTCGCGGTGTGTGGCTCATTTCGTTAAGCGTTTGAAAGTACTAGCCACATGCCGAGAAATATGGTAATCGGTAAGCTTAAGTACCTGATTGGACCGGCGAGTGGAACGACCATTCACTCTCTTGGTAGAAGTAGGTTTTTTTTGTCCGGACGTACGGGTGCAGAGTGGTCGGACTGTGTAGTAGGGGAGGGTGACCCGGATCCTTGGACTGGAAAGAAAGGGGGAAAGTTGCGTGGGTGAAAGCGATGTCAATCCCCATGCGTGTGTGTTAGGTTCCCCTGGCCAGGTTGAAATTCGATTCAGAATCGTCCGCCTCTCACGGCATGAGAATGCTTAACATCACATAGAGTAACAAGTGCAACTTGATGATGATAATACTGTTGTATGGTTAAATGATTGCTCTACCATGTTTGTATAGAGTTAGATGCAAACTTAGAACGGTTAATTCAACTAGAATATGGTAAAGTTAAAATCTGAAAATAAGGATCAACTCTTAGTGGCGTTTTTGGCAAAACAAACCCCACCAAACAAAAAGCCTTGCATGTCTAGTTATCAGACTATGTTATATCCGGTGACGGGTAAGTCTTGCTGAGTATTAGTATACTCAGCCTTGCTTGTGGCACTGTTTTCAGGTACTAACTTCGAAGATCTGGTTGCGAGTCTTACTTGGCCGTGTACCTTGCCTCCGGGCTGGCCTGTTGAGTGGGATGGCCCTTCAGCTGGTGCTGACCACCCTCCCACTGAGTGACGCTTTTCGTACGGGCTTTATTGATGCGTCACACTTTTCACTAGTAGTCGTTTACTCCTTCCGCTGCAATAATAAGACATGAATAATTTGTGTAGTTCGGACTTCTGTAGTACTTTGCTACTCTGAACATGGTTTGTAATAAATATCCTTTCCGCTGCAAACTCTGAGATGTTTGAGATGATCTGTGTTGTAATCTCTGGGATCACCTTCGTGTGAGTGTTGTCTGTGCGATCCTGGAATAGCATGGCTTTTATCGAGGCTTCACTCAAGGAACTACTGGTGAGTGCCAATTTGGGTCAGAGTTTCTTAGCAACAAAGATCAGTGCACCCGGGCCCAGTAGTTTTGGGTGGTTCCGCCACACTAGGCCACCTGTATCCGGAGCCAACCGTGTCCACGTCGGCAGCAACAACAAGGGCAACAATAACAACCAGCAGCCTTATAGACGAGCCCACGTCAGCCACATCAACGCGCAGGAGGCTCAGGGTGTGCAAGGAGTGGTACTTGGTGAGTTCCTAGTCAGCTCAACTCTGGCAACAGTATTATTTGATTCTGGAGCATCACACTCATTCATATCGTCAAGCTTTGTGGATAAGCATAAAATACCTACGGTACTACTAAAAATACCCCTATTAACCCGGACACCTGGAGGTGACATCAAGTGTCAACTAGGTTGTTTATAGGTAAGAATTAATTTAAGTGGGGCAGAATTCTAGCAGACCTAGTAGTACTTAAGTCTAAGGGAATAAGCGTGATCCTTGGAATGGACTGATTAAGCCTACACAATGGCCTCAAAGGTTGTGCTGACAAGATAGTACACCTAACCAACTCAGATGGGAAGCAAGTGACCTGACATACTCGGGGAAGTGGACCAGACCCAATGGTTTTTAGCATGGAAGCTAAGCCCTTAGAAGAAGTTCCAGTAGTAAATAAGTACCCAGATGTTTTCCCTGAAGAACTTCCCGGAATGCCACCAGATAGGGATATAGATTTTGTCATCGACCTTGTCCCAGGAACCTCTCCTATAGCTAAGAGACCCTATAGGATGGCAGCCTCTGAGTTGGCAGAATTGAAGAAGCAACTGGAAGAATTACAACAAAGTGGCTTCATCAGACCTGCTCATCGCCTTGGGGAGCCCTAGTCCTATTTGTCAAGAAGAAGGATGGGAGTATGAAGTTGTGTGTAGATTACCGTGCATTGAATGAGGTTACCATCAAGAATAAGTACCCCCTCCCCAAGATTGATGATCTTTTTGACCAGCTAAAAGGAGCCAAGTACTTCTCCAAGATTGATCTGAGGTTAGGATATTATCAGCTCAAGATTAAGGAAAGTGACATCCCAAAGATAGCTTTTGTCACCCGTTATGGGTAGTTTGAGTTTACAGTGATGTCTTTTGGACTCACCAATGCACCTGTTTATTTCATGAATCTCATAAACAAGGTGTTCATGGACAAGTTAGATAAGTTTGTCATAGTCTTTATTGACGACATACTCATCTACTCCAAAAGTGCTCAAGAGCATGAACAACACCTTAGAGTGGTTCTGGAAAAGCTAAGAGTACATAAGCTATATGCCAAATTCAGCAAGTGTGAATTCTGGCTTGACAAAGTAGCTTTCCTTGGTCATATTTTGACCGCAGAAGGAGTAGCAGTTGACCCCAAGAAAATTGAGGCAGTTTCCAATTGACAGCAGCCAACCAATGTTAGTGAAATCAAAAGCTTCCTTCGATTAGCTGGGTATTATCGGAGATTCATTGAAGGAATTTCCAAGATAGTCCGGCCCATGACAGAATTACTCAGGAAGGATAAGAAATTCACCTGGACCGAATCATGTGAAAGGAGCTTCCAAGAATTGAAGAAAAGGTTGACGACTGCCCCCGTGCTAACCCTACCGGACATTCATCGGGACTTTGTCGTCTATTGTGATGCATCGCGACAAGGATTGGGATGTGTCCTTATGCAAGATGGAAAAGTAGTTGCATATGCTTCTCGTCAGCTCAAGCCTCATGAGCAGAATTACCCAACACATGATTTGGAGTTGGCAGCCGTAGTGCATGCCCTCAAAATTTGGAGGCACTACCTGATTGGAAACAAGTGTGAGATATACACAGATCATAAGAGCCTGAAGTATATCTTCACCCAACCAGATCTAAACCTCAGGTAGAGAAGATGGTTAGAATTGGTCAAGGATCACAATGTGGAAATTCATTACCACCATGGTAAAGCTAACGTGGTAGCAGATGCATTAAGCCGGAAACCTTATGGACCCAAGGATGCCCACCTGCAAGAGAAAATGGCATGATTGAATGTGCACATTGTCCCTCGAGGCTCCAACCACAAGCTGAGTGTTCAACCTACCTTGGAGGACAACATCAGAAAGACCTAAGGTACGAACAAGGATTTAATGAAAATCCGCAAACATACTGGAGAAAACAAAGCACCGGATTTTCGAGTGGACGATAAGAGAACCTTGTGATATAAAAATAGGATTTGTGTGCCCAAAGAAGGGGACTTCCGACAAATAATCATAGACGAGGCTCATAACTCGGCATATTCCATCCACCCAGGGTCCACCAAAATGTATTTGGATTTAAAACAAAAGTATTGGTGGAATGGAATGAAGTCAGACATTGCCCAGTACGTTGCTCATTGCGACACATGTCAAAGGATCAAAGCTGAGCATCAGAAGCCAGCAGGATTACTACAACCCCTACCCATCCCAGTTTGGAAATGGGATGAGATAGGAATGGATTTTGAGGTAGGATTGCCAAGACCCAGAAAGGTTATGATTCCATTTGGGTAATAGTGGACCGGCTCACCAAAGTCGCTCACTTCCTACCCGTACGGACCAACTACGGAGGAGAAAAGCTAGCCCAGCTCTATGTGGATAATATAGTAAAGCTGCATGGTGTGCCTAGTAGGATCATTTCAGATCGAGGGACCCAGTTCACCTCCAAGTTTTGGAAAAGTCTGCATAAAGCCATGGGGACCAAATTGGATTTTAGTTCAGCCTATCACCCGCAAACTGATGGACAGACTGAGAGCGTAAACCAAATTATGGAGGATATGTTAAAGGCATGTGTCCTTACCTATGGCAAAGATTGAGAGCAGAGTTTGCCCTATGCAGAGTTCTCATACAACAACAGTTATCAAGCAAGCTTAGGTATGTCGTCATTTGAGGCTCTCTATGGGAGAAAGTGCAGAACCCCTCTGATGTGGTCAGAAGTAGGAGAGCGTTCATTAGTTGGACCAGCCCTCATAAAGGAAGTAGAAGAAAGGGTAGCAGAAATCCACGAAAAGTTGAAAGCAGCCCAGTCCAGACAGAAGAGCTACGCCGACAGAAAAAGATGAGAAATAAGTTTCAATCCAGGAGACTTCGTCTATCTCAAGGTTTCACCTATTCGAGGGACCTGGAGGTTTCAAGTACACGGAAAGCTAGCCCCTCGGTACATTGGACCGTACCAAGTGCTAAAGAAAGTCGGAAAGGTAGCCTACCGACTCCAACTACCAGAAGGAATGTCAGATATACACCCGGTGTTCCATGTCTCACAATTAAGAAGGTGTTTGAGGGTACCCGAGATAGAACACGTGCCAGTAGAGGCAATTGATTTGCAGCCAGACCTGCGATAACAGGAAGTACCGGTCAAAACTCTGGACATTGACACAAAAAGAACAAGGAACTCCAAAGTACGGATCTGCAGAGTGCAATGGAGCAGACACGGAGTAGAAGAAGCTACGTGGGAATGCAAAGATGCTCTGAAGAAGGAGTTTCCCCATCTCTTTAATCAACCGAATCTCGAGGACGACATTCCTTTTAAGTGGGGTAGGTTTGTAACATCCCAAAAATTCACCTAAATAAATTGCTCGCTAAAAATATTTTTTTCAAAAAATTTTCATCACCGAGCTCGAATCTTTCCGGCGATTCGTCGTCCAGACACAAAAACCCAATCTCTGTTCCGACACCGAAAACAATCATCGTTTAAACCTTCCCCGTTCTCCTCATTTTTCGTGCGCGTCGATTCTCGTCGACGCCACGCTCGGCTCGCGACCAACGCCGTGAATCCCGCCGGCTCCTCCTTTTCTTTTTCTCCCTTTTTTCTCTTTCTCTTTCTCCTTTTTCTTTTCTCCTTTTCTCTTCCCTTCATGCTCCTTCTTCCTGCGGACTGCACAGTGTCCCCCCTTCCACGCGCGGCACGCGCAGCGCCCTATGCGCCCACGCGCTCCACGCGCGCCCAGGATGCCCGGTGCGCCGTCCGGCCCTGCCCGAGCCGTCTCATCATCCTGTACACCGCCATGAATCGCGCCGCCGCTCCACGACATCCCGACGAGCCCAAAGCGCCATTAATGGCCTCCGAGTTCGCCGGCCGGCCTCCACCGTGCTCCACCACCTCTCCTCGCCTATAAATAGGCCCCTCGCGCAGCTCTCCACCCCCGCCACCTCACCCTCCGCCGCACACCCCCTCCCTAGCCTTCCAGTGCCGCCACCACCACCATAGTCGCCGCCTCCCGCCGGCCACCGTCGCCCGCCCTCCACAGGCCGCCTCCGCTCGAGGTGAGCTGGGGAATTGGACCCCCTTGGCCTCCTCTCCATTTTCCCCCACTCCCCGGCATCCCTCGCGCCCAGGGCCGCTAGCCCCCATGGCCGCCCCCCTGCGCCTCCTCTGTTCCAGGTAGCGGGAGGAGGAAGAAGGAGGGGAATTTTGCCCAAAACCCCCTCCCTTCCTTCCTTTTCATTTAAGAGTCCTCCCACTCTCTTTATTGTCTTTTTAAAGAAAACCCCTCCATCTTTAATAATTCTAAATCAACCCTTCCACTATACAAAATAATTATACATAGATCCCTATCATTTTCCAGAGTGGCCCAACTATTTTCAGAAATTCCAACAAAGCCCCTTCCCTTCCCACAGATAATTATAAATAGGTCCCCGAATCCTGGTTTAGCCCCCAACCACTCCTTTAACCTATCATTTCATGCGCTAAACATCCTCCGATTCTCCCAAAATTCGACCACGCCATTTCCAACATAATTTCAGCCGTGCCATTAGAAAATCTCCCGAAAATATTCTTCCTGTCTTCCTATCTTAATTTTTCCTGATTCGAGCTCAACGGTAAAACCTTTATTTACTTTTCTTTATTGTGTGCGCCGTAGATCACGGAGTGACCGAGGAGGAACCCGTCGACGAGCAGTACCATGAGCAAGCGTGCGAGGACCAGTACCGCAACCCCAAACCCGAAGGACAGTACCACGATCAGGACTTCCCGGAAGGCTTTGTGAACGGCAAGGTCAATCTCATCCTTTGATGCATATTTTGCCCCAGTTTTATAAACACAACCTATTGGCCTGTTTTACAAAACTGCATATGCTTTGATTGCTGAAAACATGGTTGGATAGCCACCCCTTGATTGCTTTGACCATGCCTTGAACACCTAGATTAATGTCTAAATATGATTTATTCTATTTGAATGTTAATCGCTGCTAAAGTGCTTAGGACCCGGTTACTCTTAGCAATTCAAATATTACTGCAAGATGTTTTCATACAAAGAAAAGCATGAGTATCAAAATAGACAAAAATGGGATTTTTGGAAAATAAACAAAAGAAGTGCTTAGACGAGATGGATGGTGATTCCTGTGTGGGACGCCAAATGGTGTGCTCGTACCTGTGTGGTTGAGCAAGGATGGGAGATATCCATCTTGTCAATTAAGGACCGAGTTGATGTGTCATCTTGCCTAACTCAACTATCGTGCAAACCACTCGACCGTTGTATGTGGCAACGGCTTAGCATAAACCCCACTAGTTAGTCTGATAGCCATCAGAAGAGCTGAGAGCAACGGGTGATCAAGGAGAAGGGATAAGCTATGTGTGACTTATGCCCCAGTTAAACCTCGGTGATAGGTCAATGACCACTTGGTGGATCCCGTGGTGGCTAGTCAGGTCTAGCTAAGGTGGGTAATGGCTTTGTTGGGATCTGCACCGACACTAAGGTGATCGAGCTGTGGTACCCCGCTTGTGGGTAAAGTTGCACACCTCTGCAGAGTATAAAATCTATTCGAATATCTATGCCCATGGTACTGGGCGAGTTACGGTTTGGTCACACAACTAGCGTTTCTTCTGGGGATGGATGGGTTGGCGTGAGTTGTTTTGGAAAAGTGTTCAGCAGCTGTGCCATGTGCTACGGTGGATGAGGAGTCCGGTAGCAACTTAA
This sequence comes from Panicum virgatum, assembly GCF_016808335.1. Classification (NCBI taxonomy): domain Eukaryota; kingdom Viridiplantae; phylum Streptophyta; class Magnoliopsida; order Poales; family Poaceae; genus Panicum; species Panicum virgatum. The sequence goes on along the minus strand of NC_053148.1, from coordinate 32,823,051 downwards.
GAACTTGGATCCTGTGTGGATCAACCCTACGTGTCAAGATAATTGTTCTAAAAATCCTTTCCTTTCAAATAAACCTATGCATAAAAATTAGCTTTCCGCGAATTAAACCCTAGCCTTATCCTTGATTTATCCTGTGCATATATTCTGTTTATACCCCCTCCGTGGGTGTGGTTGGACTTGCTGAGTACGTTTGTACTCACCCTTGCTTAATTTTTACAGAGGAAGATCCAGACTTTATTCCCGAGGACGTTGAGTAGGGGTTCCATTCTGCACCCAACCTTGCCTGTGGATAGGGTCACCCGCAGGAAGCTTCGTATGGCGCAAGACTCTGATGACCTCTTCGTGCTTCACGTTCTTGTTTGGGTTGTAGTTGTTGTCCTCGCAATAGTGGCGCTTCACTGCCCATTACCGCGTATAGTTATACGGTGATGTACCATCTGATGTAATAAATGTGTATCAGCCTCCTGGGACTGATATTTGTATCACATTTGAGTCACCTCTTATGAGAGGACGCTTCAAGATTCCACCTCCCGATTTCTGCTTCTTGTTCTGTAGGGTGCTTTCAGCCATCTTAATGCAATCGATGAGCGTAGAATCTACTCGATCGACCCCTGAGAGTATATCACCTGACTGTTTCTGTGGTGGGTTCAATGCCTCTGGGTTCTACTGTATTTTTTGATGAGCCAAGAGCAGATTCTGCAAGTTTAATGCATCCCTCTATTGATCGTGAATCGCGATCTACTCCATCGAGTAGTTCTGAGTTGTTGATCTCGGGGCGTTTGATTGACTTAAGATAAGTCAGGTATTTTCCGAGAGTTTTGGAAAATTGAAGATTTTCGGGGTCAGAGTTTGTATCGGACTCAGCTAACTCGAGAATTCGAGTTGGAGTCGACATGTTTTCTGGACTATCCGAACTAAGCTCGGGTGGAGCTTGCTTTCCGTCGAGTTCTGCAATTTTGTAGACGTCGGCGGGTTGGAGAGCGGTTTTCGGTTTAGACGAGTTGGGCATGACAAGGTGGCTGGAGAAGCCACCCGATCCATTAACTGTGCAAGCCCAGGAACCGAAAACAAGGGTTGTGCCCTCAGGCACGTTGTTGGTGTTGCTTGATCCGACCATCGAATTCGCTGATGAACACGCTGAATCCCCTACCTGGCACGCCAGCTGTCGGTGTTTACCGCCAAGCCAGCTCAGGGATGCCCTTAGCAGTAAGGTTTGTAGGTAGGGATCGACTGCTCTGGAACTCGATGGAGCAAGGAACACAAAGATTTAGTCAGGTTCGGGCCGCGAGTTGCGTAATACGCTACGTCCTATGTGGTTGTTTGTATTGCCTTAGGTGTTGATGATGTTTCGAGAGGATCCCTGCCCGCCCTTATATATCCGGAGGGACAGGGTTACATGGAAAGTCCTATCTGAGTACAGTTGGAGTCCTACTACAACGCAATTGGGTAGTTCCCTTTGTACTGCAGCTAGTTTTACGCCTATTCGGGTAGTTACAAGAAAAGCAAGGTACATCCATGAGCTATCCCTTATTCTAGAATATTCTATGCCTATAAGCAGTCCCGCTGCCCTGGGTCTGATAGGCAAGGCTTAGAGATCAGGTTTCTTCTGGCCAACTGTAGTATCAGACACAGAAGAACTTGTCAGAAGATGCCCTAGCTGCCAATTCTTTGGCAAAAAGACCCATGTCTCAGCACACAACTTGATTACAATCCCTCCATCATGGCCATTAGCTTGTTAGAGTCTGGACATGATTGGACCCCTCACCGTAGCTCCAGGAGGATTCAACCATGTGCTGGTAGCAGTCGACAAGTTTACCCAGTGGATCGAGTACAAGCCTATTGTCAAGATCTCATCAGATAGGGCAGTGGATTTCATCTTCGACATCATACATCAGTTTGGTTTCCCTCACACTATCATTACAGATATGGGTTCTAACTTTACTTCACAATCTTTATGGGAATTTTGTGAAAATTCCTGCATAGAGGTCAAATATGCTTCTGTAGCTCACCCACGGGCCAATGGTCAAGTAGAACGCATCAATGACTTAGTACTCGATGGCTTAAAAACATACTCTACGACGCCAACTCTAAGAAGGGCGGCAAGTGGATTCAAGAACTACCCCATGTGGTTTGGGGGTTGCGAACGCAGCCCAGCAAAGCAACTGGACAATCTCCTTTCTTCCTCACTTAGGGTTCAGAAGCTATACTACATGCGGACATTATGTGGAAATCTCCAAGAATAGAAGCTTATCAAGAAGGAGAAGCAGATGAAGCTCGACAACTTGAGTTAGATACAGTCGAAGAAGCAAGGATCAATGCCTTGACCCAGTCAGCTAGATATTTCCAAGGAGTCAGACGCTATCATGATCGCAATGTCCAACAAAGATCTTTCAACATAGGAGATCTAGTCCTACGGCAAATTCAAGATGAGACCGGTCTGCACAAGTTGAATTCGAGATGGGAGGGACCTTTCATTGTGTCTAAAGTTACAAGACCATGATCATATAGAATTACCGATGTTGATGGTAATGAGGTACCCAACTCTTGGAACATTGAGCACTTGTGCAAGCTTTATCCTTGATTCAGTTGTATGATGGTGTCGGTTGATCTCTTCAATAAAGCAATGGTTTCTACTACCTCTCGACTACATTAAAGGCAGTAATCAACCTGATATCATCAAGATCGACAACTTTTGTAGGGTTTTTCCAACCAGGATAATCTTTTAGGATTCATACCGACCTGGATAACCCAATTTGGATAGCCTACACAGTTTTTCCTACTGGGATAACCAATATAGGTTCATCCGAACCGGACAACTATACATGCCACATCCTTGTCCTTAGCAAAGGACATACCCTACTCACTCGCTCGAGTAGGTTCTTGGATACCTTTGCAAGTTTGTCCTACTTGGGTAACCCGACGGGGTTCATCCTAACCGGTCAACTCTAAAGGAGACTCCAGCCTTGGGCTAAAGGCACAACTACTCGCTCGCTCGAGTATGTTTTGGATATTTTTAAAATTTATCCTACTTGGGTAACCCGACAGGGTTCATCCTAACCGGTCAATCTTAATAGTTACTCCAGTCTACAATTTAGACAAACTACTCGCCCGCTCGAGTAGATTATGGATATCTCTATACAATTTTTTCTATCTGGATAATCCGACGGGGTTCATCCTAACTGATAAACTATGGAGGTTACTCCAAAGCAATAGCCTACTCGCTCACTCGAGTAGTTTGTATATTGACTACTTATCCTATGATTTCAGACCAAGATTCTAAGCAAACATCAACAGGATAAAACAGTACTTTATACAACAAAGTTTGTACAGATCAAAGGAACCATTACAAGCAGATCATTGTGCTAAGTTCTTCAGGATCTCCTCAGCAATCTGCTTGGTTTCCTTACAATAGCCAAGGAAATCTTGATCCGAGCAATCAGCGGCTATTCCTAAAGCGACCGGAGCCAAGTTATGTTGAGGCCAATAAGACTTTACAATCGCAAGCATGTGCGACAGGTAGTTCTTGGAGGTCGCCATCATGAAATCGATAATCTTTCTGGGAGTTTCTTTTAAGCGCTCGACTAGAGATTTACTACTTGACGCTTCTCCTTGCTGGGAATCTACCATGTTGACAATTGCTTGAGCTGCAGCCACCAGTCGATCATGATCACCTAATGGACCTATACAAGAACAAACTCTTTAGTGATTTTGCAAACAATGGCTAAGGACCACCTGGTATATTTCGAGTACTTACAAGCCTGGGCAATTCGCAGTTGCTCCTGGAGTTTGGCCTTCTCACTTTCCAAGCCCTTGACTTGCTACTTCAACACCCAAATCTCTCGCGTATGCTTTCGGTTAGCTTCATAAAGCTGGTTCCGCATAGTGAGAGCTTGGTCAAGGCGCTTAGCAATCTCGGCATTCTTCTGTGCCAGGAGGTTCCGGTTGTCTACAGTCTTATACAAAATATGAGACTTCAAGAAAGATCGGTTGGCAACGTCCTATAAGGCAACAAATGACAAGTCAGAGATAAAAACTACTCGATATAGAGCAAGACTAGATGGGAGAAGACATACCTTGGTGAATTTGAAGCTCCATTGCAAATAGTCTGCAAGCTTCTGTATGTTATCCACAGTAAGCAGAGGATCATCAAAGAGTTCTCGGATGAAGGGAGAGACTGGAAGGGTACTACTCGAACACTAGATTTACCCGACCCTCCAGCCTCTCCAGGACTAGTACAAGCAGCAGCATTAGTCGCGGCATCACCAGCAGCTGCGGATGCATGAACTTGATCGGAAGATGGAGCAGATTTCTCTGCCCCAGGGGTGCCTTCCTTTAATGTGCCAGAGGTGCCCACCTCCTGGCACTGCTGCATCAGAATTCTTGATCAACCCAATTATTGGTGAATCAGGGCTGATCGAGTAGATTCCTTTGAGTTATCTTCTGTCCAGTTGCGGAAATCTTGAAGCTGAGCCTTCTCATGCTCAGTGAGATATTGTATCAGAAGGGTACTACTCGAACACTAGATTTACCCAAACCTCCAGCCTCACCACAACTAGTACAAGTAGCAGCATTATTCGCGACATCACCAGCAGCCGCGGATGCAGGAACTTGTTCGAAAGATGGAGCAGACCCTAGGGGCACCTTCCTTTAATGTGCCAGAGGTGCCCACCTCCTGGCATGCTGCTGCATCAGAATTCTCGATCAACCCAATTATTTGTGAATCGGGGGCTGATCGAGGAGATGCTTCTGAGTTATCTTCTGTCCAGTTGCGGAAATCTTGAAGCTGAGCCTTCTCGTGCTAAGGGATGTATTGTATCCCGAGCAAGTCAGAATCAGCACAAGACAATTAAGATTAAAATTGGATCTGACGGGGAAAGCAAGGCACTTACTGGCCGCTATCAAGACAATACACTTTCCTCTGCAACAGCGATCCAGGGGCGGCCTTCCTCTTCTTTTCATTATCACCACCAGTCTGGGCGGCATCAGTGGGGGATGGAGGCATACAATACCATGCTTTGTAGTTTTTCTGCAAGAAGTGGTTTCATCAGAAAACAAAAGGATTACACATAAAAGTACTCGAATATGCTTACTGGATCTTATCCAGACTTTCTAGGGGGGATTACCCGCCCAGAACAGCACTGGGAGAATCAACTTCTCATCAAAATTGTCGAGTACTTTGCAGCATCTTTTTATTAAATCAGACAGAGGCATTGGCTCAGGAGACAATCTGGATGGATCTTTTGTGCCCTCATATCTGAATGCGGGATGTGTCTGATGTTGCAAAGGTTGTACTAAACGACTCAGAAAGGAGTACACTACATGATCTCTAGTGACTCCATTCTTCTTCAATTTTGCAAGAGCTCTGAGGAGGATTTCCACTTGATCTCCACCAAGCCCGGCACTCATCCAATTTGCCTGGGCCTTGGGGGCTCCAGGAGTTCTTTCAGGTAAAGGAGACTCAAAGTTTCTGACATAAAACCAGAAGTTTTTCCACTCGACTCCTTTAACAGATGGATGATAGGATAAGTGCTCATCTCGATTTTCAGGATGGAGTATTAGTTCACATCCACCGACGACAGCAGGTTTGCTAGCATCGGGGATTGGTTGAAGGAAGAAGAAGTGCTGGAAAAGATGGAAATGGGGAAGGACGCCAAGGAATGCTTCACACAAGTGTGTGAATATGGAAAGGTGCAGGATGGATTGCGGGGTCAAATGGTGCAATTGGATTCCCCAGAATTGCAGAAGAGCATGGAGGAATTCTGAGACGGGGACAGCAAGACCACGTTCTATGAAATTACAGAACATCACAATTTCGAGAGTACCTTCGTACGGGCGATCCTCTCCTTCAGCTGGACGCCACTGAATCAAACCTTGACTCTGCAACATTTTGGAATCCTCTAGCTCCCGCACGGTGGCCTTGGACATTTTGCTTTTCTTCCATCCCGTGGCAAGATCAGGAACTACCTCATCTTCAGCTTTGGACTTGTTCTTCCTTGGTGTCATCTTAGAGTCACGAGCAAGATTCTCTGCTCGGGGGCTACGAGAGAGGCTAAGGAATAGCACAAGCAGTGGAAGAAAGAATTGGGAAATTTGGATCCGAAAATGGCGGCAGCCAGGAAACGAAAGGGTAAAAACCCTAGGAGTTACCGAACGGATAAATAAAGATTGCGAGTGGCAATTTTGTAAATTTCCAAAAGTTCAACGGTCATCGCCGATTCTGAGCGTTTTTGCATATACCATCAGAACAGGGTCACATGCCACGAGTTTTGGATCCTTGAATCTAATCAGAAAGATTTAAATTTAAGGCTCGGGGGCTGTGGGATATGTGGCATCAGTGATTTATTTTTTAATTTTTTTTGGAAAATAAAGGAAGAAAAAGACTGAAGTGACCCTCAGCCTGATTCTATGATTCAACCTAAGGCTCGGGGGCTACTCCATATGGAGCGCGAGTACTTTGAGCACCATATATGATCAAGATTTCGGGGCTTGAGCACCTCACAGCCTCGAAGCAACGGGAAGTACTTGGAAGACTACTCGACATACTTGAAGGAAGGCCCAAAAGCAACCAGAACGATGTTTTAACTACTTGAAGTACTCGAAGACGCCTCGCCAAGTACTCAATGCCTGCAGGACTCGGCTACGAAGAGCTCGGGGTCTTGTCAGACCCGGGGCAGCGGGACTGCTCTTAGGCATAGAATGTTCTAGAATAAGGGATAGCACATGGATGTACCTTACCTCTCTTGTAACTACCCGAATAGGCGTAGAACTAGCTGCAGTATAAGGAAACTACCCGACCTTGTTGTAGTAGGACTCCAATTGTACTGGGCTAGGTCTTTCCATGTAACCCTGTCCCTCCGGATATATAAGGGCGGACAGGGACCCCCTCAAAACACATCAACAGCTAAGGCAATACAAGCAACCACACAGTACGTAGGGTATTACGCAACTCGCAGCCCGAACCTGTCTAAATTCTATTGTTCCTTGCACCATCGAGCTTGTCGATTCCTACCTACAATCCTACTGCTAAGGGTATCCCTGAGCAGTCTTGGTGGTAAACACCGACAGTCTAAAGGATCAAAGGTTCATGATTAAAACACAAGACAAAGATATAATGATATGAGAATGAAAAGTGGAATTCATTGTTGATGTGCACAGCTAAACTCAATAAAGGGAAGATAAGTGGTGAAGAAACCAACTGAGATAACTAGTACCAGGAACTAAGCAAGCTTTGGTGAAGCGACGGCTTACCATGTGCGAATCGCTAGGGTGAAGTGGCTAGTGTCCGTGGGGTGTTCGAAGTAACATATCTAAGCTTTGTTGGGAGAAGCAATGCAATGCATCAAATACTTTTTGGAGTGACTTAAGGTCCCAAGGACAATTTTGCAAATGTGATGGGAATGCTAAGTCACTAGCTCAAGTATGGATTTGCTCAAGAAAAGAAGATGCAATGTTGAAGTCCCAAAATTGACAAAGTCAAAAGTATGGCTAAGCTGAAGTATTTCAGAGATCAAGTGATTGAAGAGTAATTTATATTTAATCTTGAGTATAGCTGTGCCGTACTATAAAGAGGAATGCAACATTGGTTGATTGACATTGTCAAAAGTACTCATAGGTCACCCAAGTGAGAAACTTGAGAGAAAACTCCTGAGAACTAACTTTAAGTTACTTGGATGATCAAGCCTTGACTTGATAGACCAAGTGTAGCTGTTTACCTTGGTGTTGGATTGTCTCTGGGCTAGACCAGTCTAGGAGAGCGGTCTAACCGGTCCAATCCCTAACGACTTCTTGAATAGACCTGTCTGACTGGTTTGCACTAACAGGCTCAACGGCTAGTTTCTTTGAGTGGGGTATTTATACCCCTTTTCCTCTCTTTCGGGGGCTGCTAGTTCCCTGGCATTGTTGTGCTTTTTGAAACCTTATCCTTGACCAGCTAGCCCTCCCCAACACTCTTTGTGAGTTGTGCTAACTAGATTGCTTATCCTTTAGTTGGGTTGAGAGATTGAGCATGTGTGAGAAAGTGAGCATTGTGAGAGATCTATTTTGAGCTGCAGTGAGCATCCATAGTTTGAGCACTTGAGATCGATGTAAAGAAATCTTTGTGACATTTATTAGTCTCTGAGGCTTGCCTCCTAGACGACTAGGCGTCGCTGGCTAGCTCCCAACAGTGTGGTGAGCAGCGGCAAGTTTGTGCGGGCGTGATCTTGCCCCCTTAGTGGAAAGGATCAAGATAGTGCAAACGAGGATAGGTTGAAAGAGACCTAGTTCAAGGGATCGAGTTGAAAGAGACTCACCCAACAAGCTCCTCAATGGAGACATAGGATTCACGGTGGCGAATCTGAACTTCGAGAAATAAATCCTTGTCTCCTTTGTGGTTTTCCTCACTACTTGTAGCTCTAGCTTTACTTTGTGCTTCCACTCCGATCTACTTTGGTGTGTTGTTTCTCTACGTGCAGGGACTTGAAATACACTTGATATTACTTGCAGAAGCAATACATCAAGTTGTATTTGTGCTAGAGTTTGAAGAGGAGAATACTATGATTTTTGGGCAGGTTCTGCATAGGACCAGTCTGACCGGTCACCCCAACCGGTCTGACTAGTTGCCTGTTTGTTTCAGCATCCAAGTGTTAGACCGATCTGACCGGTCTGCCTGACTGGTCACACCGGTCGGTGTGATAAAATTTATTTTTAAGTGTTGTAATTTGCAGAAATTGTCGCAACACCTATTCATCCCCCTCTAGGCGACATTCGAGGTCCTTTCAATGCACTTTCCTGACCCCTCTAGATAGTACAGTTATTTATCCTATTAATCCAGTCATATCTCATCCTCTAATCACCGACAAAATATAAAAAAGCCCTATTTATATACCTTAACCTTGAGCCCATGCCTTGAACACCGTGTGCCAATCTCTTCATGGCATTAATATATTCTCATTCACTCATGGACCAACATGTACTCATTTTTCTCTCAAGAAGTTGTTAGTCCATAAATATTGTCATTAATTACCAAAACTCAAATGAGGGGCCTAGATGCTTTCAGAGAGGTCCTCAGCGACTTGCTAATGCTCTACCTAGTGAAGACGACAAGTAGCATCCGGGAGAGGTAAGCGTAAACCCACTTGCGTGTGGGGAATGTTTGTTGGCTATCCACAAAGTTACTTGACGAGGAGCTTGGTCCTTGCACAAGCATTCCCTTGTTAGGGGCTCTAACGAGAATTACTGGAAAACCAGAGTTTTCTGATACCTCGGTAAAAAGTTGTCATGCTGGATTGCTGGGAGTTTGCTTTCTCTGTCTCATTTATATTCCGTATTATGTCTTTCACTTGCCTTCCGTGTTTACCATTCCTAGAGTTGCCATATGTAGTTTGTAGAATTAGAACCTAGGTGCAAAATGTTTGTACGGTAAGGATAGCAACACATTAAAAAACCTAGTGCACATCCGGATATATTTGAAATAGGTTTTTATATGTGCTTGGAGCCTTAGTTTTAGAACCCCTAATTCACCCCCTTCTCATGGTGTCATGGTTTTTTCACGTTGGATGATGGATTATTGACCAGGAGAAGACTTAGAATAAAATTTGACTTTGCTAGTTTCTGCAAACTTGTATTTGATCTTGTTCAATTAATCCCTTACACTTCTAAGAGTTAGTCTTGTCATTCTATCATATTGTGTTAAGTTCAGCTAACATGGGTTAGAAGCAAATTCCTAAAAATTGGGCATTCACTACTACAGATCGGGCCATTTATCCTGGTTCCAAAGGGCTATTTGTCCCGGTTTTGGAACCGGGATTCGGCCGCCGGGACAAAAGCGCTGGAGGCTTTTGTCCTGGGTGGTAGAACCGGGACAAAATGTCCCTCGCGCTAAAAAATATTTGCACCCTGCGGGATTGGAACCCAAGACCTATTGCCTAGCGCATGGCTTCCTTGTCAACTCACCTAAGTAGTACATGTGACTCAGTAAAGAATAACTCCCTTTTGAACTATCACGTGGAGGGGCCTTTTGTCCGGGTTGGTAACACCAACCGGGACAAAAGGGTCCTTTTGTCCGAGTTAGTACCACCAACCGGGATAAAAGGGTTGGACCTTTTGTCCCGGGTGGAGCCACCAACCGGGACAAAAGGGGGGGGGGGCCTTTTGTCCGGGTTGGTGGCTCCACCCGGGACAAAAGGCCCCTGTCCCCCCGCTGGCCCGGCTAGCCTTTGGACCCGGGACAAAAGCCACATTTTGTCCCGGGCCCAAAGGTAACCGGGATAAATGACCTAGAACAAAGGCCTATTCTGTAGTAGTGATTATATCCATCACAACTTCCACACTCTTCCTCCATTACATAAATATATTTCAGTAAATACAAAGCACTTTAGTTTAAGACTTATGTAATTGCAATTCAATTAACATGGAAGCTAAAATATTAATTAAAATTAAAAAGGAATATAATGGTGTGGCTCAAATATATGTACACAAGATAATAAGAAGACACGCCATACAACTAAGTTTGAATTTCACAGTTATTTAGGTGAGAACTATGTAATTTAACAATGAAAGTAACCAGTCATATTATACATGTATATATTTAGGGAATATTACGAGAAAATCCCAATAAAATCGATAGAAAATTATTTGTAACCATCATCCGCGCACACACAAACATATTGCAAGACAGGTTCATGTTAACCATTGCAAGTAGGTTGCATCCACAACAAACACATATATATACTTGCTCAACGTTACCAAAATCTGCGTATACTCCCTAGGTAGCTTAGGATGTTGCATTTCTCGTGAATGAAGTTCTAGGTCAAATGTATCGACATTGTATATGTTGTTATAATTCACCTTCTCTTCTCTTGCTTACTAGTGACATACTTGGTAAGTCCAAATAAGATTTGAGATGAAGATATAAAAACATTTTATGATATGATATAAATGTGGTATAGAAAGCTATAAAATATGGAAAAGAATATAAGTGAGTCGTGACTTAAACTATTTTGAACCGAGAAGCAAAAATTGAACTTAAACTCAACTTCTGATTGAAACAAAAATAGAACTTAAATTTAACATCTGATTAACTAGTCATTTCTTGAAGTTTATTAAATAATAGGAAAAATAGTTAAAAATACCATGGAAGAAGAATATCCAAGAGTGAGTAAACCCAGATATATGAATAAAATATGATAAAAATAACAGTAAACTTGGGTCTGAGAGAAGATAGGTGCTCTTTTACTTAAAAAAATCCATACCAAAGAAATGTAGTAAGAAAATCCAACAAAAATTATGGATGGATAAATGATGTAAGGATCTATGTTCATGTAAAATTTGGTGTCTGTTGACACCGGATTTTGACAAATCCGATGTAAACTGAATTATGAAGATCATCGGATAGTGGCATACGTGCATTAAATTAAGAGTATGGTGACCAGTTCGATTCATTAAGGAACATGCATGCGTGGCGTATCAATTCTATGAGGGGAGACAAATTGAATGGCGTTGATATGCACAGTCCATTCTAGTGCGTGGAAATCGGCTATCTTACAGTGGAATCGGCTGATTGCCTGACTTCGAGTTATGGTGACGTACATGCACACAATATTAAAAAGAAAGGAAGAATTTTTGTGCTGGGCAAGCGTATACTTGTGTGCGTGATTGATTTGCGGGGAGCAGAGTTCGAGAAAAAATATACAATAACAGATGGATATGCTCTGTACGCCGGTCAAGAGGTTATTATTAGAAAGGATTCCACGAAGGAAATAGGAGTCCGTGTATTTTAGTATTTCCTTTTAGTTTAGATTATACTTGTCAGACAAGTTAGTCCAGGCTATAAATATGTACCTCTTAGCTTCTATAAAAAGTTATCACACGATCAACAAACAAACTCTACTTTTTACCTGCAATTTACTTTTCGGCGACTTCACCACTTTTCTTTTCTTTTCAGCAAGTTCTTTCGAGTTGATCAAGGACGCATCACATTCGAGCGACTTGATCTCCTGGTAAGTTTTCGTTTACCAAGCAAATCTGAGCTTTAGCTTCCGGGCGCATCGCTGTGGCTTCGTTGATATCTATTCAAAAGTTATCGAGTTTATATAGGCTTTGACTTCCGGGCATATCGCTGTCGCCTCGTCTAGATTTATTCACCAATTATCGATATCAGCTAGATTTGTAGGTTTTCCTACGCTTTTTGGCCATTATCACACCTAAAAACATATTAGATCGGCTTGAGGTTTTGTAGTAACATTTTTGTTATCTCAAGAGCCGGTTTAGATCTGTTTTTAGTTTACATTATCTGAGTTACACATTCGTAGCTTAGATTTTGTTACACACGCATAATCGGCTACTCAAAGCCGGTTTTGTCGTCTAGTGCGTCGGCTCACGCTTGCATTTAAATATTCTTTTATCGCATTCAGTATCGGCAAAGCTTGCCGATACGCCTATCTGATGGATAATAGGAACTCCAGCCGATGCACCCTCGAATTTAACGTTTACTCTGTCTCCTTGTCAATCAGCAGGTCAGATTAACTGGCACGCTTGGTCTATTTTTCGTGCTTGGCGAACACTTGCCCTCGGATTCCAGTGTGTTGATTTTTGCGTCAACACATCTTTTAGCACGCCTGGTGGGATTTTTTCGTGACTTGGCGAACACTTGCCCTCGAATTCCAGTGTGTTGATTTTTGCGTCAACAGTGCCGAATAAAATTTTTAGCTAGGAGAAACAAAAAACAACAACCTATGAGTAGTGTGTAGATTGTGTTTTTTTTCCTTGATACCCCCAACATTCTACTGATTTCACTTATTTTTCTCCTTGCACAAGTATCATTTGCCACTCAAGTGTTGCATGATTGCAGATCCTTGATTTTTTCATGTGCATGACTGGTGTTTTGTTTTTCCAACCAGGGTAACCCGTGGAATTAGAGGAAGTGCTCTATAAGAAGACTAGAGAAGATCACAAGACTAGAAAAACAAAGTGTGTATGGAAAAATATAGAACATCAATAGCTATCTGACGAAAAAAAAGTTTCTGATAAGAAACCATCATGTCTTACTAATATAATTGTTTTTGGAAGCTTAGGACAGATATTTTCTTTTAAACGTAAGCTTAGGACTGGTAGGCCCGTGAGTTGTGTCCCCACAACCCAATTCTGACACCCCAACAACCCGTCAACCATACGGCGCACCCATCCCACTTCTAGCTGGGCCCACGGATCCATGACCCCACCATCAAGTGAAACAACCGGGGAACCCTCCCCTCAGGCTGTCTGCAGCCGTATACTGAATAGGTTCAAGCATTTACAGGAACAACACGCTGCAGCGGGGCACGCTAACGCCTCCGGTAAGCAGCGGACGCCGAGCGTACCCACTGTTCTGAGCGGAATCCCGGATGCCCGCTACGCGCCATGGTGGCGCGGGTCCCGCCCGCCCGCACGCGTCCCAACCGCCCGGCGCGAGGGCGGCGAGGCCGCACGAGGAGCAGAGCGCGACGCTGGGGACGGCCGCCGGCGAGCCCGAGGCCGGCGAGGTCGAGGCCAACCGAGTTGGGCGGCCGTAGATCCGCTCGAGACCGAGGACGGAGCAGGGAGGGCAGCGCGAGGTCCGGCCGAGCTCGAGGCCGCCGCCGCCGCCGAGGGGAGCTCAGGAGGGAGGGGGCGGCGCGGCGTGGAGGCGCCTAGATCCGCGAGGAGGCGGCGCCACTGGAGGAGCGCCAGCCGCCGCAGCAGCCCCATGCGGTCGCGCGTGCGGGCCTCCGCCGCCGACGTGCCATGGTGGAGATAGGGCCGCTGCCGGGGAGGGAGCTCCACTGCCGTTCGCGCCGACGCAGGCCGCAACACCACAAGCCACCACCGCGTCGCGCCGTGCGGGCCTCCGCCGCCGCGCCGCGCTGGAGCTCGCGCGGACCCGCCGCCGCTGCCGCGCGCGGGCCGCACCACCGCGGCCGCTCCGGCGCGCCGCCCCGCGAACGCTCCGCGGCACCGCTGCGCGCGGGCCCGTGCAGGCAAGGCCGCGGCTCCGCGGTCATCGACTGTAGCGAGGGTGCGGCGGCGAGCCGAGGACGCACACCGGCGGCCTTGCTCCCGCGCGCCGGGGGGACGGAACCGCCGGGACCGCCGTCCCGGGCGCCCGCCGCCGTGTCGCGCGCGTGCCGGCGTGCAGAGGGCCGCCGGGGAGGGAGCTGCCGGGGGTTGGGGGGGATGTGCCGGGGGGGAGGGAGCCGCCGGGACCGCCGTCTCGGGCGCCCGCCGCCGTGGGTAGGAGCAGAGCGACCGGCGGTCGGGGGGCGGATGTAGGCGCCGACGTGCTCGAGGTGGAGTGGGGAGAGATGGTGGGAGGGAGAAGGGGGCGGGGGGTAAAAAGGGGGCTTTTACATTTTTACCATTATAACGAATTGCACTCATCAGATTGTCATCCTTAGAATGTCACCTACATCTATAGCAGCAGTGAGAAATTTAACTTACATATTTGCCACTTCTGTGCATGTGGCAGCCACGGTGGCATACCACGTGAGCGCCGAGTCAGCAGGACCCCTACGCCGTGCTCCCGCCGTTACTGCGCGCTGGGCCCAACCTGCTCATGCCCGGTGACGCCATCGCATCAAGTCGCTCGCTCCCCAGCACCCCGAATCTGGCGACGCCATGGCCGGCACGTGCGCCCACGTCGAGTTTCTCTGCGCGCAGCCCGCCTCGGCGCTGGCGCTGGCCGCCGTGGGCCTACTCATGGCCGTCCGCGCCGCCATCCGCCTCGCGCTCTGGGTCTACGCCAGGTTCCTCCGCCCCGGCCAGCCCCTCCGCCGCCGCTACAGCGCCTCGGCCGTCGTCACCAGCGCCACCGATGGCATCGGCCGCGGCCGCGCTCGGCCTCCTCCCTCGTGCTTCCTCTCCCCACACCGGCTCCCTTCTCCCTCCCTCCATGGCCGGAGCTGGTGGGGCACGCGCGCGCGACGCGGTCGTGTTCGCCGCCGGCGTGGCGGCGGCCGCGGCCGTGCTCGCGCTCTGGAGCTCGGCGTCCATCCTCGAGTGCGGCGGGCGAGCGCGAGCATGGGAGGCGGGCAGGGATGACCGGAGCGAAGGCCCGCGCGATGGAGGTTCGGCTCCGGCTCCAGGCGGCGGAGCTCCCGGCGGCGGCCGGACCCGAGGGCGAGGGCGGCGAGCGAGCAGAGCACAGCGGGCGTTGCTGCGGGCACGGGAGCGGAGGGTGGCCTGACCGGATGTGGAAACCCGGAGAAGCTGGCCGCCGTGGCCGCCGAGATCAAGGCCAAGCACCCCAAGGTCCCCCGAGGTGCGCACCTTTGTGCTCGACTTCGCTGCTGAGGGGCTCGCCGCAGGTGTCAAGGTGCTCAAGGTGCCTACCCGTACGCGCGCTATTTCCACGAGGTGGACGAGGAACTGATGTGCAGCCTGATCAGTATCAACGTCGAGGGCGTCACGCGGGTCACCCACGCCGTGCTCCCCGGCATGGTCGAGAGGAAGCGCGGCGCCATCGTCAACATCGGCTCCGGCTCCGCCTCCGTCATACCCTCTGATCCGATGTACACCATCTACGCCGCCACCAAAGCGTGAGTTCTTGCTCACGGATTACTGCTTTGCTTCGTTTCCATTGTTGATTACTGTCGCAGTTGTACATATTATAGCTTGAATTGGCTCGATTTTAGGATAGATGCCGTTAGTGGAAGTAAAATTGACTGACCGAGAACAAAGATTCACGCCTTTGTTACCCACGGTGCAGGGACGGGGGTGGGCATCTGGAGGTGGCGGTGGCTCGGGTCGGTTGGGGAAGAAGGTCGGGTGGGCATCTGGAGGAAGAAGAAGAACGCGACAGAGGGGAGGGGGCCAAACGGCATAGGGTTAGCGGCGGCAGGTTGGGCCCAGCGCCCAGTAACGTCGGGAACACGGCGTAGGGGCCCTGCTAACTCGGCGCTCGCGTGGCATGCCACCGCGGCTGCCACATGCGCAAAAGTGGCAAATATGTAAGTTAAATTTCTCACTGCTGCTATAGATGTAGGTGGCATTCTAAGGATGACAATCTGATGAGTGCAATTCGTTATAATGGTAAAAATGTAAAAACTCCGGTAAAAAGAGATAAAAAATGTGACGTGCGGGGCTCGCAGCTGGTTGTTGGGACAGAGGAGAGGAGAGATATAGAGAATGGATTGGTACGGAAAAACTGTATATAGAGGAGAGACTCGTTGACTAGAAAGAATATTTTTTTTGTAGAGGATGGATTTAGAGTACACGAGTGCAGACAGGCTCACTACCGTGAGAAAAGTATTCCGGGACGCGCTCCCCGTTCGTCGCCGTGTCGACTCGTCGTCTTCATCCACCTCTCTTGCCTTGCTCCATCTCCATCACGCGCCCCTCGGGATCCCGCCTCGAGGAGCCGCCGCCGGCGGCTGCGCGCGCAGTCGGTCGGTCCCCGTTGGACGAGGTGCGGGAGAGATCTCCGCGGGCGGGGTGGAAGCGGGGAGGCTCGGCCGGGGCCGATGGGCGGGGCGGTTTCCGGCAGCGCGGCGGTCGGGGATGCGGCGGGGGCGGTGACGTACCCGGTGATGCTCAACGTGTACGACCTGACGCCGATCAACAACTACCTCCACTGGTGCGGGCTCGGGATCTTCCACTCCGCCGTCGAAGGTGAGCGCCAGGTCCGAAATGGCGATCCATTTCGGAGGGGATTGTTCGGTTCCGAGAGGAATGGGTCTGTAGGTCATACTGTTCTTTTGAATTCACAATTAGATTCTGTTTTATTGGAACTCGTGCTTTTATTCCATGAAGAAGCGAGTTTCTCTTAGCAATCAGCAGGATCTTCGATTCGGTTTTGATAATTACTTGAATTGACAATGGAGAAAGTTTCTCCATGTTAAGATTCTAATCGAGACGTGAGCTAGACGACGTGCTGGTATTATCGGAATAAGAATGTTGGGAATCCATCCTGTATGGCATCTGATGGTCTTTGTAAATGATGTGTAATCTCAAAATAGAGCTAGGATTATACATGAAGGCTTAGACTGGACATATCAATTGCTTCTTTGAAGATAGCACGATACAAGATTAATTTTGTTTGTTTCTTGAAGGTGCCCGTTTCACTTAATTATGGAAGTTCCTTGGTAGCACTTTATCACTTCTTTTGAACAAATTTGTTTCTTTGTTAGATTACTTATATGGTTATTATAGAAACATTCTTTTGAATGTGCTGTGTGATAATCCTTTTAGAGTTAAAACTTTGCATATTAGAAAAAATAGATTTCACAAGCTGTACTAAGCTAGCACGCAGATGAGCTTGTAGCTCAGTGGTAGAGCATCCAGTAGAGGTGCCACCCTCCCAGCGCTTGAATCTTGGGTGCTGCACAATAAAAATCGCCCTCGCTGGCGGAGCCAGGGTTCAGGGGGTTTTTTCTCGACCGGAAGCCAGTTTGCTTCCTCTTAATGAAATTTGGTGGGGGTGTCTTCCCTCCCCGGTCGCATTTTTCTTTTTACTAAGCTATCACAAAGGGCAACCACACTTTTAAAGTTAAGACTTTAAAGAATCAAAATTCTATTTGAACCAAAGTTATATTTAATGCTTCCACAAAACCGAACATTTTATCACTGTCTCTTCACCTTTGTGAGCTGACCAGTGACCTAATGTCAGAGATGAAGGAAATGCTTAAAGGTGTAGTTTTGCGATCAAAGAAATACTTGAAGTGTAGTTTTGCACGACATTACACAACATTATGTAGAAATGCAATCAGAAAGTGTAGCTTAAATGTGTTGTTTTCCGATAGTTTTAAACTCTAGTGTGGTCCTTTGAAATTTACAGAAACTTTTTTTGGTGGTTAGTGGACCCTAGTGGTTAGCAACTTAGCATGGTAAATAACCCACCTAAACTTTTTGTTGTAACTGGACCCCTGCTAGTGCTGGGTTGTCAATAGATCCATATAATATTGAAAGTGCCCTTTAGGATTCATGATGAATTAGTTGAAACTTCAGGAGTTCAGGTTCCATGACATGCACATCATTTCGTAAGAAAAACACTACCTGCTGACATGCTCCAAGGTAATGTTTTCATATAAACTTTGATTGTTTCAAGTTCATGAAAAGGTTACCACCCTATCAGTGTTACTACCTGTAATCCAATATAAATTTTATTCCTGTAGCTAATTTTATCCCATAAAAAAATATTTTTGTTTTGCTTTCTCTATCAACCAACTCAACATTCTTTTAAAAAAGATAGATCAGTAACTATCTTGGTAAGTTTTGTTCTCTTTACCGATTTTGCATATCCAAGGTTGGAGTGCTAAATTTGCGGAGCACTTAATGATCTGTTATGGATGGGTAATTTAGAGTGCCTGATCAAATTCTCTTTCTTTTGTTGAGGGATTACTGTGCAAAGTTCCCTGAATATGCATGTATACTGTGATGCTATTGTCATTGTTTTAGGGTGATGATCAAAACTTGATGAATCCTTTCATGCTATATTTAGAACATTTGGTCCATATGCATTTATTCCATCCAAGTGTCCAAATTGTTTATGTTTATGTTACTTTGCCTTGAACAGTCCATGGATCGGAGTACAGTTTTGGAGCACATGATTACCCATCAAGTGGGGTCTTTGAGGTGGAACCGAAGAACTGCCCAGGGTTCATATACCGATGTACAGTTTTCATTGGCCGCACAAGTCTTAGTCCCATGGAATTTCGAGAATTCATTCAGAGGATGGCCTCAGAATATCATGGAGATACTTACCACCTCATTTCGAAGAACTGTAACCACTTCACAGATGATCTTAGCACCAGATTGACAGGAAAATCAATTCCTGGTTGGGTCAATCGACTTGCAAGGCTAGGTAATAAAAAATGTGCTCCTTGTAAATTATCATCTCTGAAAGTTTCTAGTGATTGTATTACTGCTAAGAAGTATATCGCATTATCACTTTGTTGTATCAAGTTAGTATCTGGACTTCTAACAATGGGCTTATCCTGACTATAAATTAAGAATTCAAGTTATCAAACTATAGATGGGAGAAGATGATCATACTACACTGTAGAAGATGATGCCCATCTTCTTCTGCAGATGAAGATAAGCATGCTCAAGCTGTAGGGAAATGGATGGAGCAGTAGTATCTGATATCATGTAGCGATGGGAGTAAGTTGCAGATGAAGATGCTGGTAGCACTGTTGCAGGTTAGGGATTGTTTTAGCGCTCAGGTAGGGGAGGAAGTTGTTAACATGTAGAGAAAGAGTGATGGCTACACAGAGTACAAGGATTATTCAAAGGGTGATGATGAGACACAGAATTAAGTACTGATTGGCATTACGGCAACAACACTATTGAATAATCAAAATAAAAAATGTTTATTAGAGCTCCTACATTAGTATGGAATTCTCTGCCATTGCTTTTGACGCAACTTATGATATAAGCTACTCTGCAAATACATTATACATGATCAACATGCTATTGAGTCATCGGTATTAACCTTATTTAGTGTATCGTATGCACATTTTCTGAGTCCATTCTGGATTCATATTGTTCAACCATTCACATTCTGCACCTATGCAAGCAGAAAAGACAAGTTTCCAATTTTTGAAGGAATACACTGAAACACATACAGGATCAATTGTGATCATTGATAACTACTTATCCTTTGCCCCTACAATACACTGCTTATGAGTCTTGGCCAGAATCTGATAATGAATGTTGACCAGGCACCAGGTTTTACCTCATGGGGCATGTGAGGCCCCAGGAGAAAACTTGAAAAACAACTAACTATAAGCCAGGATATTTGACTCCAATATCTTCCATTCTTTGAATAGTATTTTTGGTTGCAACCAGGTTACTGACAAAATGAAACACATAGCTACATCTTGTTTGTATGAAAACGTGTACTTATTTTACATTCTGTCATGCTTATTTTACACTGGAGGATAATCCAATTTTTTTTCAGGGGCCTTTTTCAATTGCCTTCTACCAGAAAGCATGCGTCTTGAGTCAACTGAGACAAAGAACCTTGCAGACTGTCGTTTCTCAGGTACACATAGATGTTCCTAGCTCCTATTTGGCTATTTGTTACAGCTAGTAGTTTATTATGCTGCATATGACATGTATTTATGCTTTACTGTTGTCCATTCTGGTGTCTTCACATCCTAATGTTATCCAGTGACATGTATGTATGTCTTATTGCTTTCCTTGACTTTTAGATGATTCCCACACGACCAGCAATGATAACTTCGATGAAGATGACTTGGAAGACAAACACCTGCTTCCAACGTCTTCAGTTGGTGAAGATGCAATTGTAAAAGAAGTCCACAGATGAATGTCTGCTGGAACCCTGCAGTGAGTTCTGTATTCTAAAATGTAATGGGTTT
This sequence comes from Panicum virgatum, assembly GCF_016808335.1. NCBI lineage: Eukaryota > Viridiplantae > Streptophyta > Magnoliopsida > Poales > Poaceae > Panicum > Panicum virgatum. The sequence continues at coordinate 32,802,739 of NC_053148.1, read as the reverse complement.
CGTAACTCGATGTGCAGCTTCTCATCCATTATTGTACATTGTAATTTCTGTGTTCTAAAAAATGTAATGGTCTCTTTCAGTTCTGTTCTGAAATTTTGAATACATCCAGTGACTTGTCCATATTCATGATTCAGTTCATTCGTTCACCTGCACAACATGTAATTTACACTGCCCTTTTTAGATTGTCTATAAGATTCACAGCTTGCGTGGGATCTTACTTTGTATTGGGTCGTCAGTACTTCCACGTATATGGGATTCCCATGGTCCTTCGAACGCTCCTGCTGTAAAGGAGCGCAGATGGGTGATTGGCAATCGCACAATACGCCCATGGGTGTGGGCTTGTGTCTAGGTTTCTTCAGAAAAGATATTAGATAGTTGTCATGCTGTAGGGACGATCTTCTTGAGGTATGGTACACATTGAATTCTGAATAGGTCAGATTTTGTTGCAACTTTTTAGCTTTCATTATCATTCATTATTTCAGATTGTCATGTCATCCTCAGAGTTCTGAGGTCAAAAGTTTAGTCACATTGCGTTGAAGTTGAAATCCTCCTGACTCCTGTTGTGTTCTACCATGTTATGTTTTTACCCTGTTGGTTCAGCTTCTAGGAACTAAGCATCTGCACCTACCAGTAGTTTACCATGCCAGTTCAGTTTAATCCCATGTCTGAGGTCGCTGAGAGGTAGAAGTAGAACGCAAAAGTAGTTGAGGGCTGCTACATGTGGTGGCCAACTCTTATTTTGCATCTCTGTAATTCATCAGGTGATCTTAGGAGGGTGCAGCTGCCCTTCCCACCCACACTAACCATGACAAGAACCCTGCACTCATCTGCATCCACACTGTCGAACCCTCAGAGAGCAACATGTCAAACTCTTGGACCAACACGCGTTGCATTGTGTAATCTGTCAAATGTCAAATGTTGTTGGACACCATAGATTTTTTTTTCTTATTCCTCTTGAGGTATCCCGCTATCAAATCAATTCCTGGACAGATTGACTGGTCCAGGCAAGATAGAAGTCAATTCAGCTGCCACAAAATTGCGATGGCCAAATATGCAAATGTATTCCACTATGAACTTGTTAGTGTTTAATGGTTGCTTGGCAACAATTAATAATAATTACACACGCGTGCCCGCGCCACACATTAAAGTGACATATGACATATTTGCACAGGCTCGTAGTAATAACGTCATACACCAGTTGTGTATCCATTCGAGATATGACACAATTAGAACTTATCTCGTGCAAATGGGCTTTAGTTCGGGGAAACAGCAAAAAATAGTTTATGGGAGCTAGGACAATTAATCACCAATTTTCTTGTCCACACTGAAGCAGAATCCCCATGTTTTATGAGGGTTCAGTTTCGATGTTTTTGAAACCTTATTCAAGGAAATAAAAGGGAAGATTTAGTAAAATCTAAAACTATTCTTGCCCGATTGAGCTCCTTTCGTAGTTGTCATGTGTCGTTTTCTTCATTTGGCTTTTGCTGCCTTCTTGCCAACCAAATCCCTAGAGCAAGCCACACATGCTCAACCATTAGTGTCATCATGGATGTATATATGTATGTCCTGTTCTGTATTTGTATTTTCTGCTCTTCATTTTCCTTAATGAAATACGTGCTCAGGCACATTCCCGAAAAAATGTATATCCTAGTGCCAAGCAAGCTATACAACCCTCCCAACCAAAAAAAAAGATACTCATCACCCCTTAAAACACAAACATGCACACCTATCAGCCTATCTCTATGAACAACCAAGAACATGTATTGTCAAATCTTGACATTGATAATGTTATCATAGACACCTTTATTATTATCAATATCCAACTGATGAGTTGAAATTGATGTGCCCATATATAGTTGCCGTTACAATACAATAACAAATTGTACACAACACGGTAATTTTCTTAATAAATATATTGTAGTGGTCTTTAATTAATATGTCCTAAAATTAGCGAACCCATAACCTTTTGTCATACTATAGCGCCATATACATTTGTCAACTTTTACTCTTTGCAAACATATCAGTATATCGCAATAATTGTATATCTACAAAATGAGTATGATATGGCTGTAACAACAAATAATGGCATTTTGGAGTTGGGGTAAAATAATATGTAGCGTCATCTTTTGTCAAAATTTTCGAAGTACAATAATTACTCCTACAGAATGTCCATGCATGGGCAAACTTAAATTTCAGCCATAACAATAACATGGAGTATTAATTTAATTTCATGCTTGAATAGAGTTGAAAATTGAACAGGAATTGGCAAAGTTAACATGCATGGATTGTTGCAGTGGGCTTAATGTTGTGGGCCAAGATCTTTTTACAAAACCAACCCAATGAGATGATATATTTGCGATATAGCACGCAAGCTAGTCACACGATATATTGGCATTTCACACAATAAACCATAGTATGCCACCTTACACAATATTTTTTTTCATATTTTACACACTACAACTAAAACTGATATATCATGATAAATCACCATGTATGCGATATTTCTTATTTTGCATGCTGCAATTAAAACTGATTGCCACCTTACACAGTAATTTTTTCATATATTACACACTACAATTAAAACTGATATATCATGATAAATCACCATGTATGCAATATATCATATAATGCATGCTGCAATTAAAAATGATGATACATCATGATAAATCACCATATGTGCGATATTTCTTCATATTATATACTCTACAATTAAAACTGATGATATATCATGATAAATCACCATATGTGCGATATTTCTTCATATTTTATACTCTAAATTAAAACTGATGATATATCATGATAAATCACCATATGTGCGATATTCTTCATATTTTATACGCTACAATTAAAACTGATGATATCTCGTGATATGTGCGATATTTCTTTGTATTTGCATGCTACAATTAACACCGCCGAAATACCCGATAAACTAACACGCGATATCTCTTCATATACTTTATACGACCTAAATAACACCATATCGTATCACCATTTATTCAGTACTACTAAAAACCTTGTCACTATTAGAATTCGATCGCTTTTTACATATTGCCTTCGTACACTAGGCTCTATTATTATTGATAATTGTGACTTGTGAGTATATATTTGAACAATATTGTGTCCTCGTCATATCGCAACTATTATTTGTAGCCCTTACGAATAGTAGAAATGGTGAGAGGCCCCCTCTCGATCTCAACTCTTCTCTTTGCAGACGAGATAGAGGTGGACGGAGGGAGGGACAGCTTGGTCTAGCGTGTGTCCAAAGGTGTTTCGTGTGTACATGGGTAACCTTTTCCCCTTTCTCTCTCTATCGCTTCAGTTAAAGCTATCAACACATGGAATTCCTGTCTCCAAATCTTTATTAATTGCTCTTCCTCATAACCCCGGCCCCCTTCTCCTTCCTCCTCTTCTTCTCTTTCCTCTCTCTCCGCTCCGGCCTCCGGCACCACCGGTGCACTACTACTCTATCCCTCCAGCCCCGTGCAATCCTTGCATGCATGTGATCATGCACTTGTTGAGAAGGTAAGGGTGCAGCTCTTATTGGCAGCAAGGAGAACTTCAGGCAACAGCCATGGATGGTGCAGCAGCGGCAGGAGCAGGAAGCGGAGGCAGTGGCGGCCACCGGCTCATCGGCTTGAGGATTGAGGAGTACGGGAAGTACATCTCGGACTCGACCTGCTGCCCCCAGTGTGGCCACAAGATCGACCGAAAACTGGTATGTTATCATCACTTCACAAGCAACGTCCAATCCGGCGACAACTTTGTTAGGTTTTGTTGTTGATTTTGGGGAGCGTTATTGTTGTGTGACGAAGACGATGCATGCATATGTAGGACTGGGTGGGTCTGCCGGCCGGGGTGAAATTCGACCCGACGGACCAGGAGCTGATCGAGCACCTGCAGGCGAAGGTCCGGCCTGGTTCCACGGCGGCGCCGTCGCACCCGCTGATCGACGAGTTCATACACACCATTGAGGGGGAGGATGGCATCTGCTACACCCATCCTGAGAAACTGCCAGGTGAATTAATTTAGTTAACCTGATCACCAGAATTCCATATGGATTCTCTCTCTCTGGGCATATGTGATTTGTGCGTTTCAAATTTCTTCAAGAGGGGGTTCTCTTGTTCACCCATCTCTTTCTTGAAAGAATTTCCCTCCTCTTCTTTTTTGGATATATACATTACTTTTGTTTTGTATTTTTGCACTTTCTGTTTGTTTTCCCATTTCTATTTACAGTAGTTTCAGTTCTCTCTCTGTCTCCATGTACTGTTTTCTCTTTGATATTTCTTCATTTCATCTAATTAATGGTTCGTGATATGCGTATAATTTTTATTCATGTAACGTGTATAATTCTTATTTTTAAAGCACCATTAATGGTGTAGATTTGCAGTTCATGCACTAAAGAAAAAGATGTTGCACATCTAAATCTTCTAGCACTGTATTTGCATGTACAACATTTATGAGAATTAATTATATTATGATCTTTTGTAGCACATCTCTCACGCTAGCTCCTCTCCCTCTCTCTAGAATGAAACGTGACATGAGATCTGCCCCTATCTTCCAAAGTTAGGTTTTGTCATCCTCTCAAGGTTGTTATATCCTCCAACAGCCTATGGCTGCTTGCATCATCATATCACCCTTCTCTCTTCTCCCCCGTCCCAAAGTGAAACAACCAAACAGACATTTGTTGGCCAGCTCTGACACTCCAACCAGGTCTAGGCATATGCACCTACATGCTAGCTGATGTCGATGTATCCATGGCCGATCGGCCATGCAGGTTTGACCAAGGACGGCCTGAGCAGGCACTTCTTCCACCGGCCGTCCAAGGCCTACACCACCGGCACGCGCAAGCGCCGCAAGATCCAGCCGCCGGCTGCCGACGCCTCGTCGTCCTCCGCCCCGGCCGCGCAGCAGCAGCAGCAGCAGCAGCGGAGCGAGACGCGGTGGCACAAGACCGGCAAGACGCGGCCGGTGGTGGTCGCCGGCCGGCAGCGGGGGTGCAAGAAGATCCTGGTGCTCTACACCAACTTCGGCAAGCACCGCAGGCCGGAGAAGACCAACTGGGTGATGCACCAGTACCACCTCGGTGAGAACGAGGAGGAGCGCGAGGGCGAGCTCGTCGTGTCCAAGATCTTCTACCAGACGCAGCCGAGGCAGTGCGGCGCCGCGGCGGAACCTGCCGCCCCCGCCTCCTCCGACACCGTGGATGGAGCTGCTGACCCGGCGGCGGATGCCGTGGTCGCCCCGCCCGATGTCAGCGACGGCGGTGTGTTCCACGGCGCCACTGGCATTGACGAGTTCAACTTCGCGCAGTTCAGGAGCAGCTTTGAGGAGGTGAGTCTAATTTATTAAGTAGCTCAGGGATTTAGATACTCCACTATAGCTAGCTCACTAGTCCTATTTGGTTGGGTTCTTTTCCTAGCATAACAAGGGCAGCTTTAACAATTTATAAAAGAGAGAAGTGATTAGCTAGTGAGCAGGCCCACATACCAACCACATGGCGGTTACCGGTAACCGCCTTGTTCTATGTTTGTCGGGTCGTCTCTGTACTAGTTCGGTGTTTAAGTCATTTACAGTGTGTTAATAAGGTATATACAATGTGGTCTTTGACAATTAAGAGGGGATTATTATTTGGACATCACAAAATAACGCCCACATTAATCTTGAATAGTAAATACGATAATGTCCTATAAAACTTGTGCCTACATATATTCTTCTGTTGATTAATTATTGTTACAACTTGTCAACGTTTAGTATGCATTTAATGATTTTCAATGTTAATAAGTTTCTTAACTTGTCCATGAAGGCCGGGTTACTTTTTCCTGTTGGCTGAAATGTTGTGGTAGGAATAATAGATTGTGACGTTCTTGTTTGGGAGGGTGTATCGTCGGCTTAGTCTGATCAATGAATGGTAGAGTGAGAAAAAATGCTGCAGAAATGCAAGTACTAGATAGGATTGAGGCCTGAGCTCTTACCAAAAATTGATTGGTGTCTCCGACCAACATGCAATGCAGAAGTAACCTATTGTTTTCATGTGATTTATTATGTTGAAATAAGAAGAAAGATGACTAGACAGCTTTATACAAGTATCCAATCTGCATGTTTCAAGCTGTAGGGTGGCATTATTTTTGTTCAAAAAGCGAAAATCCTGAACTGAGATTATATGATGAGACCAGAACATCCCCGAAATTAGCTCACTATCACCATGTAATCTACTTTCCTAATTGGGTCACCTTCCCTAACTACCAATGTCTAATAAACAGTTGTTCATTACATTAACTAATATTATAATTAATGGTAGAAGCCGTTGAATGGCTAAGTGATCAAATGCCCAACCAATTGTTTTTTTTTTTGCCTATACGTAGAAATGTATATAGATTAACCATAAAATTAAGTAGTATCACTGCATTAATCGTGAAAAACACTTCCACAAACAGTAATATATATATATATAGACTTTCATTTACTTGAAAAATATTTTTAATTTTATTATCTCACAAATTTTTAAAGTTTTTCTAAAAAAATGTTTGAGCGCCTTTAAATTGTTACCGGTAAAGTGTTTGGTAATTTTATCTGATTTTGTTACCTAGCTAGTTGACTTTGTAGTGAGACTTTATATTGCAAACAATACTTACAAACTACTGATTACACTTTGCAAGTAATTATCGTGTGCGTATACACAGGTGGACGTGGGAACATCAGTTCAGGTTCCTGCTAGCAGGGCTGACGAGGAAGTGCATACAGGCCATCTTCACCTTCACCAGGAGCATAATCTTCATCAGCATCGATACCCCAACCAGGAGCAACAGCGCATGGCTGCAGCTGCGGCAGCATTTCAGATTAGCACACCAGCAGAGCCTATAACCACCATGATCTCCTCGTCACCGATGGTTCACCACGGTTCAGTCATACTTCAACACCAGGAGCCATATGACCATTCTGCGAGTTACCGTCATCATCAGCAGGTAGTAGTACCTATTAATCGATGATCGGTATAATATACTTTGCATGATCAATATTACAAATTTTTTATATGTGATCTATTTTTTGTTTATAAATATTAATGTTACTGTTTGGTTTGATATTTGATAAAATGAATTAGGAGGATGAGCAGCCACACCAATCTAGAAATTTTGACGGTCGGTCAACTTCTGGGCTCGAAGAGGTGATCATGGGATGCACTTCCAGGAGGTCCAGAAGAGGGGTAAGCATTGTTCAAAACTTGTACTAGAATACTACACGTACATTATTTGTTTATTCTTGTTGCTGATGCTTTTTTTGTTGTTCGTCCAACACCTATTAACTATATATGAAACTAGCCAACTCCATGAAATGATAAATAGCAGGCAAGTTATCCTAATTAAATTTAGATATATACTACTGTCAGGCCGTAAATGCAATGTTTTAAGATACACATATTAAAATGTTTTAGTCTTTAGCTACCCAATAATGTACAACCGTGACGCATTTAGGGAATTTCAAATTCCAAAACGTCACATTTTTTAAGCATAAGATACTATAAAGAAAATTTTAGTCAAAACTAAAATAGATCGAGCACAAACATCAATAAGTCAATTTACTACTACCAGAAATAGTCTTATTATGTATAACTATATAGTGCCCGTGCGTTGCTACGAGTAGTATAATAGATCTACATAATATCACTAACAAAATAATATCTCCAATTTTGTGCTCATTCACTCCGTGTAAGGCCGTGTTGTGATCATGCGAGACATTGGTAGTCCAAAGTCTGATTATTATTCCGATTGATTTGTTCGGGCTCCAATTAGAATTCCGATTGACGAAAGGCTAGTCCAACTCACATACGGGATGGACTAAGATCCACCTTTCAATGACAGAAGACGGACCAAATCAAAAATTTAGGTGGAAATATTACTTGCTTTAGAAATAGGTATAGATTTGAGGAAGGCAAATGCATCATATAGACACTACTGGAAAACAAGCAAAAGGTCCAGGCCAAAAGTACCAGCTCATGTTGCAACCGGTACTGATACTAGACATTGGTACCGGTTGTAATAACAGCCGGTACTTTTGGCCTGTGTCAAGCGCCGGAAAGTTGCGCCGCGTCAGAAACCGGTACCAATTGAATATCAAAGGTACCGGTTAATACCATGAGCCGGTTCCGATTAGCCTATGCATGAATGGCACCGGGTAATGGCACGACCCGGTGCCTTTAGAGCAGACATTAGCACCGGGTAAAGACATGACCCGGTGCCAATGCATGTGTTAGGTACCTGAGCTCCCAACTCACGATATTTTAAAGTCTCTCATTGTTGGCACCTGATGAGCTCTCACTCTCCCCCCGGTCACTCTCTCTCCTTCCTCTCTTTCTCTCCCACGCACGCCGCCCCTCCTTGCTCCGGGCCCTCCCCTTCTCCCTGCACCGGCGAGCACCCGCGCCGCCTCCTGGAGTTCGCCGCCGCGCGCGGGCCGGCGGTGGAGGGGCAGGGCCGAGGAGCGGCCTACCCCCGACGGCGGAGCGGCGGGCCTCCCCAGCTCCCTCCGCGCACGGCCGACGACCTCTTCGTGCACGGCCGCATCCACCTGCCGCCGTGGTGCATGTAGCCCGTTCGGCGCAGAAGCGCAGGGCGCGCCCGTTGGCAGCGACCGTCTCGGCGGCCTCCCCGACCGGGTCCTCCTCTGGGTCGTGTCGCACCTCAAGGCGTGGGAGGCGTGGGAGCGGCGCTCGGGAGCCGGCCGCCGCCACCGCTGCCATGGGGCGTGAGGAGCGTGCGCGTGGCCACCGCGGCGGCCAAGGGAGGAGCGGGCCCGAGCGCGGCAGCAGGAGCGGCGACGGCCAAGGGAGGAGGGCGGATATCGGCGGCCAAGGGAGGAGGGCGGATCTCGGCAGCGGAGCTCCGGGCCCGAGCACGGCAGCAGGAGCGGCGGCCACGAGCGGCTCAGAGCGTGGCAGTAGGAGCGGCGACGGCCAAGGGAGGAGCGGGCCCGAGCGCGGCAGCAGGAGTGGCGACAGCCAAGGGAGGAGGGCGGATCTCGGCGGTCAAGGGAGGAGGGCGGATCTCGGCGGCCAAGGGAGGAGGGCGGATCTCGGCGGCCAAGGGAGGAGGGCGGATCTCGGCGGCGGAGCTCCGGGCCCGAGCGCGGCAGCAGGAGCGGCTCGGAGCGCGGCAGCAGGATCGGCGACGGCGACGAGGCGAAGCTCCGGGCCCGAGCGCCGGCAGCAAGAGCTCGGGGCCGAGCGCCTGCAGCAGGATGCCTGCTTTTTTTTTGCCAAAAATACTTTGGTACTGGTTGGTCTTTCCAACCGGTACCAATTGATATCTAAGGCACCGGGTGAAAAACCCGGTGTCCTAGACTGATGCCAATGGTCTCGGTTTGGGGGTACCGGTTGTAAAACCGGTGCCTAAGCACCTCTTCAACCGGTGCCTAAGGCATCGTTTCTAGTAGTGAGATGTTACTTTTAAAAACAAAAGGCCATAAAGTCAATTTAGCTCCTTTTAACTTTTTTCTATTATTTGAACCTTCCATATACCATCATTTCTAATTTTCCACCTCTTCATTTTTTTCGTTCAGGAAGCATCAGGTTCAGGTGGTAACAAGGAGAGCAGTGACTGGCAGTACCCATCCTTCTGGCCATCTGACAGCCAGGATCATCATGGGTAGACGAGCAACAACCTGCAACCACACCTTGAGTTGCAGCCAACCTTCGAGAGGGAACCAAAAGCAAACCAAGACCCTGACACCATCATTATTACCATGATAGTGATCAGCATACATACACCCTATATATCGTACTACACCATATAGGTTACAAGACTGAAAGCAGGAGTCCTGGCTCCGAAGAAGTAAACGAAAGGCAAAGTTATAACAACAAAATCCAAACCCAGCTTTTAGCTCTCTCTCTCTCTCTCTCTCTCTCTCTCTCTCTCTCTCTCTCTCTCTCTCTCTCTCTTCAACCTATGCGTCTGGATAACGGGATGGAAGTTTCATTTGAGTGCTCAAATTTACATGCATGTCTAAAGAGACAAAGATGATATTGGAGGATAAAGCAAAAGGGAGAATCAGAAAAGGAAAGCAAGAGACATAAAACAAAGGTGACGTCACATGAGAACGGTCAGTTAACCGTCGGTTGCGCACAGTGATCGAGATGCAAAATCATTATACAGCAATCATAGATCATCTTGGGCTTGGCTTTTCTTCAACAACCCCCCTCAAACTGTTTGATACAGTTATACAATTCATTGATTTCTTATTGTACCTGTTTGCCTATTGGTACACCATTTTCCTTTTCTTTTTCCTTTTGTTGTATACTAATTAAGCAACTTAAGCGGCTAATTACTTTTGGGAAAAGAATGAAATTCAGGATGCAATTGTAAAGCATTTTAGGTTTCTATATTTGAAACCATTTTTTGCGGTTTTTATATGATTCATTTTGTAATTTTTTCAAAAGTGATTTTTTTTTGAAGAAATATTCCCGATGGACAATAGAACTGTAAAGCAAGGTAAGGTGATGACTTTAGTTTCAAAATCTTCCTTTTCCAAGGGAATATCTTAGTAGGTTCCAAAATCTCATTATTAGTGACGTGCATGAGGACTTATTCTTTTGTGATTGTCACATGCAAAAGAACAAAAGCTTGCCATGTCTCCTACTATAAACGAAAAAGCTTGATCTCATCACTTACTCCTATATATTTTCTTTTTCCACTCTTTTACCTTTTGTAAAAGATTTTGATTGGACCATGCATGGCTGGCCCATTCTAGGTAGAACTTCATCTCAGTTGCATGCATGTGTCTATTTGGACTCTCCGCATGCATCCTGTTAGAATCGACGCTAGCAGAGAATTGTTTTGCCCCGCTTGCGCAGTGGGAGAAGCATATGAGTGTCCATGGACCTCATGTTATGCTGATACTGTACTTCATTTTCACATTCTTCCATACTATACTGCGATATGAGAATTTATTACTGGAAAATGCGCTTTGAGTACCAGTTGGAAACTCTCATTAGTACCACGTGACTAACCGGTATTAAAGGCAAGACGTCCAAAAAAAATTTTAAAAAAATATTTCAAACTTGAAAAGAGGCATTCACCAATAATATAATGTATATATGGTTCTCCTTGCTCCCCTGCCTCCACCATCACATCATCCCCCGCATAGATATACTCCGCTTGTAATACACCCCTAAAGGCTAGAACCCCTCGGTGTGGAGGCCACAGTGGATGCCCCCACATGGTTGAACATTTGCAGTAGTGATCATAGCTGTTTCTGAGGTTGCAGAAACAGCTATATGATAACCAAAACGAATTTTGATTTTGGTCCAGATAAACAAGTTCAATTGCAAAGGGGCTAAGAAACTAAGCTCCACTTTTTTTTTGGCTAAGGAACTAAAAAAACCCTACCATTTATGTTTGTGATAATTGCACTACTACAGAACAGGGCTTTGATCCTACACATTTATCCCGGCTGTGTTTGAAACCGGGACAAATAAAGTCTTTAGTCCCGGTTCTAAAGTCTAGAGGCAGTGAGAGATAAAAAAAAAAGATCTTTTATCCCGGTTGATGACTACACCCGGGACTAAAAAGTAATTTTTAATCCCGAGTGGAGTCACCAGCCGGGACCAAATGTTTTAGTCCCGGTTGGTGACTCCACCCGGGACTAAAGAGGACCATTTATCCCGGGTGAAGTCTCCACCCGAGACAAAAGCTGCATCCGACATTTATTTATCTCCACCGCTCACCTCCTCTCTCTCATCTGTCTCTTTCTCTTCTCCCTCCAGATCTCTCCGCCTGCTTCCTCTCCCTCCCTCTCCCTCCCTCCCTTAGCACGGGTGCCGCCGCCAGCGGGGCCAGCGAGCCGCCGTGCGGGTGGGTGCTCGGCGAGCCATAGGAGACCCGGCGCAGGCGGGGCCAGCGGCGCAGGCGGGTGCCCGGCGAGCCGCAAGAGGTGCGGCCAGCTAGCTGCAGGAGGCCCGGCGAGCCGCAGGAGGCGCAGCCCCGGCGTGGCCGGCTCCGGCGGGAGGCGCACCCCGGATCTGGCCGGCTCCGGTGGGAGGCGCGCCCCGGATCTGGCCGGCTCTGGCGGGAGGCGTGGCCGGCTAGCCCCGGCAGCGCGGTCAGTCCCGGCGGTGCACTCGGCGCAGCCGGCGGCAGCCTTGCCAGGCTTATTTTTTTTTCTTTTCAAATATGTATATATGATTGGGATTGATTTGTGAATGGATCTTTTGTGGTTGTGAATAATTTATTTGTGATTGTATTTGATTTTGTGATTGCTATTTTGGAGAAATTTATGGAAATGGAAAGATGCGTGCGTAGACAAGCCGAGCGGCTCTACGTGTGCAGACGAGCGACTTTTTTTTTGTTTCCGAAAAATCACATTTGTCTCGGGTGTATACGTACGGGGACAAAAAGTTTTGGCACATTTGTTCCGGCTACTAAATCCCGGTTGTAAAACCGGGATAAAAGGCAGTTGCTAACCGGGACTAATGTGGTGTTCTTGTTGTCAGTCGAAACCCATCGGCGAGCAGCGACAGGCAACACGAAGAGCCGGGAGGTTGCCGGGGCGCTGGCAGGCACTGCTCCCTCGTCGACGGCCCGCAATTCCAGCATGCGCCGCGGCTTGTGAAGAGGCAGGGCATGCCACCTGACCTATACCCGATCAGGAAGGTGCGAACGTGCTTGCAACGATTAGCCTGCATACACAAACACGTGGAAACGTAAGTCCGAGCCGTGGTCGGCTCCCCGGGACGACTCTTGCATCGGCTTTAGGGAGCCGATCGAGTCCCGGTGTCAGATTGGATCTGCATCTATCCGGATATTGATAAATAAAGCAAATAACTGTAAAGCTGCTTCAATTAAAGAATCGAAGAGACTGTGAAGAAATTCAATACACCGGTTGAACCGATGTTAAGGAAAAGACACACGCCGGTGTAATTGTCCAGAAGCTGGAAACTGAAGATACACTCACCGGATTAACCGACGTTGAAGAAAATACATACGTCGGTGCATTGCCAAACGAAGATCGAAGAAAATACATACACCGGTTGAACCGACGATGCATCGGTCAATTGCATCGGTTCAGTTGTCCAGAGAGGTGGTTTTTGGAGGAACGTGAAGAAGTTACAATCACCGGTTAAACCGACGCTAATTTTACATACACCGGTTGATTGCATCGGTTAAACCGACGATACACCGGTTATTTGCTAACGGCTAGTTTTTCAAGTAGCAGTTTACATACACCGGTTGAACCGATGATGGCTTTTGGGGTACGTCGGATTAACCGGCGTTACACAGTTTTCTGGCAGCTTTTCTCCAACGGCTACATTTACTTGGGCTGCCTATATATACCCCCAAGGCCAGGTCATTTGAAGGTGCTGGAGTTCAAGGAAGTATACAAGAGCTAAAGATCATCTCCAACCACCATAGAGTTTCATTGTACATCATATAGGCTTAACCACACTTGTGAGAGTGCTTAGTGCTTGTTTAGGCTTAGTTCTTGAGAGAACTAGCTTGAGAGAAAGCCTTGCTGCGGCAAGCACCTTGTGTACTCGTCGTGTGACCCTCCGACTTGGTGTGGAGTGGCAACGACACATTGTGCGGGGAAGGAGGCCCCTACTTGGTGTTAAAGCTCCAAGATAGTGAAGACGGTGCCGTGGTGACGCTTCGAGATAGACGGTGGCGGTGACCTCGTCTTTGTGACTTGGCGTCACTTAGCCTTTGCTTGTCGGGAGCCTTGGAGGCGTGGCAAGACGGTGATCAAGCGAAGAGACTCGGCATCACACTTGTTCTTTGTGAGCAAGTGGCTGTGGACGTAGGGAGGGACTTTGGTGTCCTAACCGAACCACGTTAAATCATGTGTCTTGGTGTCTTCACGGGAGTTTGCATATCCTCTCCCTTACCGCTTTACTTACCACATTATGTTTCCGCATTTACTCTTTCTTGCTTACCTTTACTTTCCTAGTTAGTTTGATTAGGATTGGCTATAGGTTGCAAGTCTTTTGGGGTTAGTAGAGGGTAGCATAGATAAACCTTAGTCATAACTAGCATGTGTAGGACGTGTTAGGTTTATCTTATGCAATTAGATTGAGCCCTATGATAGAAAAGCGATTAGCGACCCTATTCACCCCCTCCCCCTCTAGGGTCGGACACCCCGGTGATCCTTACAGCACTGCCTCTACCCACTTTGTGAAATAATCTGTAGCAGCTAAGACCCATTGGTGACCCTTGCTAGACGACGGGTTGATCTGACCAATCATGTCCATGGCCCAACCTCTGAATGGCCTCGGTTTGATGATAGGATTCATTACTGATGCTGGCACTATCTGAATTTTGCCAAACCTTTGACATGCCTGACATCCTTTGTAATATTTGAAGCAATCTTCAAGCATAGTGGGCCAGTAATAACCCGATCGCCTAATCAGCCACTTCATCTTATGAGCCGATTGATGAGTACCTCAGGCTCTTTCATGAACCTCATGCAAGAGCCGATTTGACTCTAAAGGTCCCAGACATTTAAGCAGTAGTCCTTCCAAGGTCATGTAAAACATGTCATCCCCTATCAGAACATACTTCATGGCCTTGAGTCTTATCCTTCTGGGTGCTCCCCGAGCCGAATCCTTCAAGTAATTGAAGATATCGGCTCTCCAGTCTCCGGGTTCTAAAAACTGAACCTCTACATCGACCCCGTCGGCCGTTTCCCTATACCCAGAAGCCATATGTGCCAAATCATTGGCTTCATTGTTCAGAGTCCTGCGTATCCAGTGGAAATTGATGTACCTGAATCGTGACATCAACTCACGGCATTGCATCCATATCGGAAAAAGAGCCTCGCTCTCACATCTATATTCTTCTGTGAGCTGAGAAATCACCAGCTTTGAATCTCCAAATATTTCCACTGTTTCTGCACCAGCTTCGAGGAGTAGTTCCATCCCTTTGTGAACGGCTTCATATTCCACCAAATTATTGGTGCATGGGGCAGTCATCCTGATGGAGAAGGAGTAAGTCGCCCCTCGAGGCGACACCAACAGAATTCCCACACTGCACCATCATCACAAGCCGATCCGTCAAAAAACATAGCCCAAGCACGAATAAATAGTGCAGCAATATCAGTGCTGATCCTGTCTGCAACAAGATCCGCCAGTGCCTGTCCTTTGACTGCTTTCGCAGGCTGATATCGGATATCGAACTCTGACAATGCGAACATCCATTTTCCAAGCCGGCCTTTTAGGACAGGAGCCGAGAGCATGTGCTTTATGACATCCGATTTGCATATGACAATTGTTTTCGCCGAGAGCAAAATATGACGAAGCTTTGTACATGTAAAGAATAAGCAAAGGCAAAGCTTCTCAATTTCAGGATACCTGGTCTCGGCATCTAACATGCACCTGCTGAGGTAGAAAACCACCCTCTCCTGGCCGTCGTGCTTCTAGACTAACACCGAAGCAATGGAAGTGTCACCCACGGATAGGTACACGTAGAACGGTGTATCTTGCTGAGGAGGAACCAACACTGGAGGTTTTGACAAATATTCTTTGATTTCATCGAAAACTTGCTGCTGTTCTGCCCCCCAGCGAAACTCATCATCGGATTTGATCTTCACTAAACCCATGAACAGTTCGATGCGCCCAGACAGATTAGAAATAAATCGTCTGACAAAATTAATTTTACCAATGAGCTTCTGCAACTCTTTCTTCGTGGTAGGCGGCTTCATCGTTTTTACAACTTCTTGACTCTTCAAGCCAATCTCGATTCCCCGTTCGTGCACCAGGAATCCCAAAAATTGACCGGCCGATACTCCAAAGGCACATTTCTTTGGGTTCATTTTAAGCCCAAACCTTCGAGTCCGCTCCAAGACTTGACGCAGATCTTCTAGATGCCCCCCAGCCGATTTGGATTTGACCACGACATCATCAATATAAATCTCTACCAGTTTGCCGATGAGATCATGAAAAATGTAATTCATGGCACGTTGGTACGTTGCACCGGCATTTTTCAGTCCAAAGGTCATAACTAAATATTTGAACAAGCCGACTGTGCCTGGTACTCTGAACGCGGTCTTGTTCACGTCCTCTGGGGCCATGAAGATCTGGTTATAGCCGGCATTACCGTCCATAAAACTCATCATTTTGTGGCCGGCAACTGCGTTGATCAATGTCTCTGCAACAGGCATCGGGTACTCGTCCTTCGGCGTCGCTCTGTTGAGATCTCTAAAATCGACACAGACACGCCATCGGCCATCCATCTTTTGTACCGGTACCACGCTAGAGATCCATTCTGCATACCGGCACGGCCTGATGAACCCAACATCTAACATCTTCTCCACCTCTTTCTTTACTTCTTCTAGGACTTCAGCCTTTATCTGACGTGCTCGTTGCTGCAACGGCCGAAACCCTTTCTTGAGCGGGAGTCGATGCTCGACGATGCTTCTGTATAGACCGGGTATCTCGGTATAATACCATGCAAAACAATCCCGGTACTCTTTCAGCAGTGCAATCATCTCCTCACGCAAGACTGGATCCAACTTCTTGCTGATAAATGTCGGCCGTGGCTTATCCCCAGGACCGATGTCAACCTCTTCCAAATCATCAGCTGATGTGAACTCGTATCCCAGCTTGCCATCGTCTGAAAAACCAGCTGCGAATGCAGGCGAGTCTTCGTTATCCACAAGATCAGCGGCAAACACAGGGAGATGGCAAGAAAAATTAGTTGGCCAACCGCACGGGCTGGCCGCTTCTATACTTCCGTTATTATCCGAAACTAAACAGTCGATGAGTGGCCAATTGCTAGAGCAGGCCATCGTATGTACTTGATGTAACAATTCCGACCCCAAATAGGATTTTTCTATTTTTTGGGGCCGATCGCTGGGACCGGCCTCTCTATCTCTATTACACCCCGTAGCATGCCAGGATGCGTCTACTCTGTAAGGCCAGTGGATAAGACCAGCCTCAGTCCGTTTTTTGTCGCTTCGATCCGATCACAATCTTCCAGGGCGATCCCTGATATCGGCTCTTGCCCTTCCGCATCCCAGGCGTTCATGTCTGCAAGCGAGACCTCGCTGGAGTCATCTGCACGGACCACCTCCACTTCATCGCCATCCCATTGGATGAGATACTGATGCATTGTGGAAGGGATACAACAGTTGGCGTGAATCCAATCCCTCCCAAGCAATACTGTGTATGTACTCTTGCTGTTGACGATGAAGAACGAAGTCGGGATCGTCTTGCGACCCACTGTTAACTCCACATTAAGAACCCCCATTGCCTCTGATGGTTGTCTGTTGAAGTCATTGAGCATCACATTGGTCTTGATTAGGTCGGCAGAAGAACGCCCTAACCGGCGCAGCACCAAATATGGCATCAGGTTGACTGCAGCACCGGTGTCAACCAGCATCCTGTTAACGGGTTTACCGTTGATGAAGCCCTTGAGATACAGCCCCTTCAAATGTTTGTAGCTTTTTCCTTTGGCTTCTCGAAGATGATCGGCTGGGGGCCAAGATCCAACTGTGCAACGGGCAAATCCTCCGGTTGGGCTGCCCGGAACTCTGATGGGAGCACAAACACCATGTTCACATCAGCCGATGGCTTCTCATCGGCTTTTGTCTGCTTGGGGCGCCACTCTTTTCTTGGAGGGCGCCTTTCCACCCTTCGCGGGTGCTTGACTTGTTCCGCGAGATCCGGACGCGCCTTCCTCAGCACGTCAAGGTACTTTGCTTCTGCCTCTTCCAGATTGCATAAGCGCTGCACTCTGTGCTTCTGCGAGCGATTAAGCCCGTCAGGACACCACCGCAGGCGATGGTACCTGTCTTCTTCTTCTGGCTCGGAATCGCCCCTGGTCGACCGCTCAACATGTTCGTTGTAACGCACTTTGGGCCCCAAGCGTCGAAACACCGAAGTATCGCCTGACTGGCGTGTCCGAGGCCTGCACTCCAAACAATTATCTATAGTGGGCAATCGGCTCATGCCGGAATTCCAGCAGTACCTGAAGAACGGGCAATGCCAGTGGTCGCGTATAGCCTGGCGCCTTCCCAGCGTCCTCCCTGTGCGGTACTCGTACTCCTCTTCTTCCGATTGATATCGGCGACGCAACTTGTGCTGATATTCATATTTTTCCAGAAGCCGATCGGAAGCTGGAAGCTGATTGCGGATGTGACGTACTTGCTCTTCAGTGATATGCTGTCGCCCTGGCTCATTTTGATCCTGGGGCCGTTTGCCAGAAACAGCCTCTCTCCTTTGCTCGTCACGACGGCGCACAGGCCCGGCCATGTTGATCTGGAATGAAAAATTTTGGCTCGTAGGAGTGAAGTCCGACAACTCTACCACGTTGGCTTGTGGGAAGGGCTTCGTGTCGACCTTCATCATGTGTTGAGCCAGAATTAATCGGCCTTGCTCGATAGCCGATTGGATTTGACGACGCAACTCCTTGCATTCACCCGTGGCATGAGTGAACGAGTGGTGCCATTTGCAGTACAACCTTCCCTGCAGCTCTTGTGCCATCGGTAGCTTGTGATTCTCTGGGAGCTTCAGCTATTTTTCTTTGAGGAGCAGATCAAATATCTGCTCTGCTTTGGTCACGTCGAAGTCGAAGCCCTTCACAAGCCCCTGCTGTTTGACCCACTTGCACGGGACAGGGTTTGCCCCCCGAGTCCACTCTGCCACGGCCACTTCTTGCTCCTCGCCAGAGTCATCAGATTCATCCGCCTGGGCCATGTTTACATGGCTCTTGAACTTGTCCTGGTACAGCTCAGGATGGTAAAGCTCATATGCCGTAAGCTTCTGCACCATGTGTGCCAGAGAGGTGAATTCCAACTGAAAAGCCAGATCCTTGATCGGCTTAGCGAGTCCCAGAACAGCCAAATCGACTGCCTCCTTCTCTGTGATGCACGATGAGTAGCATCGGTTCTTGACTTCCCTGAAGCGCTGTATGTATTCTGACACAGTCTCTCCTCGCTTCTGCCTGACTTGGACGAGGTCGGCAATCCCAGCTTCAGCAGCCTCTGAGTGATACTGAGTATGGAACTGATCTTCCAGCTGCCTCCAAGTTCGAATAGAATCTGGAGCCAATGACGCGTACCATCCAAAAGCTGGGCCTGTAAGAGATTGGCCGAAGAACCGGACCCTCAGAGGATTTGATACTGAGATCATCCCAAGCTGCGTTAAGTATCAGCTCACATGCTCGATGGAGCTGGCTCCTTCCGACCCGTTGAATTTGGTGAACTCAGGGAGCCGATACTTGGGTGGCAGTGGGATCAAGTCGTAGTCACTTGGATACGGCTTGGAATAGCCGATCGCTTTTCTCTTGGGCAGGATGCCGAACTAGTCTCTCAGTATTGCACTGACCTGCTCCACACTAAGAACTCTTGGGGCCGATGGCTCAGCACTCGGTCTGGTAGCGTACTTTGCTAACCACGCTTGTTTCTCCGCGTCTGCTCCAGAAGCTCCTGGGTTTACCAACTGCACCGAGCGTGTTGGACTGACGCTGTCAGGGATGTAGGTGCACGTGTAGCCGTGCCGGATCTCCTTGGGTGGCTCAGTGAGGAATTGGCCTTCTCCAGGATCACCGCCGATCTTGTGGACGATGTAGATCGGCGAATTCTGCTGTATTGCTGCCGCGAGCGAGTAGGACACTGGCGGCTTGGTTTGCAGTGCAGCTTCCCCCCTGTGACTCCCCAGAGTTAGTCCCGATGGGGAGTACTGGTTCTTGATTACCTCCTGGACAACGCGATGTGCCACGCGCTCAAGCTCGTTCACCAGGCTTTCTGAGTGCCGATGGAGCGTGTGAGCCACCATGTAGTTCATCTCCTGGCGTAGGGCCCTGGTACGCTCCTCCGATGGCACAGACAGATCAACATTGTCGAGAGTGCCTTCTGGTGAGAACCCCTTCCACCTGATACCATGATTGCGGGTCCTCTCAAAAGAGCCGATGAGATCGGCTTCGAACTGAGCTTTGGCCTCATCGTATTTTTGCTTGTGTTCTAGAGTCAGTTCTTCATACGTGACAGGTTTGATGACCGGCAGAACCGATGCTTGGTCCTGAGCTCCTGTCATCTCTGTGGTGGGCGTTGTTGTTGATGAAGGTCCCACCGGGTGTGCCAGAATGTGTTGTTGGTCGAAACCCACCGCCGAGCAGCGACAGGCAACACGAAGAGCCAGGAGGTTGCCGGGGCGCTGGCAGGCACTGCTCCCTCGTCGACGGCCCGCAATTCCAGCAAGCACCGCGACTTGTGAAGACGCAGGGCGTGCCACCTGACCTATACCCGATCAGGAAGGTGTGAACGTGCTTGCAACGATTAGCCTGCATACGCAAACAAGTGGAAACGTAAGTCCGAGCTGTGGTCGGCTCCCCGGGACGACTCTTGCATCGGCTTTAGGGATCCGATCGAGTCCCGGTGTCAGATTGGATCTGCATCTATCCGGATATTGATAAATAAAGCAAATAACTGTAAAGCTGCTTCAATTAAACCTAACTAATCTAATCTACGATGGTAAAAGCTTCACCGCTAGATCGGAACATCCTACACGTGACTGGGCCTAATGAACGTAACAGATAACTAAACCATAACCCAAAACAGAGGCCTAAGAACTAGCAAGAGCCGATTCCCGGAACAATCCCTATTAAGGCTAAGATAAAGCATCTAGTACACCACCGGATCATCCAACCCGTTTGCAGGGCCTAATCTAACAGATATTACGCCAACTCTTAGAGATAAGAGTAAACCATAACAGATTAGATCTACTAGACATAAAAAAAGCAGGGTGTTGCCTTTACGCAGCTAACTCTATGCAACAAGAACTAGTATAAGATGATGACATGATCGCGTAAAGACAACATGATATTCGTAGATGATAAGCAACAAAGCACAACAGATCTACTAAAAGCCATGCTACGAACATCGAGATAACTAGTATTACTCGCCATAAAAAACGCTTCAGTACGAGTAATACCAAGGTAAAAGCAAGAACAACGCTGTCCTGATCGCAAGAAGCGATCAGGGCAGCATGGCGCTTACTTGGATGAAACCCTAGGATTAGGGGTGGCGATGCGCCGAGATTGTTGTTTGCGAGACGTGATGACTCTCTCTCTTATGAATAACATAGGGTAGTCCGGAGACTTGGGAAACAATCTAAACTAATCTTGTCCCGATCAAACTCTATCTTTAATCTTAAACTAAATCTTAAGATACATGGCTCATGTGGCCCAAATGCTTACGCAGGAGCCGATTTACAAGCCTTCTTCAATCTTCTGCTTTAAGCCCATCTTGCTCTCAGCCCATAAATTAATTCTGTTAATTTATGGCGATAACAGTTCTGTAGTAGTGTTGTGAACGAAAACCCACCTTAAGTTAGAGCGAGGTAAGCTTAACTTATTATCTTCTCTTGTTTGTACCATCACTTTAGTATGATAGTATCTCGGTCAATATTACAATCCGAACCCACCCATCGACATAGACTCTGCTATGGGCACACCCTTCTTTCAGTCTTAGAGTCACTTTCAATTTTCAAAACGAGAGCGCCAAGCCTAACGCCCTAGCCTCTACCTCGTGTTGTCGTGATGTTGTCCATCATGGCATCTACTCTCTCCGTCTCAAAATAAGTTTAGTTTAAGCATTCAAATTTTGTACCACAAAGAGTATTATTTTACTAGCTTGTAATAAGATCCATCTAATTAAAGCAACCCCAAGTACCAAGAAAACACTATATAGAAAAATCCATAGAGCTAATCAAATACTTATTAGATGTTAATTTTCTAGTTTCAATGCATATGCATTTATAGAGGATCCAGAAAACCAAATAAATAACACGATTTTCAATCACAATTGTTAGAAATATTTATAAGTATCAAAGTTATTTATTAGGATGAGTAACGTCTCTAAAATCTTCTAAAACAACAGTTATTTTGGGATGGAACGAGTACATTGTTGTGCGGCTGCCTCTCAAACATGGATGCGTAGGTGAAACAAAAATGGTATTGGGAAAACTCGATGTTGTGAATGATCACAAAAAGTAACAGGCCTCAATTTAAATTTTCTTTTTTTTTGAAAAGTTAAATTTTCAGTGAAGAGGCAATAAAATGGTTATTGACAAAAAATGAGAGGATGTAGAACGATTAATAAGGAGGTAAAGGAAAGTGCTAAAACCCAATCTGAGTGAAATTTAAACGAAATGATACGGCCTACATGAAAAGGCCCAGTAGTAGAAAACCAAACATAGAGCACGGCTGGGCCTCGCTGAAGCAAAATTGAACGGGCCGACGAAGAAGTGGGAAAAAACAAACACTCCTCTCCCACGCAGAGACCCATACAGCCGCCGCCAGAGGCACCTTAAAGAACCGGTAAAAGCTTTACCGTGTGCTACACAGTAACGCAGGATGAATCACTGACAGCAAACGGTGGACGACAAATCTATCTCTTTTATCGTGCACACGGTAAAAGTTTTTCCGTATTAAGATGGCCCACGATAAAAAAAAAAAGCGAACCAAACGGCTGGTCAATGGTAACAATTGTTGTATTCGCGTGGTTTGTCAGCCAACCAACCAGCAGTACTGTTCTCTCGTACTAAATCAGCACCAGCCACCAATTACTAATCAGTCAGTCAGCAGTACTGTTCTCTCATAACAAATCAGTACCAGCGATCAACCACAGCCAAGTGAACACAGCGAATATCTTTGTCGTATGCCCAGACGGTGCAAAACACGACAAAGTTGGCTTGTTTACCGTGGGCACTAGCCAAAACACATGGCAAACAATTTGTTTTTCCGAGTGCCCATCTTGGCACATGGCAAAAGCAATTTCCAGGTGATGGCCGTTATTTGGTAATATCTTTCCCGTGTACCTGATGTTAGGCGCACAGCAAACATTGCACTTTTACCGTGTGCCACTATTTACCGTGTGTTTTTTTTATGGCACTAAATAAATACCGCTTTTATCGGGTACCTATATTTTGTCGTGTGTTTATTTTTCCACACTCGGCAAAATAGCGTTTCATCGTATGCCCGAGCAATTGTACATGGTAAATTATGTGGCACACGGCAAACATGTCGTTTTCGGCGGTGAACGTCCTCTCATTGCCGCCCACTCGGCCCCCCTCCTCTCACCCTTCGGTGACCTTGCCGGTAGCTGGAGGAGCCGGGATCCATCCTCTACATAAATCTAGTCTTTATTTTTCTTCAAGATTTGGTTCCCTAGTGACATCGGTGAGATGGTTGCGACGATGCCGCTTTAAAATAAGATTTCTCCAGCTTTTTCATACCTCATCGATGTTCGTTCTGGCCGATGAAGGCCAAGTGGGAGCTAGTTCTATCTGATCTGAAGGTTCTTTCTAGATCTTTGTAATTGGTGTGTCAATCAGGAGATGCAGTTGGTTGTCTTTTATTGTGGACTTGGACCTCTTCTTTCGATATGTTCTACAGCAAGATCTGGTTTCCTCAACCCTCTGTTTTGATGGTAAAATATTGCAAACTTGTGTTGCTAGAGGTGTTCCACCAGCTGATGTTCTTTCAGCGGTTTCTAGATCTCGTTGTAAGCAGCGAGTGGTTTTTGCGGTCATCAAAGCCTTGTATGGCCATGGTGTTTGCAGGTGTTCCTTTCCCTTCCTGCTTTTTCAGTGTATTTTTGAAGTTCCGGTGGACGGCGAACAATCTAATAAGATGACTAGAAAACTCTTTGGTATAATTTTATTTTGTTTATATCGTCCTCCATCCTTCTTCTATATCGTCAATTATTTTTCTTAATACGAATTAGACGAGAAACCACATCCTCTCGAAACACAGACACAAGACTAGTAGTGTTTGTGCCGGGGAACAGGCCCTGTGACGTGCAGGTGAGCGGCCTAGTGCTAGCTGGGCCGGCCGGGGAACACACCCCGGCCAGCGTGCTGCTGTCCCACAGAACCACCCGCCATGGATCTCCTCCCCTGTCGTGTGTCTACGCATGTTTGTTGGAGAATCTTTACAACAAACACTGTTGCGTTCAGGATTACCTATATATGATTGCGATCTGCAGATTGCACATGCATGCATCTGATTTATATAAACTGATGTCTACTGTATATGTCTTGAGCCGTATGTCTACTATGTGTCTACACAGATTGCATCTGATTTATATAAACAGATTGCACATGCAGGCTGGCTTCAGAGCCGTATTTCTAAAAATTCAGTAATCACTAGAACAAAGAGTTCAAAGGAAAATATATGTAGCCGCTGCCTACGAGTTAAAAGCTTACGAACTCTGAAGCCAGCTACCGGGATTATTAATAAAGGTTTTAAATACCCTGACATGGATCCAGGTATGGATCGTCATCTAACCTCCTCCTTCATAACATCCATTTGTTGCAGCACCGAACATATATTGGTCCGACAAGCAGAAACCACACCACTTTCCTTTTCTTTCTCCACCTTGAACATTGGAACCACACTACATTTGTTTCTATCTTACAATTACTAATTGGAGACTCTTTTGAAGGTTTCACGTGAATCCATCTAGAATCCTAGGTGAACACTCTAAAAAATAGAGAATTTCTAGAAATTCTCACAAAAATGAGAAACATCCAACCATCAATCCAACAACTCTGATCATAATAGTCATTGGATCTATATCTTTCCTATTAAATTACCCACCTCTGGCATTATGAAAATAAACTAAGTAACCCCCTAAATATGTATCTAAATTATCCACCTCTGCTATTATTAAAAATATAAAGTAACCCCTAATCTTCATGCAAATTACCCGCCTATGCTATTATAAAAAATAATGCAAATAACCCCCTAAATTTGCATATAAAGGCTACTTTGAAGGCTTCACGTGAAGCCACCTAGGATCCTAGGTGGACACTCTAAAAAAATAGAGAAATTCTAGAAATTCTCATAAAAATTAGAAACATCCAGCCATCAATCTAACAACTCTGATCATAATAGTCATTGGATCTGTATCTTTCTTAATAAATTACCCACATCTGCAATTATGAAAGTAAACTAAAGTAATTAACCCTCTAAATATGTATCTAAATTGCACACCTCTGCCATAATTAAAAATCTAAAGTAACCCCTAATCTTCATGCGAAGTACCCGCCTATGCCATTATAAAAAATAATGCATATAACCCCCTAAATTTGCATATAAATTATCCAATTATATATTAAGAGTTAAAGTAATATCTAAATCCGAATCTAAATTATTTAATTATAACAAAGTATTAAAATGCACCAATATAAATTCTAAATTAATATTTCTATCATTATTAGAATATTACTTATGTATTTTTTATATAAAATACTACCAGCCATTTGTGTCACTATATATTCATATGTGATAAAAGAAATAAGAATACCAATTCACAAATAAATGGTTCGATTAAATATATATCAAACACACATGGAGGTGTGATATAAAATGAAATCTATTCCAATAAGCTATAAGATTCAACTTTACATTATTTCTGATTAGTTCGTGCGGGAGCATGAGTTGATAGGCTAGTAACTCATAACTGAGTATACTACTAGAGCAGATGTTGACTGAAGTTTGCCACAGATAAGATTGTCCTACTAGCTTCTAGTATAGTAGTGATCACTGACCAGTAGCTAGTATAAAGAGGGGTTGGCGGCTGCAGCCAATATCTCTGACCAGTAGCTAGATCCAAGTAAGAGTGAGTCAGCCAAACCGAAAAGTAAAGGAGAAATAATGCATACATCGCCTGCTGGAGCAGGTTGGATGGATCCGCAGCAAATCCCAGTGCCGCCACGGCCGCGCAAGAGGTTTCTTGTTTTGAACTGCCTCAGGCGACGTGACAGTCCCGGCGCACGTCACCCTACCTAATCCTTTTGTATCTTGCGAGTTGGGGGTTAGCGCTTGGTGTAAAACTGCAAGCCCATTGTTCGGTTGGTCATCTCCTCCATGTTCCATTCGCCTGCGAGGATCGAAAGCAAATCTGTCTCCTTTTTTATACCACTGATCGAGGGCTGATCGAGTGGCATCGGAAGAAGGTGCGAGCCGGGGCGGGTCGTCGCGGCAGTTGTTAACTGACAGGGGCGGATCAGGTCAAGGCGAGGGCGCGCCGCCCGCGGCTGCGGACATGGAGGGAGACGCGGCGATCGAGGGTGGCCAGCTCGCCCCTCTTCTTGGAAGCAGATGGGGCGGCTCGGGCTCGCCGGTGCCGGACGCGTCCCTGCTCCGCCGCCTCTACGCCGGCCACGCCCTCGCCAGATGGGGCGCCAGGTGCGTTCAGTCCGTTTCTAGCCAGCTAGATGCTCCGGTGACCGGTGATGGATCATCCAGAACTAAAACCGTTCTTCAGAGTCCCCAAATCTTGGTCGCGGGAGATTCCCGGTTGCTGCTCTGCTGCTCCAGTGTCCAGCCACGTCTCATTTCCTTCATCTTTTTGTTTCATTCTTATTTCAGAATTTCACCTTTCAGCAACATCTGACAGGAAGTAGAGAGTAGCAAACCTGGTTGATTCAGAATTCAGATCAGCCAAGCCCATGCATGAATGCTGATGCTTATTATCAACTCGATCCTAACGCAGTAAGATTAAGATACTCATGTCGTTTTTGTGTGGCAAGCTAAGGATGTGGGAGTTCTTGGTTGGGCTCTATATGATCCGCATCTGGCCGGGCTCCCTCCTCTTCACGGCGATTTACGGGGTCGTGGAGTCATCCTCGGTCGCCGTATTTGGACCAATGGTTGGGACACTCGTCGACAAGCTCACATACCTTCAGGTCAGTTGCTGTAGCCGTGCCATGCTTTTTACTGACAAAAAACACTAGAAGAATAAACGTGCGATGGAGTACTGGAGAATTCTGTGTTTATCTTACTACTAAGACCTGATTGACGAATCTAAGTAGCTTCGTATCATAAGCTGCTGGAAGGCAGAATGATGCGTAGAACAGAGCCATTCAATATCAGGAACACGCAAACCATACCACAGAAGTAAACAAATGAGTTGTTTTTTTTCCATTAGCTTGCATGTGCTTGCTGAAAGAATTTCGGTACTCGTAGGTTAATAGAGAGAGGTGTGAATTAGCCAAACTTAAAATTTTAATCTATACTCAAACTAGTTTGCACAAACTATAAATTGTAACATGCTATTTATAGATGTGCAACTATGGTTCAACTGGTATGAAACCCTCATTCTAAAACAAGTTTTACAACCTTTAGCCAATCCTAACTTAACGCTATACTAAAAAAATATAGCACACAAGTTGTAAGTATGAAATGTGAAACTGTAAAGTAGGGATGAGGGGAAGCAAACTCTTGACCTAAGGATTTATCCGGTGGTATTGGTTAGAACTAGCCACCCTTAGTCCATGTTGTTAAAGTACTCAACAAGAGTATCGCTTCCCAGCCACCAAGTCTCTTCTGAATACTCCTTTGACTTGCCACGAAGGCTAGGCCACCAAGGCTCACTCCAAATTCCCTGGTCACTTTATCCCGATTTCCACTTAGGAGCTTCTCCATGAAAGATGGGGGGTCTTCACGTCCTCCGCACATGATCGTCGACACTGCTCCATACACCAAGCCAGAGGGTCGAAGACCTGCTGGCAAGTCTCCAAGACTCCAAGGGGTCAGCTTACCGAGATACAAGTTTGGTTCACTCTAGAACCAGCCCACAAAGCAGCAACACTTTAC
Source organism: Panicum virgatum (assembly GCF_016808335.1). NCBI lineage: Eukaryota > Viridiplantae > Streptophyta > Magnoliopsida > Poales > Poaceae > Panicum > Panicum virgatum. The sequence continues at coordinate 32,775,152 of NC_053148.1, read as the reverse complement.
TCTCTCACTCTCTCAAGAGCTAACCTAGCACTAACATTCTTATGAAATGTGCTAAGGTCTAAGGATGTGATCAAATGTCACTCTAGTGGTTTGGAGGTCTCCTCTCGTGTATGTGTGACTTCTTTGGAATCTAGCAATCTCAAATGACCCGGGATGAGGCGTATATATAGGCAATGGAACAGCACATAGTTGTTACTAGCTTTTATGCTAAACTGCACGAAGTGTCAGTTAAACCGGTCATAGGGGTTGGTTTATCCGATCACACATAGTCTGTGACTAGCCGTAGAGATGGCCGTCGAACTCCAACTACCCACATCGGCTAATGTGATTGAACCAACGCTTGCATCGTTGATTCGACCAGTTCTGAAGACTTTTTTCCCCTCAGTTTCTTCTGCAAGTTGATAAGCTCTCTAGACAATTCAACTACCAATGCACCATTGGTTCGATCGGTCTTACTGTGTTTTCTTCACTCGATCGCTGTTGCAACTCAGCATTGCACCGACCCGTTGATTTTCCTAGCCGTCAGTTTAACCGATCGCCTGATTTCTATTGACACTTGTCCAACTCGTCTCGGCTATCATTTGGATACCTCAAATATATTCTATCTCTGATTTTTCATTATAATTTGGACACCTCCAAAATTGGAAAAAGAAACCAAATAACCAAGCGGAAAAGTTATCGATATGGATCCTTTCATACGGACAATTGAAGATGGAAACAAAATGTTGGTGGTGAAATTGCAATACTATTATGTGTAGACTTCCCAATCTTTTCCCTTGTCTTTCATGTCTGTGATTATTAGACAGTGAGCAAGAGAAGTTCATGTCTTCCAAGTGGTTATAGTGAGGACATGTTTTTTCCCCAAAACGACAATAAGGACATGTTTGGTTACTGTTTGTTTTCACAATTGTAATATTTCTTTAAAGGCTTCTTTTTGCGAACGCGCCTGAGCACGTATTTCATTAAGACGAAAAAAATTACAAAGGTACAAAGGTACCTTGAACCATGCATAATTAACCACTCCGAACAAATGTGTTGCTCTTCAGGTTCTGGGCCTATGGCTGCTAGTCCAAAGCTTATCCTTCGTCATCGCCGGAGCCTCAGTGACCGCCCTGCTTGTCTACGACGACCTGAAAGCCACCAGCTTCCCGGTATTCATGGCGCTCGTCTTCCTTACCAACGTGTCAGGCGCCCTTGCAGCGCTCTCGACTCTCGCCGGCACCATTCTGATCGAGAGAGAATGGTAACATCTCTCGTCATCTTCTTCCCTTGTCCATTGACAACTTAGAAATCCAAGTGAATGCAAATTCGACAACACTTCAGAATGAGCATTGCCGCACAGGGTGGTGGTGATCTCGTGCGGGCACCCTCCGGCGGTGCTGACGGGGATCAACTCGGTGGTCCGGCGGATCGACCTGAGCTGCAAGCTGCTGGCCCCGGTGTTCTCCGGCCTGGTCTTCAGCTTCGTGTCCGCGCAGGCCTCCGCCGCGGCGCTGGCGCTGTGGAACGTCGCCTCGGTGGGGCTCGAGTACTGGCTCTTCGTCTCCGTGTACAACGGCGTGCCCGCCCTCGCCGCGGAGAACGGCCGGCGGAGGGCAGCGGACGTCGTGCTACTACCGTCGCCGGAGGAGATCGCCGCGCCGCCGCCGGCCGAGAGGGCGGCGGATTGGAGGACGCGGCTCTCGATCATACCGTGCTGGGAGTCGTGGGTGGTGTACGCGAGGCAGGACGTGGCCCTCCCCGGCGTCGCCCTCGCCTTCCTCTACTTCACCGTCCTGAGGCAAGCAAGCTAGCCGAAACTCCGATGAACTCTGAAAGTCTGAATCGCTGAGGCTGCCGAACAGGCCGGCCGGCGAACAATCTCTGGCTACTTCGATCTTGACGAACACCTTTGGAGACTGCATCTTTATTTGCAGCTTTGGCACGCTGATGACGGCGACGCTGGACTGGAAGGGCATCCCTGCGTACGTGATCAGTCTGGCGCGCGGCTTCAGCGCCGTCGTCGGCATCGGCGCGACGCTGCTGTACCCGGCCGTGCACTCGTGGGTGTCCACCCTCCGAACAGGTCTATGGTCCATCTGGATGCAGGTACTAATTCTTTTGTTTTGATTTGGCACAAGAACGGCTGATTGCTACGAATTGTTGGCTGAATTTTACTGCGGCGTGCTGTGGTGTGTGTGTGTGCCAGTGGTGCTGCCTGCTGGTGTGCGTGGCCTCAATCTGGGCGAGCAGCAGCGTGGCGTCGGCGTGGATGCTGATGGCCGGCGTCGCGGCGTCGCGCCTGGGTCTCTGGATGTTCGACCTCGCCGTCATGCAGCTGATGCAGGACGGCGTGCCGGAGCACGAGCGGTGCGTGGTGGGAGGCGTGCAGAACTCGCTGCAGTCCGTGTTCGACCTCCTCACCTACATCATGGGCATCATCATCTCCGACCCCAGGGTGAGCTAGCTAGACATTTGCACTCGACGTTACCAATCAGATCGAGAAGAAGATGACGACGTTCGATCGGTCACATTTTGAGCAGGATTTCAGCGAGCTGATCGTGCTGTCGTTCTTCCTGGTGACCTGCGCGGCGGCCATGTACACGCTGCACGTCCACCGCGTGCGCAAGCACCTCTTCCACTTCGACAAGGTCCTCGCCAAGATCAGCTGGTGAGCGATCCACCTGGAAGCCATGGAGTGCCTGATACTCCACCACTGAGGCAGTGACATTGCTACCAACCGAGCTCCTGATGATGACTGTACCTCACTTGCTTTTATTTTGGCTGCCGTCCAATGCAGGATCAAACTTTCCTGAACTGATTCCGGACGGTTGATCAGGACGCGGTGGGCAAAGAATCTGCCCTGCTTCTGGCTACTGCAAATTGCTGATCTGAGACCGGGTTTGAAGCAACCAGAACAGAGTTACTGGAGGGTGTTGTAAACTGACAGTTGTGATGTCCACATGTGCAGTGTGTACAAAGTTGTACGTGTGGCTACCGCGTCGCAAGATTTGGGGAGTGGGGCCTGTACTCTGCTGGGAACAAGTTTGTTAGATGCAGAATATATAGATAAGTGATGGTTTCCTGAATCAACATGAATCTGAGCTCATGGCGAGATTTATTAGGGTTGCAAATTGATGATTGTACCTGAGGCCCACCTCCAACCCTCTTTGGTTCAAATATTTATACTTTCTTAAAATAGGATCTGATTTTGTAGAATCAGTATAAATATTTGAACGTATTAGAGGTGCACCTAAGTATTACCGATTTACACCCCCAGAGATTTATGGTGGTTGCATGCTTGCAGTTTTGAGAATAAAATGCTGAAGCAACACCAAATCTATTTTAAACATGGCATGAGTTGCCAGTAAAACCAGTGCCCCTTGGGAGTTATGCAAGCCATAAGAGCAAGTTTAATAAGCTCATTTGTTAGACAAGTTCATGTCATGTAGAGAAATCACAACAGACAAGCCATACAATAGCTTGGCCAAACCCTAACTGTCGTCACTGCCTGTTAGTCCCCCTCCCACTCCTTGTCCCCTCGCTGCCGTCCAATGCAGGATCAAACTTTCCTGAACTGATTCTGGACGGTTGGTCAGGACGCGGTGGGCAAAGAATCTGCCCTGCTTCTGGCTACTGCAAATTGCTTATCTGAGACCGGGTTTGAAGCAACCAGAACAGAGTTACTGGAGGGTGTTGTAATCTGACAGTTGTGATGTCCACATGTGCAGTGTGGACAAAGTTGTACGTGTAGCTACCGCGTCGCAAGATTTGGGGAGTGAGGCCTGCACTCTGCTGGGAACAAGTTTGTTAGATGCAGAATATATAGATACGTGATGGTTTCATGAATCAACATGAATCTGAGCTGTAATTCATCAAAACAAAACATGAATCTGAGCTCATGGTGAGATTTATTAGGGTTGCAAATTGGTGATGGTACCTGAGGCGTATTTATACTATTGTTCTAAAATAGGATCTCGTTTTGTAGAATTAGTATAAACTAGGCGTATGACCTGCGCATTTGCGCGGCTAGTATTGAAAATTCAAAAATTTGCATATCGTTGTATCCTTACTATTTTTTAAATATTATACTATTTGTTACCATACATCACCCTATTCATATCGTAAATTATGTCTTATTGTTGGTTAAAATAATTCAAATATGATCTAACTATAATAACAATTTGATTTGTTTAGCTTTACTAATATTATGCATATAATTATTTTTATTTTTATTTTTTTATTTTGATTGATTGTTGTTAATTTTAATTTTTATTAATAGTATATGTTTGTAACTGATTCATAGTTAAATGATATTTTATTTTGATTGATTGTTGTTAGCTTTACCAAAATTATTGTTTGCTTTAGAAATAGTAGAGATAGAGATAGCAAATATGCTCCTGAGTCGCAATTGAAAAATATTGATATTGCTATAAAAGAATCATGTTTTAAATCAAATCAAAACGAGGAATGAATGATGTAATACGAAATAACATTGTGTTACGTATAAATATTAAGTTTCAGATGGTCGTTTTATTGGCATCTTGCCAATACAAACAAAACCAATTGCGCTGATCCTAACTTGCGCATAGGAATAAGCAATACACCGGTGACATGGTCATGTTCCACCAGAGAGTCACAACTCTTGTCATATGAAACCAAATAGAGTGATAATAAGGATCTTCGCTCTTGCAAAAAAAAAACACCACCTTGTGACGTTCCTACTAATACTTCCTGGCAGTCATATTTTTGCTGCACGGTCAGGATGCGCACCTGCATCATGTTGATGAGGTAGCCGGAGCTAGACCCCGCGCGGACCGCTTGATGAAGCCCAGCTCCAACTCCATGCTCTTTTTGTATTCAAATATCATCAAAGTTGTGGCAAAAAAAAAAGTCTCACTCTAGTTATGAGAGTGGCGAATTTCAAATATCATCAAAGTTGTGGCAAAAAACAAGTTTCACTCTAGTTATGAGAGTGGCGAATAGGGAGGATAAGGATGTAAACAGGAGCCAAATGGAAGAATCTTTAGGTGCTAAGTAGTAGTGCGCGCGCGCATGCAATCCTTGCTGACATCCTAGCCTCCTAGTCCATATTTCTGGTTTCTTTAGTTTAGCTAAGCTCTTCAATTTTATTTTTTTCTTCATTGCCACGGACTAAAATGAACTTGGCCACTCCATGTTCGTCATTTACATTTCAACTGCACACCCCCGTTGTTGAGGTTTTACTCACTACTACAATAATATTTACAAAGGCGTGCACAAAAAACGCCTCAGACCTAAGGTCATAGAAAATGGGGCCAATTCCCTCAATGACATTAAAATTTTAGCCAATCCCTTGATTGCCATTGACCCCACATGTCATAGACAAAAAAAATCTCTTCAATGTCATTTAGTGGCATTCAAGGGATTGGCGAAAATTTCAATGGCATTCAGGGAATTAACTCTAGAAAATGAGCATTTTCTGAGGTGTTTTTGTGCACGCCTCAGTTAATCAAATAATAATAATAATAATAATAAAGAAAAAGTCGCGACAGGCCCGCCGAGCCCATCACGAGCCCGGTCGAGCCCATCTGCCGCGCCGCCGGCTCCCTGTCGCGCTGCCGCCCACCGCCCGCAGCCTGCGGTGCCGCCGCGCTGATGCCCGCCATGGACGCCCGCCACCACCGCTCTGGGCGCGGATCCGCCCGCCACCGCCGCTCCGGCTGCCATGGACGCCCACCACCACCGCTCCGGCCGCCGATCCGCCGGCCACTGCCGCTCCGCTCGCTCCGGCCGCCATGGACGCCCGCCACTGCCACTCCGGCTGCAGATCCGCCCGCCATCGCCGCTCTGCCCGCTCCGGCCGCCATGGACGCCTGCCACCGCCCGCTCCGGCCGCGGATCCGCCCGCCACCGCCGCTCCGCCCTCTCCGGCCGCTCCCGCCACCCAAAGCCCGCTCAAGGCCGGCCGCGCTGAAGGCCGAAGTCCGGCCGCGGAGGATCCGCTGAAGCCAGTGCGGGAGAGAGAGAATGTGGCAGAGAGAGTGTAGGAGGTAGAGAGAGTTAGGGCTAGGATTTATTATATACTCATCTCAGCAACCAGGCTCAATTGGGCTTCCATCGGCCCGGTCCATTAACTGAGGCGGACATTTATAACGTGTCCGCCTCTGAAAATAGGACGATTAACAGAGGCGGTCACATACGTGACCGTCTCTGTTAATGGATTTTCTGAGATGGTTATTGTAACCACCTCGATTAATTAAAAATGACCACATCTGTTAATGCTGGCCATTAACAGAGGCGGTTGTGTTTTGTGCACGCCTCAGAGATTTTTTTAGTGCCTCGTAAAATCCAGAATTGTAGTAGTGACTCCAAAGATAGGGCCTATAGTACATGATCATTCCTCCCCCTCACTCAATGAGCTCCATCTATTGATAAAGGAAACCAAACTACATACGAACAAACAGATTAGTAAGGTTTAGCACCAGGCTTTATTAATAAACAAAAGTGTATACTTGCAAAAAAAACAAAAGAGTAAAGGTAGTGATACTACAAAAGTAAGAACTTGGAATTTCGAGTTAGTTCGTCCAGACGCCGAGCTGGGCCGACCAAGCGCCTAGGAGCACTCCAGCGGCTTTTTCTTTTTTATATTTAAAAAAAATAAAATTTCAAAAATATATGCCGTTTTTGGAAATTTTCAGAAATGGGTGACAACCACCCCCATTGGGCGACAGGCCGCTTGCATGGGCCTGTCGCCCATCCAGAGGGCGATAGGGACCCGTTTGTAATAAAAATATTTACGATCAGACTTCTGGAGACCTATTTGTAATAAAAATATTTACGTCTAGACTCGGGGGGCCGGTCGCCCGTTCCACGGGCGACAGGGGAGGCCGGTCGCCCCGCCATCAGGCGACAGGCCTCCCGCGTTGTTGTTTCCTGGTCTTCATGTTTGGTCCGGTCGCTGGCTCGTTGCTCCAGTTCGGTTTAAGTAAAAAAATGGCGAGGGAGCTTTGGATGGCTGCATGCGTCTTCTTTGACTTTGTGAAAGGGCGTGCATGCTCGTGGGTCCCACATATGCGACAGGCCTCAGGCCGTGGCAGACCGGCCTCACGCACACTTGTGAATAGTAAACAACTTTGACCATTAATTATGGTGTCAAACAAAGTCAGTTTACAAAACTAACTTCAGAACTCCGCGCTAGTGACCCTGAATAATCTAACGAGGCCTTTGACCGCGCGATTAGAGAATGATTACTATAACAGCACTGTAGCAAATCATGGATTAATTACCATCATTAGATTCGTCGCGAAAAGTTACGCTCATCCCTGAAAAGATTTTGCAAACAGACTTCATTTAGTGCTTCATGTATGCGAGATTCTTTTTTCGGAAAGTGTTCGTGCTAGAAAACTAGCTCAACCAAACAAGGCCTGTCCACGAGCGGCCTCATAGCAGCAGGGCAGGCTAGAGTACAGCAGCAATAGGTGGGACCCACGAGCATGCATGCCCTTTCACAAAGTCAAAGAAGACGCATGTAGCCATCCAAAGCTCCCTCGCCAATTTTTTTTACTTAAACCGAACTGGAGCAACGAGCCAACGACCGGACCAAACACGAACACCAGGAAACAACAACGCGGGAGGCCTGTCGCAAACACGAACACCAGGAAACAACAACGCGGGAGGCCTGTCGCCTGATGGCGGGGCAACCGGCCTCCCCTGTCGCCCGTGGAACGGGCGACCGGCCCCCCGAATCTAGACGTAAATATTTTTATTACAAATAGGTCTCCAGAAATCTGGTCGTAAATATTTTTATTACAAACAGATCCCTGTCGCCCTCTGGATGGGCGACAGGCCCATGCAAGGGGCCTGTCGCCCAATGGGGGGCGGCAGGCACCTATTTCTGAAAATTTCCAAAAACAGCATATATTTTTGAAATTTTGTTTTTTAAAATATAAAAAAGAAAAAGTTCCAGCACTCCATGGGTTGAATGGGCTTGCTTAGCTGGGCCTCTTAGCTATAGCATAGTATTGTGCAGTGTAGAGAAAAATGGGTCACGACTATAGCTCTAGTGATTAGGTCTAGGGATGTAAATGAATCGGATATGGACGAATATTAGTGATATTGTATTTATTTTCATATTTTTGTTCGAATATGAATTAAATACAGATAATGTTAGTTTTCAACAGATAAGATTGTAATGGATATTGATATCAAAGGAATATAACTTTAGTATTCGGATACGTATCCGAAAAAGTTTACTAAGAATCGATATGTCAACGAATTCGTAAACAATACAATGCGGGGAAAATAGTACAATTGAGAGTGGCAGTACTACCTGTCTACCTCAAACTCTGCATTGAAACCTTAGTTAGAAAACAATTATGGTCTTGCTTAAAATGATAAAAACGAATTTATAAGAGGCCGCGTTTGGTAACCAGTCAAATCAAGATTACACAAAAAGACGAATGCCCGCATGGAGTACTAAATGAAGTCTATTTGCAAAACCTTTTCAGAGATGGGTGTAACTTTTTGAGATGAATTTAATGGTGGTAGTTACTTGATGATTTGCTACAGTGATGCTACAGTAACCATCCTCTAATCGCGCGGTCAAAGGCCTCATTAGATTCGTCTCGCGATTTACACGAGGAGTTGTAGAGTTGGTTTTGTAATTAGACTTCATTTGATACTCGAAATTAGCGGTCAAAACGTGCTATAATAATTCCACGAAATAAACCAAACACTGCCAGAGTCAGCATCGGTTTGCGCTTTGCGGAGCATCGGTTTGTCCCAGAAGGCAGCAGGGGGCCCACATCCAGCGGCACGGGTCCCGCCAGCAACGCTAGGCGCGGAGCAGTCGTGGGGCCTGCCTCCCGTGTACGTCTAGTAGCTGGGTCCCGCTCCCGCTGTCCAGTCACGACTCACGACCCCTCCCGCCGGAATATCCCGTCCCGCCACCCCCCCACCCCCCCGCGGCCCAGCCCACCCCCCAATCCAGTGAGCACTGAGCACCCGCCTCCACTGCGGCGGCGCAATGCGTCTCCTTCCTCTCGTCTTCGTCCTCGCGCTCGCCGCGGCGTCCGCCGCCGCGAGCGCGAGCGGCCCCCGGTCCGTCCTCCGCACGGTCACGGACGTCCCGGCGGCGGTCTCCTCCGGCGACGACGCCGACGCGCTCTTCTGCGACAGCTGGAGGCTGTCCGTCGAGACGGCCAACGCGGGGTCCTGGGTCGCCATCCCCGCGCGCTGCGCGGCGTTCGTGCGGGACTACATGGAGGGGCCCCGCTACGCGTCCGACTCCGCCGTCGCCGCCGCCGACTCCCTCGCGTTCGCCTCCGGCGCGCTGGCCGCAGCCGGGGCGGGCGCCGCGAGGCCCGCGTGGGTGTTCGACGTCGACGAGACGCTGCTCTCCAACGCGCCCTACTACGCGGTCAACGGCTGGGGGTAGGTGGACTCCCTTGACCCATGCCTCTGTTTCTTGCTTGGCCGTAGGCCCGTAGTTGCTTGTCACGTTGGGTATTCCTGCGTTTGCCGATTGGTGATTGAGAAGCGTCTAGTTCAGTGCAAATTGGTGTGATTTGGGAACTTGTTTGCATTCCTCTCGGCTATACTCAAGTTCTCCATTCTTCACTATGGGGTTTGGCATTGGTTATCAGGTAGTGAGTGCCTTTAGTATCGATCTCGCCTGCTGCATTAAGGTATGTTGGGATTTCTCAATTGCTAAGCACATTGTTGCATGAATGAAACATGCCATTTCACTGTTCGCGACAAAATTTACTTGTCATCTGAATTCTAAAAAGTAAACTGAATATATATATATATATATATATATATATATATATATATATATATATATTTCTAAAGTCGAAACTCTCGGGTTTTCTGCTTTCAGATAGGATTTTAGGGACTAGCGGTTGAAATTGAGAAGTAGAACCACTTCACTGTATCTTGTAAGACTATCCTTAAATCCTATTCAGCATGACACATTGTCCAATTCATGCTGAGTGTCTGGTGAATTTCTGCAAGTAACTTGGAGGATACCCATAATGTTTATTCAGTAGAACAAAAGAAGGGCGTTAAATCTTTCCTCCAAGGCAACTCAATTGATATTGGACATACTTATTTAAGAAGTTCAGGTACCATTGGATTGGTTGTTTGATCTAGCTCTTTCAATGGATTGTATGACAATGTTAAATGTTTAATATTCTATTGGAAACTTGGAATGTTAATCCTATTTACATTTTTCCCTGATTCTTTAGATCTCAGGAATTCAATGAAACGTCCTTTGATGAATGGGTAGATGCAGCAAAGGCACCTGCATTGCCATCTAGCCTGAAATTGTACAACGAGCTTCAGGGACTTGGTTTCCACGTTATCCTCTTGACTGGCCGGGCTGAATTCCAGCGTAATCCGACGGAAGCAAATCTTTTGTTTGCTAGATACCAATCATGGGAAAAACTAATACTAAGGTATTCCTTACAACTCTTGTATCCAATGACCAATTATATCTGCAGTGCTGGCAGTTGGACACTTGGAGTATATATTAGGACGTTGAAGAAGCTTTTTTGAGAAGTACCTGTCGTATGGCTAACCTGAGAAATTCGAGTGATAGACTTCAAAGTTTCCCTGCTAGGAAGTGAGAAAATTTCTTTATAAGGGCTGATGCCAGATTTACATGAAACATCAGGCCCAGTGATGCTTTGATGATTATACTACATCAATATCAGATAATGCATTATAAACCTCAGGCCCAGTGACGGTGGAGTATTACACTGTAGACTGTTGGCCATGTCTCAAAGATTTGCATATATCTAATTGATTCGTTACACCAATGTTGTGTTACTTATTCTCAAATAATTGCATAAAATTTTCAGCGTTAAGTGCCCATTTTGCAATTTCAATACTTCATAATTCTCACATGGCATCTGGAGATCCTTTTTATAGTGCTAGCACTTCAAATATGTTAAGTTATTACCATTGTTATGCAGATCATCATTCTATGTTTGTTAATCAAAAGATTTTTTTTTCTGCAGGCAACCTTCTGATATTGGCAAGACTGCTGTGCAGTACAAATCAGAGAGACGAGCTGCCATGGAGGCTGAAGGATTCAAGATACTCGGAAATTCAGGGGATCAATGGAGTGATTTGATTGGATCTCAAATGGCAACGAGATCCTTCAAGCTTCCAAACCCAATGTACTTCATCAGTTGATTTTGTTGGATGAATGTTGGAAATAGCTATTCCTTTGGCTGGGCATTCCTACCATCGGTCCCACTGCTTTCATTGTAAAGATTTCATTAGCCATCATTCTGGACATAAATTTGGGTTATCTCCAAGCATGTTGAAACCGCGCTGGGATTAAAGGCCATTGAATCTGCCCAATGATGGTTTGTAACTACACATCCTTTCCCATACTGTGGAAAGGATTCGTGGTTATGTAAATTGGATGGACATTCAAATTGCCTTCATATGGGAAGTATCTATTTTTGAAGATGAACTTTCAGTTAAGTTTCTAAATTTGGGTACATTCAGATATACATAGCGCTTCTCTCATCAACTTGTGTGGTGTTTTTAGCAAGTTTACTATAAGAATCAAATGGCAGAAATTGTGTTGCCCTTGCCCTCGGGGTTAAGCTTGACAAGAATCTGCTCTGCTTTAAGTTCAGCCAATCAAGGATGCAGACACAAACTGGACAGTGGACAGTGACCTATGTACATGAGAGGCAAATACTAAATCGATTTGAGAAAGCTCTACTGACGAGGGAACACAAGGAGGTTTCCTACTGAACGTGTGCTCAGTGCTGTACCTATCTCAATTCATTGGCATGAGCCGCCTACATTTTTTTTGCCATGGCCTAGCATCTGTACATCTCTCCCTTGCCCTGGTATGCAGGTGGCTTGCCCCTCGGCGCCTTTTTGGCTATCGTCTTCGACAGCCGGTTCTTGGCGCCCAGCACTTCAGCGTAGCACCTGGGCGTCTGCTTCTTCCTTCTGATGTAAGGGGTGGTCTTCTTCGCGAGATCCTCCACGCAGCTGACATCGGCAAGCGATGTGAAGGACTGGGATCTTCCCTTGTAGTACTTGGACAGCCCTGTTCTGCAGTGAGCGAGTTGTTTTAGCTGTCAGAGATGATGATACTGGTGCGAAGCATGCATGCTATATTCAGGCTAGCTTCAGTTTGCAGAGACTGTAATTCCACGTTCAATAATGGTATCATGGTTGGGTAAATAAAATAGCAGTCAGCACTGATGATCTGGTATGTGCCCGGCTTCTAGTTTGAATTCAACATAATATCTGAAATCTGAATTGATGAAGTCAAGTTTCCAACTATATATTATTACCTCATACTAATTGAGAGCTTTTTTTTTTTGAGAGGACATACTAATTGAGAATGACTTGAGCACTGAAGGAAATTCAGAAATTGACGGATAGGTTTCCTTTTGTAAACCATTTTTGCATTTATTTTGCACGAAGTTTAGTGTTGAATCATCAGCCAGAAAATGGGAGCATACTGTTCAAGACCTAAAGTTTTTAATCACAATCTAGAGCTTATTCCTAGTACCCGGAAGGAATGATATACAAAATGATCCTGATCATAGCTAGGCTTGAGGCTTGTATGTTGTACCTGAGAGCCGGAAGATCATCTAGCATCGTGGACAGCGCGTAGAGCGGCCCGGGCGTCCCGCCGCCGGCCGCGCCCATCTGCACCGTTTCCGACCCCGACGACGTCAAGGAGGACAAGGACGACGACGAGACGGCACGATCCGGGCGGGAGGAGGACGACGTGGCGCCGTCGCCGTCGCCCTCCTCGTCGGTGAGGCTGGACGCCGACGAGAAGAGCGGCGACGTCGTGGCCGAGGACCCGCCGCCAGACACCGTCCCGGCGGACGCGGACCCCGCCGCCGTGCTCCCCGCAGACACCCAGCTGCCGCCGCCATCCCAGCGGTCCCCTTCACCTCGCCGCCGCCGGCCATGCAGCACCGCCTCGCAAGCACCGTCGTCGTCCCCCATCGCGATCGATCGGACGAGCAGCTCGGAAGGAACGCACGCACGGGGCCCGGCCGGTCGGGGCTCGCGCGGGCGTTTATATATACACGCGCGAGGCGGCCGGGGGCGCAGGGGATCATGGGCTGGATGGAAGAACCGGATTGGCTCGGCGCAAACAAGGCAAGGCTGGAGAGAGAGCGGGAGTGGATATGCTCGCGTTGCATGCACGTTTCCGTGGGCGGGCGGGTGTCCTCCCGATCGCAGCGCGCGGTTTCTCTCGGCGACTCCGGATAGGGCTCGATGGGCGGCCTGATCGCCAACGGGAGGAAAATAAAGTGCAAAATGGAAGGTGACAGGCGCCCCGCCCGCCGCCGCCTCCGCTACTTCCGGATGTAGGCGCCGCGCGATGACACCGTCGATGCAGGGTGGACGGCTCAGATGGGCCGTGCATCATGCACCGTGTTTATCTGAACTCGAATTTCTTTTTAGTTTTATTATTTACCAAGGTTTCGTTTTTTCTTACTGCGTGCGGGGACCGTTTGACCGGATGACGGTGGGTCCCGTTCCTGCTCCCTCATCGACTCGTGCCGGCAAATGCTAGCTTTTTCTTCTGATTTTGTGTTATCGTTTTGTCCTGGTTGTAGTACGTCACACGTGGCATGTCATGATAGGGATGAAAGATATTTTCCCAGCATCTCTGTCTCTCGAATTATTCCCTGCCTTAATTTCTCTTGGTCAGTGTCGACATCATGCCATACTAGTACTGCATGCATGCAGCAGCGAATAATACGCAGCATTTATATTGTTCCATAATTTGACCCGTAACGCACGGGGGTGAATATGGGTGGTAATAAATTTGCCGTAGTTATCCGGCGAGAAGTAAATGGTGGTAATTAATTGAGGAGGAGCGGTCGTACGGCTCGATCTTCCGAGATAAGCATTGCGTCCGTACGTGCACGACACAAACATCTCGATCGTGGCTGTCCCTGCTGCAGGTCTATCTGCTAGCCGGGGATAATGATCGGTCCGTGAGAGTTTACGATGTTTCGGTAACATTCCTACTTCCTAGCTAGGGCTCTTTTTTTTACAAACACATGTGATCTGAGTTTCAATTTGTTCTTCGTCATATATGAACGTGCTATGGGAATGTTTCAGTAACACCCGGTCTGTGGGCGTTCAGTGGAGTGGCATATTTATGTGCTTATGAATATTCAACCTAAATTGTACAAAACATTTCGAGAAAATGAACACCCCTATTAATTTAAGCAACTGACCACAAATTTACTACTCCCTCCGTTTCAAATTATAAGTCATTTCAAGAATCTTGGAGAATCAAAATTTTCTAAGTTTGATCAAATTTATACAAGAAAATAATAACATTTACGATACCAATTAAGTATCATTAGATTCTTTGTTAGTTATATTTTTATAGTATACCTATTTGATGTCATAAATCTTTGTGTTTTTCTCTATAATTTTGGTCAAACTTTGAAATGGTTTGACTCTTCAAGATTCTTGGAATGACTTATAGTTTGGAACGGAGGGAGTATCTTGCAATGTTTATGTTTATTAAACCATCAAATTATTTGTAATACATTTCAACAACAATTTATATGTATTCTTTTTGTTTGTGCTGTAGAGTTTTTTGAGCTTTACTGAAAAACTAATGATAACTTTTAGACTATGCTTTTAACTTTCTAGACTCAAAAAAGCTAAAAAGCTCAATTTTTCAAAGCTTTTCAGTTTTTCTTAGCTTTCAGTTTTCTCGAAGCTGCTCAAGAAATTATGTTATGGTCTGCTATTATCTTGGTTGGATGCACTACTCCAGCGCCTCCCATCACCGCCGGTTCAAAATAGCTATCACCGCCGATTTTGGGGGGCGTTGGATTTAACTCATTGGTGATGGACAGGCCAACACCGCCGGTTTCAGACCCGACGGTGACAGTCCGAACCATCCCTGCCGGTTTGAGACCCGGCGGTGTTGCCCCGTTAGGAAACAAAAAAAACAGGCTGTGCTGCTGCCATTGATGCTCGCCGTGCCGCACGCCGCTCGCCACGCCGCTGCAGCCGACGCTCGCCGAGCTACTGCAGCCGACGCTCGCCGCGCTGCTGCAGCCGTCGTCGCCGCGCCGCGCTGGTGCAGCCACCGTCGCAGCGCCGTGTCGCTGCCGCTCGCCACTCCCCGCGCTGCTACTGCCGCCGTCGCAGCGCCGCGGGCAAGGCCAGGGCAGCCGCGTCCAGTCCCTAGCTGCGGGGGGAAGAGAGGGGAGGCGAGGTTAGGGGCAGTTGTGAAACGTGAGGAGGAGAGGGGACGGGCACCGCACCTCACGGAGTTCGATTCGCACGGCACCACGCCAGATCTCGCCGCTCCCGCCGCCACCGCACTCGCCGCGCTCGCCGCGAGCTTGCCGCTCCCGCCACCGCTGCATGCACGCCGCGAGCCACCGCCGCCGCAGATCCGGTAGGGAAGCAGGGGAGAAAGGCCGGCGATGCGTTGGGGCAAGACAGGCGCCGCCACGGCCATGCCCGCCGGCAGTCACGCGCGCGCGCCACTGCGCATCCGCAGCCCATGCCCCGCGGCTGCACGCCGCCGCAGCCTGCACTGGCGGGGAGGAGGAGGGGAGGGAGGCCGGAGATGGGGATGGGAGGGAGGAGAGGGGAGAAGGCCGGGGGAGAGGAGCTCGGAGGGGGAGACCGGGAGAGGAGCTCGGAGGGAGCAGTGGGGAGAGGATAAGGTCCGGCGGGGGAGGAGGAAAAAAATCTAAGGACCGGAGAGAGAGAAGGGGGGTGGGGAGAATGAAAAAACATATGTGGAGAACACATCACCGCCGGGTCATATTACGAACCGGCGGGACCGGAGAGAGAAACGGCGGTGATATGTAAGCATCACCGCCGGGTCGAAACAAACCGACGGTGATGGGGCGTTGGCGATGACAGCTTGTGTTGTGTTGACGTGTTTGCGTAGGCTAAGAGCTTAGTGGGCTGGCCGTTGGGCCATTGGCCAGTGTTGGGGGAACATATAACATCCCGAGAAAATTCCCTATCTAGCATTAAAAAAAAATTGCTCTTCCCTCTATAGCACCCAAACTTTAAAACTTCCCTATCTAGCACCAGCTGAAAATTTTATTCTCCATCTAGCATTTCCGTCCATTCCGTTAGTCCGTACCGTTATCTGCTATGTGGGTCCTCCTTTGAAAGACCAAAATACCCCTCCCTGTTCTCAACCCTAGATCGAGTCACTAGAAGAAAAATCCCCACAGCACACCGCCGCCTAGGCCTGGGCGTTCGGGTTACCCGAAATTTCGGGTCGGGTTTTTCGGGCTTTCAAAATTTTGGATTCTGAAAATTGCAACCCGAAATTTGCTGGAAATAATCAAAACCCGAAAATTCGGGTACCCGACATTTTGGGTTCGGGTTTACCCGACCAACCCGAATTGCGGAGAAGCGGAAGAGGCGGGGAGGCGGGAGCACGCAGAGCAAGACGTCGGCGATGGACTGCGGGGTGAGGCGGCGCGAGAGCTGAGAAGAAGGCGAGGCATGGGAGGAGGGTGGGGTGCTTGGAGAGGAGCCCGTAGAGGGCATCGCCAGTGTCGAGCTCCGCGGGCCACGGCGAGGGGAGGGGTGGAGGTGTAGATGGGGGCGGTGAGCGATTTCCTCGCGGGGACTAGGGGCACGGCGACGGTCGCTGGGCTTATGGCGGCGGGCGGTGGTGTGGTGAGCATGGGGCGGCAGATGGTGGCGCTGGGCGGCGGACGGCGGATGGCGGCGCGGTGGTGCTGGACATGGGGCGGCGGGGGGCGGGGGGCAGGGGGCTGTCGCTGTCGCCTGTCGTGGGTTGGGGTGGGGGCTCGTAGGCAAGGCAGGGGGTGGGTAGGGGTTTTGGGCTGCGTCCGCGCGTGGTGTAGGGGGTGGGCTGGGCTGCTGACTAGGGTTAGAGTTAACGGTTTTGGTGGGCTAGGCTGTAAAACATACTTGGACTGGACTGTTTTTCGAGTAGTTCGGATACCGTGGCCCAATACCCGAATTACCCGTAATAATTTCGGGTACCGTGGGTTAGAATCCGAATTAGTGTTCCGGTTTTTCGGGCTCAAGTTTTTCGGATTCCGACTCGAGTTTTTCGGGTTCGGATTTCGAGTTTCGATATTCTGCCCACCACTACCGCCGCCGCTCATGGCAGACCCTGGCCAGCGCAGGCAGGAATGCCCCTAGCGACACGAGCGGGAGTACCCCAGGTGGTGCCGACAGACATAGCCCAGGGGACCGCGCGTGCGCCTGGCCTGTCAGCCACGGGCGACCTAGCCCCTGGCGGAACGGGCGGGGGTGCCCTTCACGGCGCCGATGGCCACAGCCCTGGGTCGGCCATGGCGCATGGCATGGCCATGCACTGTCCGACGCGCGGCGAGGCCCCCGGCGGCCCGGCCGACCAGGCACAGTCCGCGCGCGGGCGGTATGGTCTGTGCAAAAGAAATGAAGCATGTATAGTCTGTACAAAATTAATGTAGTGCAAAAAATGAGAGAGAACTAAAGGAAAAGAATTGGCGCCAAACCAACATGTGATTAAAACAAAACAAAAACTGAAAAAATGGCGACTACCATAGCAGCCTACTGTACCAGATACGATAGAAATCAAAGAGGGGAAAATGTCTTTTTCACTTGCAGTTAACACCGTTAAGTGTCCATAGCATATTTCCAACATGATTTGAATGTAATTAAAGTTAAATAACAAATCATGGCACAACTAAGGAGGCGGCCGGGTGGTTAGTTGTGGACGGTCGACTCAAACCCACAACGCCTGCATAAAAATGATGAATGCAAAAACATATATTAGTCAAAATAACTATGACAATTTATGTGACATTAATGCTGAAACATCATTGTTTTGTGGGCTCAATTATGACGAATTCAATAAAACAAGTGACTATTAGTTTTAGCGACTGACTATTCGACGTAGTATAAAGATTTACCGACTGATCATTCATAGATAAATATGGATACATTTACTGACGGACGGTTCCTCTGTAAAACGAGAATCACCGACCGGCCTTCAGTTGGTAAGTTTTACCCACGGATTGTCCATTGGTAATATCGCACTTTTACCGACTGACTCCCGTCGTTAATTTGGTATTGTGGTGTAGTGCATGGACACACTCACGGTCGCCCTAATGGTTCGATTTCACTGATTTTTGGTTAAAAACCAATCCAAACCATGAGGGAGTCACCTAGGCGGTTTAGAAACCAGCAGGTTGAGCGGGTTTCACGAGTTGCCATTGAACGGTGCTCTCCTCGTGACTAGCACGTGTTGATAGTGTGCGCTTCGCGATGTGCAGTGTTCTTGCGATACTGGAGTCAGACGGCGGTGCGGATGATCGAGGAAGGCGCCAGGGGCTTGCTTGACGTGTGCAGGGTGTCACCGGCTTCTGTAAGCGACACAGCTTTTTCTTGGCTAGTGCTTCCTCTTGCTCGTCGTTGTTGATTGGATCAGCTGTCAGATTGGATATTTATTTGCTTGCTAAACGGGTTAGCCGGTAGGAACCAGAGCCAAACCGACCCGTGCATGCCCATCTGACACGGTTTCATCTGGGCCAGTTACACAGGTTAGCTGGGTCGTAACCAGACCATTACAGGGCGAGCTCACGGGGCTCTAGAACTAGAGGTCATCTGCGGAGGCTGGCTTGGACGAGCTGAGATTTTGACTTTTGTTGCTGAAAAACTATCTAGAAGTTCAAATAAATAGGCTTAGAGAAGGAAAACAGCTCAGCATTTGCTATCTGTCTCGTTATACTAGAAAAAATCGCCATCCAATAGCGTCACCATCTAGGTCTGCTCATAGTCACAGAATTCGGGGTCGATCCCGCGTTCTGTGACCCGGGTTCGTCGCCCCAATTCGCGGGTCGGGGACGACATGGGTCGACGACCCAAACCTGTCCGGTTCGGCGTCCCGCTGCGACCAAGCACAAATGGGCCGTCGTCCACGGGAGACGGGACGAGATGCAGACGAAGAGGAAGCGCTCCGTCCGCCGTCCGCTGGATTCTGGCCGCAGGGGCGGCGCCGCCACCGCACCGTTCGCCGGCCGGAGAGCCTGGCCGCAGGGGGACGACGCTGCGCCGTCCGCCGGAGCTTGGCTGCAGGGGCGACGCCGTGCCGGGAGGCGTCGGAGCTCCAGTAGGCGGCGGCCAGGAGGCGGGGAGCTCCACTTGCAGGCTGCCGGCGGCGGAGGATGGGAGAGGAAGAGAGAGAGAGAGAGAGAGAGTGGCGGCGGAGAGGCAGAGGCTGCTCGCTGCTGCTCGCGCGAGAGTCGTGGGGAGTGGATGAGGGTTAGGTTAGGGAGTGGGTTGTGGGCTTTCGTGGGCTTTAGTTCGATGTTGGGCTGAGAATGTGTGAAAGTATGGTCCAATTATGTTGTCTTCTATTCGATGTCTGGCAGATTTCCTTCCGTATATTTAAAGATATGATCCACGACTCTTGGATCGAACCGGGTCATCGACCCAAATGCTACTGGGTCACGTACCAATTTTTGGGTCGTCGTTCCAAAGGGGTATACCCCCTTCGTACCACACTTTTTTCAAATGTCGACCCTCGACCCCGTACCTCGACCCAATCGCCCCTGGTACTTTGTGACTATGGGTCTGCTTGCCATCCGGTTCGGGATATCACTCCCCTTTCTCAGCATCTATGCCGAGCCACCCTTGCTCGCTACCCCTCCCACTCTCTCTCTCTCTCACCCCCAGTCCCTCGCGCTCCCTCGCTGTCCCGCATGCTCCCTCCCTCCCTCCCGCCATGGATGCAGCTGTCGCCATGGCTGCCTGGAGGCCGAGCTCCTCCCCCATCTTCAATACTCCATCCACGAGCCAAATTAATCCAATTTCTCACGGGAGTAGTAGCTTCATGACCTCCTTCCTCGATCCCCTAACCCAGCCGGCTGAATACCCCTCTGAAGACACATCATGCCGTCACGCCATGGTCGCCCAGAACAATTAACCTCGACCTCTCCGGTGAGCCCCCTCCCAATCCCCGAAATAGAGCCGACGAACTACCAAAATGGAATCCTCTCATCACGTGGATCATGGTGCTCTCGCTAACTCTTCACGATCGTATCTCGTTTGACAAGGAACGGAAAGTTGCCGCCGCGTGCGCCGATGGCCACATCGGCGAATGTCGCCGCCACGTTCTTGATCGCCGGTGAACACCATGGTATGCTTCTTGATCGCCGGTGATCCTCGTAGTGTGGGAACGCCACCGTTCTAGGCTTTTTTACCCTGGCGCTTGGAGGCATAGAAGGAAGAGAAGTTGTTGCTCGTGGTTGGATTTAGAGAAGCTTTTGGATGTCATCACTTTTTTCTAGCTATTTGTTTTTACATAATAGCTAAATCAGGATAGCTATTCATTGTTAGAGAAGGCGTTAGATATGCTAACATTAGCCGTTGCCAGCATCTCGTAATGGATAAGAAAATATCCTAAATCATTAAATGTTGAGGAAGGGAAAAGAAGAAAAATAAATAAAATGAAGTGAACATCCACGTTGGCACAAAAAGTTCTTTCAAACACGCATGTACTTTTTGGCCACATTATGTACTCGTGAAATTTTTGACTGAATTCGTCACCATGTCATGACCAGCGAGGCGTCGAACACCTGGATTACAATGCAGCCAGCCAAAGCCCAGCGGTTGATAACTTGATAGTCTGATCGAGACCGGTCTTGTAGAGAAACAAGAGCGTGGCAATCTCCGGTCCTCGCACCGGATGTCGACGTCAGTCTCTGTCGTCGTCCTACACGTGCGAGCACTTTTTGCTTTGTTTGGGTTTTCTACGACGGAGGCCTCTGGCGATGAAAACGGTGGGTATTCCTGAATCCTGATCTTCTTCTCTATGGACGGGCCGGGGTGGCGTTTGATTTTTTTTTTTAACCCAATTTGCTGGCAGCGTTAGTGCGCTGTGGCCGCCTGGCCAGTGAGTGGAGCTGCTGCGCTGACTTCGGTGATGCGTGCAGCCTCGCAATACTACGTACCTACACACCTTTTCCTATCCTGTCCAGCTAGCTTATCAGCCAGCGAATCCGCAATATTTTTTTCTCATATTAAATCAGCATCATCCATCAGCCAATAGTATTTTTCTCCTACAACAAATCAGCACCAACTATCAGCCACAGCCAGTCGAACAGAGCGAATGTATGGAATCTCTCTGAATACGGATATTTTCTTAGTACGACAAACAGAAGAGCTGAGGCCAATCTCAGTACATAATTTCATAGTGCAGTTATTTAGACTATGAACTAGGTAATTGTGCCAAATGAATTTATAATAATAAACTCTCCTCACATCTCATGAAACATCATCCTTCTCTCTTCCAACCATATCAACAAAATTGATGATATTAAATACCATAAAATCCTTCTTGAAACTACATTGAGCATTGTCTAAATAAAGATATTGTTAGAAGCGACGGTGAGAAAACGACGAAGAACAGAAAGATCAAACCACAAAAAACACGAGGATTTAACGTGGAAAACCCCATCCAATGCGAAGGGTAAAAACCACAGGCGCCAGCCAGCAAGAACTTCACTATATCGGGTGTTTGTGTACAACGCATAGCGGCGGCTGTCACAGAACAGTCCAAATAATACCGATCAAGTGCACTAAATAACCATTAAACTTACTCCTCCGATACTGCACTTTACCAGTACTCTCAGACTGCCTGCTTTAACCAGGATCGATTGCACAGGAACTCTCGCCAAAAGATGAGCACAGGGGATTACAAGCAACAAAAGTTTTCAAACTTAACTTACAACCAGAGTTAAATAAAAGTCTCCAAATTAATTTACAATAAAGCTTTACCAGCCAGAGTTACCTTTCGAATACAGAGTTCAAACGCAGCGGAAAACACAAACAGTTTGAAACAAACTTCAAAATACCGCACGGTAGATAACGTCGATGGCAAAAGACGAGCTTCACATCTTGCCCACTGATGTGAGGCTCACCTGCCTTCACTTCACGGAGGAGACGGAACCCACTCGACTGTCCAACCTGGAGGAAGAGGCTGACCACTCCAGGACGCACTGATTTCCTCGAAGTCTTCCGGAATATAGCCTGCTAAAAAGGGGTACAACCAAACCCTGAGTATTCTAATACTCAGCAAGGCTTACCCGTCTATGGGTATACTTAGCCCATTACCTAGACATGCATAGCTCTTTGGCTCTGGGTTATTTTGCTGAAAAGCTATTTACACTGGATCCTTACTTTCAATATTTTAGCTCCAATTGTGTTGATAGCTAGAAACTAGGTTTGCCTAATTCTCTATAGCACACATGGTTAATCATATTATCTTTTTAAGAACATCAACAAAAGTCCAACTTTTCTCTTTCTGTCCATTCAATCCTTACTACGATGCGACGCATTGACCAAGGCTCTCATATCCGCGAGTCACGGCGAATCGATCCGATTTAACCTTGCAAGGTGGACCTAACCAACACGGCACATATATGCCCCGTCGGGCTATACACACCAACCCTTCACATATGCACACCGAATAGGCGAACTGCCCTGCGACCCGGGACTGCTAGCCCCACCGATACCAACGAAGGGTCAGCCATGAGTTTGTATACTAGCTCCACTGGTGAAGACAGTATCAAGTCCGCCTACCGGTGCACATATGGTACTGAGCTTACCGGTTTCGACTACCTCCTACTCCCGGCATGCGGTTAGTACTGTTCAATCCTCAGTCAAAGGGCCAACAACGGAACGGTCCTTAAGCGACACAGGCGGAGGCTTACTTTCCATCCATTCCATATCCATAACCAATTCATCTCCGCCCGGTCTCCAGTTTTCCTTTCTTTTCTCACTGATTCCTTCTTCAGTAACTTTTTCATAAGTAACAAGACCTATATCTCGCGAGTGACAGGAATCCCTCGACTTCTACCGGGTCCCTAATTAGCAAAGCATTTCTAACGGTGCCTGTATACTAGTAGAGGCTCATAGGTACTTAGGGAGAAACATGCATACTATGGTTTCATTCAACTCCTAAAAACTTAATGCACAATACTTAAATAATAACATTGAATACTTGAAAATAAAGGTTATGCTCCGGGGCTTGCCTTGCAGGTCAGCGGGGTTAGTGGTTTCTCCGGGAGCTTGATTAACGACTTCTTCTGGCTGCGGTTCTCCTGCGAAAGGCTCCTGGACCGGCCCGGCAATCAGCTCGTAGATGACGTCGGTTTCAGCGTCTACACGAATAAAATATGCCATGCATGAAACTCATGAAAAGGTACAATGAAATGCAACACACACAGTTAAGGGCATAGGCAAGACTGGTAAACAGCATTCCAAGACTATGGTTCAAAGGAAAGGTGCCGTGCTGAAATGAGGTTTCGGTTGCTAATTCCTTTTAGCCTGAAGTGTTTTCCTTCGAAACAACCACTATTAAACTCGCTTAGAGCAGCATGGATTAAAACAGAAACTTGCTTTGATGAGGTTACCCATGCATGAAAATTAAATTAGCTAACATCATTTATTGACGATCGAGAGCATTCATTTTAACCCTAGAAAAGAAATTAAACAGCAACAGATCCACGAACATGCACATAGATTATGCACCTGCAAATTTTTCAGTGGACCACACGTGCAAAGAGTAAGATAACATAAAATTTTCATGATTTATAGACAAACCAAACAACCGATACAAACTAACCTAGCTTAAACGCAAACCCTAAATTTAGTAGGGGTAAAAGTGATATTTCACCTGCACAAGTATTTTTCATCTGAAGATCTTGATTTTAGAAACCTAACAAAATTTGGATTGCATTTTTAGGATTTTTCCTTGATTTATTAAGCAATTACAAAGTTTCAGCCGAAAATAACAAAGAAATAAATAACCCCACCCCTAATCCTCTGACCCGTGGGCCCCACTTGTCATTGGAACAGAGGGAGCAAAAGAGGGGCGCTCCCCTGCTTTGCCTCGCACGCGCGCCAGGGCCGTGGCCACGGCCAGGCTCGGCGGCGGTGCGGCTCCCCGCCCGACGGCGGCGGCCGGCCAGCGGCGCGGCCTGGCCGGGCCGTGGTCAGGGCGGCCCAGCGGAGCGAGGGCGCCCGCGGGGCGGCGCAGGGGCGAGCGCGCAGGCGGCCCGCGGCGGCGCCAAGGCCAGGGGCGATGGCGGCTCGCGGCGGCGCGCGGTGGCCGGGCCGTTCCGGCCATGGCGAAGCAAGGCGCCAGCGGGAGGGGGCGGCGCAACGACGAGGGGTGCTCGGCGACCTCGGGGCGCTCGGCGGCGACGAGCAGGCCCACGCAGGGGTGGCGCGCGGCGTGCGCCGGCGGCGCAACAAGGCTTCCGCGGCGGCGCGGCGGCGCTCCGGCTCCGGCGGTGCGGGATTCAAGCGGGGATAGGGTTGGGAAGGGAGAGGAGAGCGCGGAGAAGCTCACCGGCGACTCGATTTGAGCGGAAGGAGGCCGGAGAGGGGAGTTCGACGGCGAGGGCGAAGTTCGGCGGGCTCGGTGATGGCGAGCAGTGGTCTGAGCGCTTGATTTCGGCCGGTGAAGGGCTCGGTCGCGCTCGTGGGTGGTCGGAGTGGGTGGACGGCGAGTCTGCGCAGCGCCGGGCGCGACGAATCGAGGCGGGGTGGCGAGCTTCGGCCGGTGCGACGAACGACGACGGCTCGAGCTCGTCTCTGCGCTACGCGTGAGCTCGAGGAAGGAGAAGACAATGGAAGGGGAAAAGACGGAGACGGCACCGCGACCAGATAAGGACGCGCAGCGCAGCGTGCAAGGATCGTCGACGGCCGACGCGTGGAGGAGGCGCCGACGAGCACAGTTGCCGGTATGGCCGGCGAGCTGCACAGTGCCGAGCAGGAGATGCACTGTTTCTTCGTTTGAATGATTTTAACTCGAATTCGACTAGCTGAAACTCCAAATTTCATATGGGAACATGAAATTTGGCCAAAATAAAAGTTGTAGAGGAAAAGAAGATCTACAACTTTCGTTTTGGGCGAAAGTTGATTTGAAGCTCGGATCGGTGACAAAAACGAGATCGAACACGGCTAATTAGATGTTTACTAAGCGAACGCGATTAGCGTTAACGACGAATTTGAGTCCACGATTAGCGAGTTAACTCGTGATTAGCGAGACGATTAACACAGGGGTGTTACAGCCTTCCCCCCTTAAAGGAATCTCGTCCCGAGATTCACGCGCGTAAGTGACAGATAAGGAGGGAAGATGTTCGTTAACCCAGAATATTAGCACTATCCAAAAATTACCTTCCCCAACTGACTTACCTTTGGAGTCTTTCTTAGGGGTAGCGCATTCAGTGTGAACCATCCCTTCTCGATGGTACCATGTGCCGGACTTGTTTCTATCGCATTGCTTATTTGACCTCTGACCTTGTGTAGATGGTTCATACTGTGCAGCTAACATCCGAAGTAGATGTCTTGAGTCACCTCCCGACCTACGAACATCGGATAGTATCCTTGTCCAGTTTAGATTATTAGAGGTACTAGCCGAATTCGGTGGATCTTTCCAAGTGGATGAACGGCAGTCCCGGATAAAATGACCGTATTCGCCACACTTGAAACAAGGTTGACATCCGGTGCAACGACATTTCTTCTTTGACCTCATTGATCTCCGAACAGGTGAACGAGTTCTTACTCTTATAGCTGGGTCGACATCAGTAGTACTTCTAACTTGCCTTCTACCACGTGGAGAGAATTCTGTGCATGTAATTTCCCATCCACTCAAGTCTATGCTGCCTGCGCCGAGCTTGGGAGTCCGACAATTTACCTGGTGATCTTTAAGTCCCATCGGAAGTCGCGATGGTGGCATCAAGGAGTCCGAATAAACATTCTGCTTCTTTTCTTGCTTCCAATTTATTTCCGGTCTAGGGTTAGTATATTCTTCAAGTCCTTCGCTGTGCTCACTTTTCTTTTCTGTGGAGCTGCTTCGTAGACAAGGGCGGTCGTACATCTTGCAACAGTGGCAAGGCTCAAATTGCCTCATTGGTGCTTCGGTTATCACGACGTCGGAAGGTAGAAGGTTGATGTGCCCCTGACCAGGTTCCTTTCTACTACTTCCCACTGTATACTCCATTATTCACCTGAGAAACAGAATGAAGTGGAGACATCTTTAGCAGCAGGACAACTTCTATTTCGGGAGGACCCACACAAACCTCATACACATAAATAGCTATACACAACATTGCATACGCAAGTTTCTAGCCCAAACTAAGCAAGGTCGTTTAGGGAACTCAAGATTACACATGTAGTCCAAAACCAGAATTTCCTACTATGGTGAAAGAAATTTCCTCTAGCCAGAATTTGCACTTGCTGAGTTTAGCATATAGCTGATGTTCCCTAAGACGCTGGAGTACTCTATGAAGATGCTGAGCATGTCCTTCTTCTGTCTTGGAATAGATTAAGATATCATTAATGAATACCACGACGAATTTATCCAGCTCTGGCATGAACACCGAATTCATGAGATACATGAAGTAGGCTGGAGCATTGGTTAATCCAAAGGACATGACCAAATACTCATAAAGACCATAATGAGTGGAGAATGCTGTTTTTTTTTTTTGGTATATCCACCGGTCCGATTTTGATTTGATGATAACCAGATCGTAGATCTATTTTTGAGAATACCTTAGCTCCAGCTAGTTGATCATCTCGGTAAATTAACCAAGGTCCTTTGTCTACCACATCTTTTAGTCTTCTAGCATTTTCGTCCATTAGCAGTTTTTTTTTTGAAAGATCCCCTTGGTAACTTCGGAAGAAAGACTCACTAGTTTTAGGTCCGGTATAGAGATTTCTAGGCAAAACGGCGAACGATAGATGCGGGAAAATGCCCATGAGGAGATATCACACCGACACAGTGGTATAAGGGATCATAATTAGCAATCTCCATACCAGCGTGTGTCGAGTAGTACAAGCATGTGTTGATTGCTCAGAGTAGGCTCTTGGTTTCATTGCGGCGCCGTCAGGCATACTTCCAACGAGAATCTCTTGTAGCACATATAGATCGTGCATGTATAAGCATTACAAGATGGAGGGATAGCAAGGAGGTGATCCAAAAACGGGGCATAACTTGAGAGCAACAGGGATTAGCTGCCACAGACTGCAGGAAATAAGATTCTTGCTTGAGCTTCACATACAACTTCCGTCCACCGATGAGATTACCTGATTACCGATCAATAGGGGATTTGGTCCGGTTGGACAGTAACATGAGACCAAGTCTGCTAACCATTCAGGAACCTACGAGAGCTATAAATGAAACCAGCAGACACCTAGAACAAAACTGATGTACCTTCCAGAGACTTACCTGATAAGGCAATGACGTGATTTACCACGGAACGATTTTGACGCTAAAGGAGAAAAGGAGATTAGCATTACACAAAACCATTCTTTACATGCAGTCAGGGACGCCTCCTGATGACGACAAAGATTTTAAGAAACAACCGGACTCAATTTCTGCGAGACTCTTCGAGTAGAATAGATAATTGAGTGATGCAAGATTTTCTGTTCAAGAAGAAAAGGTTAAACAAAGCAAGGAATGATGCTGAGACAAGGCAATCAAGCCATCGTAGCGCAGAGATCGCAACACGAGGAGAGCAAATGTCATTGAGACTCATCACAAGGCTCATGAATAACAAGTGAGGGTAAAACGGAAGGATGGTTTAGGAGGTGTTTTCGGAATATCCTTGCTCAGGATTATATTATCTGATGAATTACACAAAACATGCTCCTTTATGCCAGTACAATGCCACCATACCAAGGAATAAAGATAAAATGGTTCACCCATAGTGCAAATGCTTGATGGCTCGGATAATGATGCACCCCTGGAATGCATGATTGCAATGCTGGTGCAACACGATGATAAAATGTTCCATGCACAATGGAATGGTGCATATGAATTGATGCATTAGTTATGATGCTGGCCCAATGATGCATACACCATGGTGCAAGGATGATGATGCCCATGTTTTATGCATATAGGAGGTGCATAAAATATGATGCATACACGCATGAGTTTGCAATGCACACAATACAACACGCGTCTTAGGACCGTTCTCTTGCGCGAGACTAACCTCTCGCTAACCCTATACCCTTGAGAGGGATTAGAAGTTAGGACACTAGTAAGGTTGCATAAAAGGGGATTGCAGTGAGTTATGTCACATATACCTTGGCACCAGCGCGCTCCTAGTGGCTCAATCATGTGGCTGCAGCACACATGAGGCCCTAGGTTCCGTCGCGGCATCAAGGTTATGTAGCTAAACACAACTGCAAGAGAAACCGATAGTAGCAACCCAATAGTGCCAACAGCGAGATAAATTAACGAAATCGAAGACACCCGAAGTGTACTCGGACGCATACCCGTTAGTCAGCCTACGCATTCCCGATCATGATGCAACACAATGCACTGACCAATGAGGTGATGCAGGATGTTACAATGACTCTACTCAAAAGTTATTTTGTCATGAACCTTTTTAATTTATCCAAACTACTGAGCAAGAATGGAATGTACAAAGTTCCGGTGTTAGAATCAAAATAGCCAACAATATAGATTACGAAATCAATGATAGGCCGATCATTGAACGATGGATTGAAGGACTTTGTTGGCAAACTCAAGGCTTTGCCACAAAAAGTAACAGTGGCTTGTTGGAATTGGTCCAAGACATGAATCAAGAGGTTGACTTGAAGGACAAGCTAAGATCTACTGGAAAGGTTCTCATATGATCCAAAGCCGCTGAGAAAGATCTTCTCAACCAGGGTCAGACTAGCAGATTGAATAGGTCTCACTACTAACAACACAAATTCTAGGTGAACCTTTAGGTAAAAGCATCACATTTTAGCAAACGACGCGACAGGCATGACAATCAATCAAACTCAAGATTATGCCAAGATGCATGCACGTTCTATCGTTTCTCACCCAAGCAAGCACCAAAATATGGTATACGAGAACAATCGGTGGCACAATTACGTACTCTCCCTATAAATATTAGTCGTTCCTACGATCAAGGATTTCATAACGCGCTTAACGAAGTTAGTGTTCCTGCAGACAAACCAAGACAACAAGAGAGATATAAATATCCATTTCTGGACCCTTCGTGCCAGCACACACGAACGGCCCCCATGTGTCCTACGCCACACGGGTAACGCATATGCAGTTTCCCACATATTCACCCATACATTACCGTCCACTATAGAGACGGCACCCAAACGTTCGACGCTGAATGGGCAGCGCTGCATACGTCATAACAACGTATTCACTTCCCGTACACTCACCTTACGGGACATCCAAGGGTAGACGTGTCCCAAGGGTCACGGTCATGGCCAACCGCATGACAGGTTTACATCTCGTAACATTGCCTTACGAGATGGCCGTGATCACAATCACACGGTAAGAAATCCGCACTCCATATCAGGCGGCAGATAGCGACAGGCTCGTTTGAATTGAGCCTTATCACCTCCTCGTATGCTCATCATACGGGATCCGCGCACGTATGAAACACGTGGGCTATTCTAAGGACTACCAGAATGCTCACCTTGCTTACCTCAGCGTAGGTGCGTCGTTACAGAATAGTAGTTGCGCATAAAAGTAAGGTTTAACGAGAAGTAAATGCTGGAAGTGCTGGAATAAAATAGATACTTAGATGCCTCCTAACTTATAACACATAATTAGGGCATACGAACTATCTATCCTATTCCTTAGCGCATCTAGCGTCAACTTTTCGCAAAACCCAAAAATTTTGCAGTTAAGCACTCAAGTAATCACCCCCCAGTGCAATTAGCTCTGATGCCAGCTGTCACAGAACAGTCCAAATAATACCGATCAAGTGCACTAAATAACCATTAAACTTACTCCTCTGATACTGCACTTTACCAGTACTCTCAGACTGCCTGCTTTAACCAGGATCGATTGCACAGGAACTCTCGCCAAAAGACGAGCACAGGGGATTACAAGCAACAAAAGTTTTCAAACTTAACTTACAACCAGAGTTAAATAAAAGTCTCCAAATTAATTTACAATAAAGCTTTACCAGCCAGAGTTACCTTTCGAATACAGAGTTCAAACGCAGCGGAAAACACAAACAGTTTGAAACAAACTTCAAAATACCGCACGGTAGATAACGTCGATGGCAAAAGACGAGCTTCACATCTTGCCCACTGATGTGAGGCTCACCTGCCTTCACTTCACGGAGGAGACGGAACCCACTCGACTGTCCAACCTGGAGGAAGAGGCTGACCACTCCAGGACGCACTGATTTCCTCGAAGTCTTTCGGAATATAGCCTGCTAAAAAGGGGTACAACCAAACCCTGAGTATTCTAATACTCAGCAAGGCTTACCCGTCTATGGGTATACTTAGCCCATTACCTAGACATGCATAGCTCTTTGGCTCTGGGTTATTTTGCTGAAAAGCTATTTACACTGGATCCTTACTTTCAATATTTTAGCTCCAATTGTGTTGATAGCTAGAAACTAGGTTTGCCTAATTCTCTATAGCACACATGGTTAATCATATTATCTTTTTAAGAACATCAACAAAAGTCCAACTTTTCTCTTTCTGTCCATTCAATCCTTACTACGATGCGACGCATTGACCAAGGCTCTCATATCCGCGAGTCACGGCGAATCGATCCGATTTAACCTTGCAAGGTGGACCTAACCAACACGGCACATATATGCCCCGTCGGGCTATACACACCAACCCTTCACATATGCACACCGAATAGGTGAACTGCCCTGCGACCCGGGACTGCTAGCCCCACCGATACCAACGAAGGGTCAGCCATGAGTTTGTATACTAGCTCCACTGGTGAAGACAGTATCAAGTCCGCCTACCGGTGCACATATGGTACTGAGCTTACCGGTTTCGACTACCTCCTACTCTCGGCATGCGGTTAGTACTGTTCAATCCTCAGTCAAAGGGCCAACAACGGAACGGTCCTTAAGCGACACAGGCGGAGGCTTACTTTCCATCCATTCCATATCCATAACCAATTCATCTCCGCCCGGTCTCCAGTTTTCCTTTCTTTTCTCACTGATTCCTTCTTCAGTAACTTTTTCATAAGTAACAAGACCTATATCTCGCGAGTGACAGGAATCCCTCGACTTCTACCGGGTCCCTAATTAGCAAAGCATTTCTAATGGTGCCTGTATACTAGTAGAGGCTCATAGGTACTTAGGGAGAAACATGCATACTATGGTTTCATTCAACTCCTAAAAACTTAATGCACAATACTTAAATAATAACATTGAATACTTGAAAATAAAGGTTATGCTCCGGGGCTTGCCTTGCAGGTCAGCGGGGTTAGTGGTTTCTCCGGGAGCTTGATTAACGACTTCTTCTGGCTGCGGTTCTCCTGCGAAAGGCTCCTGGACCGGCCCGGCAATCAGCTCGTAGATGACGTCGGTTTCAGCGTCTACACGAATAAAATATGTCATGCATGAAACTCATGAAAAGGTACAATGAAATGCAACACACACAGTTAAGGGCATAGGCAAGACTGGTAAACAGCATTCCAAGACTATGGTTCAAAGGAAAGGTGCCGTGCTGAAATGAGGTTTCGGTTGCTAATTCCTTTTAGCCTGAAGTGTTTTCCTTCGAAACAACCACTATTAAACTCGCTTAGAGCAGCATGGATTAAAACAGAAACTTGCTTTGATGAGGTTACCCATGCATGAAAATTAAATTAGCTAACATCATTTATTGACGATCGAGAGCATTCATTTTAACCCTAGAAAAGAAATTAAACAGCAACAGATCCACGAACATGCACATAGATTATGCACCTGCAAATTTTTCAGTGGACCACACGTGCAAAGAGTAAGATAACATAAAATTTTCATGATTTATAGACAAACCAAACAACCGATACAAACTAACCTAGCTTAAACGCAAACCCTAAATTTAGTAGGGGTAAAAGTGATATTTCACCTGCACAAGTATTTTTCATCTGAAGATCTTGATTTTAGAAACCTAACAAAATTTGGATTGCATTTTTAGGATTTTTCCTTGATTTATTAAGCAATTACAAAGTTTCAGCCGAAAATAACAAAGAAATAAATAACCCCACCCCTAATCCTCTGACCCGTGGGCCCCACTTGTCATTGGAACAGAGGGAGCAAAAGAGGGGCGCTCCCCTGCTTTGCCTCGCACGCGCGCCAGGGCCGTGGCCACGGCCAGGCTCGGCGGCGGTGCGGCTCCCCGCCCGACGGCGGCGGCCGGCCAGCGGCGCGGCCTGGCCGGGCCGTGGTCAGGGCGGCCCAGCGGAGCGAGGGCGCCCGCGGGGCGGCGCAGGGGCGAGCGCGCAGGCGGCCCGCGGCGGCGCCAAGGCCAGGGGCGATGGCGGCTCGCGACGGCGCGCGGTGGCCGGGCCGTTCCGGCCATGGCGAAGCAAGGCGCCAGCGGGAGGGGGCGGCGCAACGACGAGGGGTGCTCGGCGACCTCGGGGCGCTCGGCGGCGACGAGCAGGCCCACGCAGGGGTGGCGCGCGGCGTGCGCCGGCGGCGCAACAAGGCTTCCGTGGCGGCGCGGCGGCGCTCCGGCTCCGGCGGTGCGGGATTCAAGCGGGGATAGGGTTGGGAAGGGAGAGGAGAGCGCGGAGAAGCTCACCGGCGACTCGATTTGAGCGAAAGGAGGCCGAAGAGGGGAGTTCGACGGCGAGGGCGAAGTTCGGCGGGCTCGGTGATGGCGAGCAGTGGTCTGAGCGCTTGATTTCGGCCGGTGAAGGGCTCGGTCGCGCTCGTGGGTGGTCGGAGTGGGTGGACGGCGAGTCTGCGCAGCTCCGGGCGCGACGAATCGATGCGGGGTGGCGAGCTTCGGCCGGTGCGACGAACGACGACGGCTCGAGCTCGTCTCTGCGCTACGCGTGAGCTCGAGGAAGGAGAAGACAATGGAAGGGGAAAAGACGGAGACGGCACCGCGACCAGATAAGGACGCGCAGCGCAGCGTGCAAGGATCGTCGACGGCCGACGCGTGGAGGAGGCGCCGACGAGCACAGTTGCCGGTATGGCCGGCGAGCTGCACAGTGCCGAGCAGGAGATGCACTGTTTCTTCGTTTGAATGATTTTAACTCGAATTCGACTAGCTGAAACTCCAAATTTCATATGGGAACATGAAATTTGGCCAAAATAAAAGTTGTAGAGGAAAAGAAGATCTACAACTTTCGTTTTGGGCGAAAGTTGATTTGAAGCTCGGATCGGTGACAAAAACGAGATCGAACACGGCTAATTAGATGTTTACTAAGCGAACGCGATTAGCGTTAACGACGAATTTGAGTCCACGATTAGCGAGTTAACTCGTGATTAGCGAGACGATTAACACAGGGGTGTTACAGCGGCTTACAAGAGAAATAATGAGCTGTGGAGCAAACCCTAATCAAGGGTATATGTACCATACCGCCGGGGGGACTCCCCCCGGCGTCCCTGGCTTGGGCTTCTGCGATGGCCCAAGCCTCTCGGCGACGGGCCTCCGCTCCGTCGGAAGTTGGCCTTTTTCTTGTACAGAATTTGAATCACAATATAACATACTCCACCTTGAGACAAATTCCTTCTTGTAGCATATATCAAATCATCACCTGAACACAACAAATAACAAAACTCCTGGCGCCAAATAGCCTCTTGGGCTAAGCTGTCAAACCAACTAAACTTGAGCAAAGCTCTAACTTAGCTACAGGAACTGGTTTAGTCATCATATTAGCTGGATTATCATAAGTGCTGATCTTGAATACCTTCAGTTTACTTTGTGAAATAACATCACGAATATAATGATACTTGACATCAATATGCTTTGTCCTCTCATGAAACATCTGATCTTTGGTGAGACATATAGCACTTCGATTGTCACAGAATAGATCAATGCAAGAATCAACTCCACACAGTTCAGCAAACAGAAGTTTTGTTCTCCGGCCCAAGCCTCCTGGCGACGGGCCTCCGCTCCGCTCCGTCGGAAGTTGGCTTTTTTCTTGTACAGAATTTGGATCATAATATAATATAACAGATATAGCAGCTAAATTGTACTACATCCATTCCGAATTACTAGGTCAATTAGATTTACCAAAACGCTACAATTTGGAAAGGACGGAGTACCTGGATATAAATAGGTGTGCCCTATTTCAAATAGTTGTTAGCAGGCTTTGGCTCGCTGGAAATTCTAAACATTGGTACGATCGACATAGCAAGTAGTGGCTCATGGTAAGCCAATGCTTTTTTTTAACGAACAACATTGATATATCAGGAAAAATACAAGGTTATGTCCATGGAAGGCCAAAATCAGGAAAAAAAAGAAAAAAAAGAAAAACACGCGCCGAGGGTTGGATTGGGGCATCAACATGCGACGAAAACAACTCAACTCAGGCTGCTTAGGGCCGGAGGCAGAAACAAAACTTAGCCGCAGCGGCTAACAACCTTTT
The DNA here is from genome assembly GCF_016808335.1 of Panicum virgatum. Classification (NCBI taxonomy): domain Eukaryota; kingdom Viridiplantae; phylum Streptophyta; class Magnoliopsida; order Poales; family Poaceae; genus Panicum; species Panicum virgatum. The sequence goes on along the minus strand of NC_053148.1, from coordinate 32,740,828 downwards.
CCATCCCATGAAGTTGCCAACAAGGCATAGCCCCGTATCGACGGAGAAATGAGAGAAACAGACCGCACCGTACCGAGAAGGACACCGCTATGCAGGACCCGACGCCGTAGTGCCACTGCAACATCACACACCATCTGACAGGGTGTAAACACTGAATCCGGACCGCACGCAGGCTGCCTCGCAGTCACCACCGCGAACACACAATGCACAGGGCCTCGTCACATCTGCCATTGAACTCCACCTCGCTCTCGTCGCCTCGCAGAAGACACCGCACGCGGGGCCTCGCCACGTCCGCCACAGTACTCCAAGTCACGGATCCGTTTATTAAATCGCCATCAGGATGATGAAAATTTTGCCCCATTTCCAAGCTCTCCATCAACAGCCGAACGACAGCATCTCGTTGCACCACTCGCGCACGCAGCCTCCATCAACATGCCAGGAAGCCAAGTTGTCGCTTGCGCCATCTTTCGACGATGTACCGCACCGAAGTCACTGAGCAATGCTAAGCAACCCGCCGCAGTCCGCTGCAAGTCAAGTCATCCCATAGTGTTGTTGCTGCAAGCGCAGTCTTCTAACGCAGTTCCACGCCGAACCGACAGTTGCCAAGCAATGCTAGCCGCCGCAGCCCGCTACAAGCAGCCAAAACCAACATTCATGCGACAACCTCTGCCACCAACATGATTTCGGTCGCCACCGCTTGAGCTCGGCAACCCCCTTTGAGCTTCCCACTCTGCACTGTGCCGCCCTACCAGGCCACCGGCGAGTTTTCCATGATTTGGTCGAGGTGGATCTCCACCAACGATGCCTCCAAAGAGGTAACGACGCCAAGTGCACCGCCGTCGCTCGTCCAACAAGTGGACATGGTTTTCACCCAGAGAAAAACCGTGCAACAGGGACAGACTTCAAGATGACGCCACCAATGCGGAGAATGACGCCCTCGGATGCCATCGTCATCGCCACCAGCATGTAGCCGGCAAGACTTTCGTCCGGAGATCGTGTCCCTAGCTGCACGCCCACCACTGGCAAACCAGGGAAGCCTCCCTGGGGCCGACGCCGCCGTGCCACCTCGCACCGCGGAATTGGCACCATCACATTGCCTCTTCCCCATCGGTCGCACCTCCACCGCTGCAGCCCACTGACCTCCAGAGCAGCCAGGGGCGCCACACCCTAGCCTCCGACGTCCCGCATAGCCAGCACATGTCGTGGCCGCACCGGGCCGCGAAGCCGTCGCCGCCAAAAGTGGGCATCAAGCCGCCGCACGCGCAGCAACCAACTGAAGATCCTTGGGGAGCAGCCATGGGGCACAGCCCCGTGACAACGCTGCGCCACGTTGTCACCGCGCCGACACCGCACCGCGCAGCCTCCACTTCGCCACCACGCAGCACCACCGCCGCGCCAGGCCACCCCCAACGCCACCCACCACCAAACGCGTGCGCAGACAGCGCGAGCACCGGATCCGGCCAGTGCCGGGCTGGATCCGAGGCCCTGCGGGATCCGCGACCGCGGAACGCCGCACCTGCCGGCGAGCCTCCAATGGCGGACCGGACGGCCGCACCCACCCGAGAGCGCCGGAAGTAAGACGAAGGGCCCCGCCGCCACCCTCATCGCGGGTTGCACGGGCTTCCGACGGCCCGCTCCGGCGACGGCGCAGCGGACGGAGGCGGCGGCGAGGCGGCGGCTAGGGTTTCGGAACGCCCGAGCCGCCCGCGCGGGGCGACACGAGCGTGGGGACTGTGGTAAGCCAATGCTGGGGCATATTTGTAATGCAGGAAGAAATTAAAATAAATAAAAAAATATAGGGTGCAGCCGCAAGACGAATAATTTGGAAACACAATATAGATAGATGTTTGGAAACGAATTTGATACTATGATTTTTTGGGGTGAGGTGGCTTCAAAGGAAAAATCTTCGAAAGATCAATGCATACATGTATATGAGTCTCATACTTCATAACAAAAATGAAGGTGCTATTTTATTTCTATTAGTTTATGGCATGGTTATTCGCGTTCATGAAAAGAAGTTAATGTTTAGGGGGTCGTTTTGGAAAGCTTTTCCTAAAACAGTTTTACCCATGAAGCTAAAGCTAGTGAAGTTATAAAAATAGCTTAACTCAGCTTACAAAATAGCTCACGCTATGGTACCTCGATTTTTGCATAAAACAGATAAAACTGCTGATAAAAACGACCCCAAAGCTCAAACCCTTCAGTAAAAGAAAAAGCATGAGCCAAGTGGTGATTGGGCCTTTTTTTTCAACTGTCATCATTGGGCCTCTCTTTAGCCTTCTCTCAAAGCCCACCAGACAAGATCAGGCCACATTAGGAGTGAACGTCAGGCCGTAATTCAGGCCCAAAACCAGAAACTAGGGGCCTTTTTCGCCCATCTCGGTATTTCTCTGCGACAGTTTGTACGGGATGATGATGATGCAGAATTGCTGGTGCGTAGTAGCTCTGATGATAATCTGATGGTCTCTCTCTAACAAAGTCGTTGATGGAAGGCTGTGAGCATAAGCACTACTTTCTCGTCCCTTCCTTTTACCTCAAGTAGTTTTCTAGTCGAGTCTCGTGCTTGTTGCAGCAGATAAGCATATAATTTATCTTTCCGAGGCATGTCTAGTGGAAGTTGCCGACTCTGCATCTAAAAGTCTAAATAAGGCAGCGCGTTTTACCACCAACCGATGCTCAATTGCTCATGTAGGTAGTTCAGTTTCATATTTTCCCGGCCGCCTTTTTCCCCGTTCACCCCTTCAACTAAAGGAGAGTGCTCGTTGTTTTAACCTAGTTAATGCAGTACTAGTTTGCATAATTTTGTCCAAAATTCTGCGGTGTGACTCAATAATTTATATTGTTTGTCCTACTTCTAAGACAACTCTCAACCCCATAATAATAATCCCTACCCACCTATCAATACATAATTATAAATTATTGGCATCTTGCTAAAAAAAAAGTACTTTCATCTGTAAACAGCTTAGAATTCCACCCACCTATCAATAATCCTAAATTATTGGCATCTTGTCAACGAAACGAAGTACTCAATCTGTAAATAGCTTAGGCTTGCATTAAAAAAATCGACAATGAGAGCTTAAATGCTATCACATCGAGTTTCACTATTCGACAAAAAAACACTCCAACATGATGAATAAATAAACCTAACCCAAGCAAATGAATTGGCTTGAATCAACTACTCCCTCAGTTTTATATTATAGATCTTTTCGGCAAATTTAAATACATAGTTTTTGATATGCATCTAGATAAATATTATATCTAAATATATATTAAAATTTATACATCTAGATTTGTCAAAACAATATATATTGTAACGGAGGGAGTAGTTCGCTCGTCCTAGCTATGCACGTGCGGAAACAGACGAAATAGGGTAAGCACGTATGCAGTAAGGTGGACTGTACTACGAAATGCCGAAACATACGAAGCATATGCAAAATGAAATTAGAACGATGATTAATAAAAGGGAAAATTGGTTCTATAGCACTGAAAGATCCCGAGATCTGGAAAATACCACCGAAAGATCGCGGACACGTAAAATACAACCAAAAGGTCGGAATTTGGACTGAAAATAGCACTACGTTAAAATGACTAACGGAGCAGTTAGTCTATCACACAAAACCAACCGGTACATGCATTCCAGTGGGCAAATCTATCACACAAAACCAACCGGTACATGCATTCCAGTGGGCAAATGAAGCCATTCCAACAGCTATAGTGGTCAAAAACACATTCCAGCAGCTACAGTGGCAAATAAACACATTTCAGCGGCCATACTAGGCATATAAGCACATTCAAGCAGCCATATAGACACATTCCAGCACATATAAAGCACCCAACACTTAAAGTAGAGAATAAGTGTGAATAGAGTAACAGTTTGTGATCCAGCACATACATAGCAAAGGGGGTATGTCTGCTAACACACACAACAGTTCAATAGATACATCTATAGTCTAACTAAACATTACAGTAGCAAAGCCATTTCTTAGCCTATGATAAGCCTTCTTGCAATTCCTCCTGGGGATATGTCTGCGGCTGCCCTGCTCCTTGTTGTAGGTCCTGGACTGATAGGACTACAAGTAAAAGCTGCCATCCTTCTTGTTGTTGACCCTGGACTAACAGGTGGTTCTGCAACTAAGAAAGTAGAAGGTGTAGATTCTTTCTTGGATTTTTTGGAGCTTTTTTGGAGGTAGATATACTGCCCTTTTCTTTCCTTTTGCTGTACAAGAGAAACGTATCAGCCATACGTAAGAAAAAAAAATAAAATTACAGAAAAAATGAGTAGGTCAATTTACCTTGAATTTTTTGGGACTGCTGGTGGCATTTCAACAGTGAGATCAGTAGGTGGCTCAGTACAACCCTTCTCAATATGTCCAAACTGGAAGCATCTTTTGCATTGGTAAGGACCCCTTTTTCCTGGCTCACCCTTACTTTTGATCCTCTTCACTCTTGGCCTACCTGCAGACCTTTCAAGCTTTGGAGGCAACATTACAAACCCGGGATCAACAATAGGCCACTGTGACTTTGTCAACCATTGGGTTGACCCAAAAGTGATATGTAGCCTTGAACCGTTGAACTGAGTAATATTCATGAACAAAGTGTTCAAGTTTAATTCCTCTAAGGGAACCTATAAAGGCTATTGCATGGGTGCAAGATTTCCCAGAAATATACCACTGACCACATGAACATGTCCTGCTGTCAAGGTCCAAAGCATGCCTCCAAGGATAGTTGTCCTTAGTCAATCCAGAGACCTCAGCCTTCAGACCACCACTCCCCTTAATTGTGTACTTCAAGTTTCTACTCTTCATGTTCAGCTCATTTTTAACACTAGGGAGAATGGAACCTTCAAGTTTGTTAGTTATACGCTGCCTCATATCTATCTTTTCCATGATCATACCCCTAATTGTGTCCACGAGGACATCCACAGGTAACCCTTTCGTCTCTTTAATCCAGTTGTTAAAGCACTCCGATTTGTTGTTGTTCATATAGTCAACCTTGCACTCCCCTGAGAATTTTGCTCGAGACCAAACTTGCTTGTGCTCTGCTTCCAAGTAAGGAATTGCTTCTGGACAGTTCTCTGCAATTTTGTCCCAAAGCCACCTATGCCTCCTAGGAGTACATGCCCAAGCACAAGGCCACATGTACTTTAGCACATCTCCGTCGAAGTGCTTTCTAAAATTGTGCATTAGGTGCCTAAAACACTCTCTATGCTCAACATCACCTTGGAAGACATTGTGGACTGCTGTCTCTAAGCTTTTGCAAGCATCTGTGTGTATTGTGAGTCCATGTAGAGTTCCAATTGCTTCAAAAACCATGTCCAATCAGCTTTTGTCTCCTTGTAAAAAATTCCATATGCCACCGGGTACATCCAATTATGTCCATCAATAGATGTTACTGCAGCTAGCTGTCCATTATATTTACCTGTGAGGTGAGTGGAATCAACCACAAGGTATGGCCTGCAACCAGCAAGAAATCCATCCACACATGCTTTGATGGCCACAAACATCCTACGGAAATAGACCTGACCATTTTTGAGCTTCTTGCAATCAATCTCTACTATGCTTCCAGGACATGTAGCTTCTAACTCGGCTTTGAAACTCCACAAACTTCTAAAACTTTCCTCCCAACTGCCATGTAGGCCTTCTAGTGCAAGTTTACTTGCTTCCCACACCTTAGTATATGACATTTTGATCGGGAATTGTCTTTCAAGCTCAAGTTGCAATTTCTTTGCTCCCAAGGCTGGAGTGGACTTGAGTAACTCCGTTGCTCTGTTAGCAATCTAGGCTTTGCTAGCCTCCTTACCCCTCACTTGGCTGGTGCTAGCACAGGTATGGCTAGAACATATTGACACAACCTGAAAATAATTGACATAACAGGAATCGGACAATTGCATAGACTGAAATTAATTAACAAAACATGAATAAAACAACTGCATAGCCAGGAACTAATTATGAAACAAAAACCTTGCATAGTAGTATACCATGAAAGTGGGGCAACCACGAAGTTTCTTTGCATGAACTTTCCATCCACACTCTGAATCTGCACATCGTGCCCTATATCTTGTTTTATCACTATGCTCCACAAATGTTTGAAACTCCCTTTTTATGGCATATTGCTGAATCATTAGCTTGAAGGTCTTTTTATCAGGAAATGTTGAACCTTCCTTTATATCAGGGTTGTCTTTATCATATGTAGTGTGTGGAACATATGGAGCATCCCGCAACATGGTGGCCTCATCAATTGGCACAGCCTCAGGATCAATGTCTTTAGTTACAGATTTTTTGCTGTCCACTTTCTTCTTTTCTTGCTATACTTTCTCATTACCTCCTTGTCCCTGTACCTGCATTTTCTTCTTGAAATACCTCCACTCTTCATCAGCTCCAACTAGATCATCTCCCTCATGGTCAACACCGGGGTCCAAATCATGGTTACCCTCCTTTACTACTCTGGAAGGACCAGCAGCTGTAGCACCCAGTTGAGGTTCCAAGGCCCATTCTAGACCATCCAAATTTGCCACTTGATTTTCTTCAACAGACACTTGACTTTCATCCTCCATTGCAGTCACAGTCAAAGCCATATCAGCATGCACACATCTATCTGGCACATGATTTTCTTGAACTGACACTTGTCTTTCATTCTCCATTTCAGTCACAGTCAAAGCCATGTCAACATGCACACATCTATCTACAGTCATGATAAACTCCACCTTTTTTGAACCTCGCAGCAAAGTTAGAAGCTCTTGGTCAGAACCAAGGCGAATTGTTTCTTTGTTCTGACTCACATACCAAAAGTTTGCTTCCTGATAGCTAGCCCAACTGAAGTGCTCGAAAACATCTTTCTCCATGTCAATGATGGAGTACTCATCAGCATCCACCCACCAATCCAAGCGTCTGCCCTTTTTGTACACGGATCGATCATCCTCAACAGTTGAGAAGGAAGATACATCAATCACTACTCTACAAGCATTGGTCGGATCGATCCTGAAATTGTAGCAGTGCAAACAAATTAGCACTGCTTCCAAAAGTTGGGTCTTTCTCATCACTGACCATCCTCATTCCAGATGCAACCATGTACACTAACGAATCGGATTTTGCAACTAATTTCAGTTCTACTATACTAATCTAGTAGCAGTATATAGCTAGGGTTTAGTCTTACCAATCGGGGACCTCTGTTTCATGCATTCCTCCACCAGTGGGGCACAAAGGGGAGTGGGTGCGGCTGGCGGAGCAGATAGGCGCCGCGTCGGCGTCGCGGTTGCCAGAGCAGAGGCGCTCCGCACAGAGGGGAAGGGGCGCGGCAGGCGGAGATGCGGCGCGTCGGCGGCGCGGCTTGCCGGAGCACAGGTGGCCCATCGCCGAGGCGCGCCTGGCGCGGAGGAGGTGGCCCGTCGCCGGCGCGGCGGAGGCGGCCCGTCACCGGCGGAGGCGGGGCGCGGCGCTCGCCCGGAGTCGCCCGGCGCGACTGGCTCTGAGCTGCAAGGACTCAATCGATGGGGATAGGATAAGGACAGGGGCAAATATGTCTTTTCACATTAGAAATGTGTGGCAGACTAACAGCTCCGTTAACAGAGTGCTATTTTTAGTTCAAATTCCGATCTTTCGGTGGTATTTTACGTGTCCGCGATCTTTCGGTGGTATTTTTCGGATCTCGGGATCTTTCAGTGCTACAGAACCAATTTTCCCTTAATAAAACCCAAAGCTGGGAACATATGGGATGTGTTTGGATTCAAGGACTAGAGCTATTTGGTCTAGAGTTAATTAGTCTAAGTAAATAGCTCTCCAATAAAATAGTCCTTGACATGTTTAGATCCAAGAGCTATTTAGTCTTTAAAGCACATTTTCTCAATCATTGGAGCTCTATCACCTCTCTTGCTATGGTGGGCTCCACCTGAAATAGCCTAAATAATCACTTTTTGGGTGGGATAGTTTTTTGAGTAGGCTATTTGTAAATAGCCAAGAACTAGCCCTCATGTTTGTGAATTTTGGAATATTTTAGACTAAAAATAGCTCTAACCTTTGGATCCAAACACACCCATAGTTATGGTTATACGTTTAATTTCATCAATCCAGTAAAAAGCCACCTCATTGTACGTGCGGGAACAGGACAAGCAACATGTGGACGCTTGGTAGATTTTTTTCCAATTTTGGACGGGGCAACAAAAATATCTGTTATAGTCAACTACTTCCTACCAACCATTTGGCGACTGCAACCGTATGGCTAGAATAACCTGGGCCGTCCAAATGTCGCGGTCGCACAATGCTGGCCGCCCGTTTGGCTCTGTATCTAATCGTGATATTATATATTATTGGGCTCAGTGGCTTCGGCTCCAAACAGATACGAGTATTCCTTAGATCATTTAGTTTTCACTTTACGTTTCAAATTTTAACCAGCAATGTTTCTTCGAAAAGTTTAGCAATAATAATCTAAATAATTTCAGTTAATCAAATTGGAACAAAATTGTAGGTTAATCATCAAAAGTCTTATAGGAGTTGCAAGAGACAAGCTGTTAAAATATATGATGTCAATTTTCTAATTTTATATAGAAGCCTACTCCTTTAATAGGGACAACGTAGATGATCCAAGGGCTCCGACCGAGCAGATCGTCTCCATTGCAATCACAACATCACTACTCCAATGGTTATCAACCAAAGCATAAAATCCGGATGTCCTCGCCAAGAAGACAATATGAAATTGCAAGTTGGAGTTTCATAAACCAAAGTAGCAGCCTAATCGGTCCGGTACAGAGGCAAAATCTGACAAACAAAGTGTGCATAATCAATCTAAGCAAAACCCAAGTTTTGGAGCAGTACATAGGTGATATTTATAGAAGGAAACTAGGTGACACCCCGCGCGTTGCTGCGGGAGTCTATGCAATTATATTTAAAATAGCTTCTGGAAACATCTATTTTGAAAACCATGCAGTAGTAATTGTTCATGTCCATGCCACATGTGGATGAGCACATGAGTTGATGAGCATATATATTTTAAATTTCTAATCCTCTTTTGGACAGTTGAACAAAATCCATATGTGACAGTGCAACTCAAAATGGGATTCGAATCAAACCGGTGGATAATAAAAACGATACATAACCTGTTGATGTAGCGGTAGTTAAATTTGCAGCAAATCATTATATAATATGTAAATATTGACGCATATAGTAGATAGTGTGACGCTAGAATCAGGCAAAAGGAGAGAAAAAAGGAAGGTGTACAACATAGTAGTACAACACGCTTGTTGATTTGGATAATATAAAATACCTACTGCAGTAGATGATTACTAATGGAACCCAAAGAAAAGTGTGATCTACCATGTGTTTGAGCTCTGGAGCACAGGGAAGCAATAGAGACCATTCCAAAGCAACACCAGATTAAAGCAAGTATTTCTATGTAGCTAAATCAAGAAGAGGTACGCTCAGCGCAAGGGCATGACCACCTGGTTGCCTCTTCATTTTATATATATAGACCATGGGATTGCCTCTTCATGTGACGGTGGCCTCTTGATTGCAAGATGGTGGAGAGAGTTTCCACAAAACTTAATGTTTGTATAATGCGCAAACTTAACAGCTATATGCGAGTGTGGCCTCTTGATTGCAAGGTAGTGGAGAGAGTTTCCATTCCACATGAGTTAATGTTACCAGTTACCCACGGTGGTGGAGGGGCATGCTGGACGAGCATGGGGTTAGGGATCCAGATGGACGGGTAGATGCCAACAAAAGGTAATGATCTAATGGTGATAATAATTTGAGGTGACGTGGCTCAACTTGGTTGCAGAGAAATAGAAGTTAATGCTTTCTAGTGGGGATCATCTTTATAAGAGTTATAGATAACTCTCCTGGAAGGCTATGGGCACAGGTCACTTCTTAGGGAGGTGGAAGGCCAACTAGCTCAGCATTCATGGAGTCCCTTGAAGTTCTCGCACGTCTTCTCAGCTTCTGTGCAGCCTTCAGTAAATCAACCATATCTTTTTATTGGAAAGTCCAAATGGTGCTCCGTTTGTTGGGTTGGAAAGTGGACTTGATAAACTTTCCAACCATGTATGATATGAACCTGAGACAACACATGTTGGTACAGAATTTCACGTGAAAGTAGAGGCACTTGTCAAGTAAACTCAGTCTTGTGCATGTAGTTGTTGTCACTTTGTGCAGAGTTTGAAGCTGGTGTATTTGTTGATTCCATATTTCTAAGCAATAAAACATCCCAAAAATTTAGTAGCATCCCATCCTCATGAATATTAGGCTGTAACATAAGGAACGAACGCACCTCAAAATTCAAACGACATGCATGAGACCGTATCATTGGTCCTTCTAGTGAACTTGGCATAGAATTAGTGACAAGAAGTGTATCCAATGCGGTGATGTCCTCATCATCCTTACTACTCTTTAGATTTTTAAATATGACGATCTTTTGGAAGCTTTAGATAATTTAACTATCCCTCCGTCCCATAAAGACTATTTATTTAGAAAATTTTAGACACGTTACTTAGTAGCGAGAAATGACCTTGTTACTTGCAATAAATTATAGCAATTGTGATTGAAAACACATTATTTATTTATTCCCAAAGATCTTTAATAAATATACAAATGCATTGAAAAAAATAGCATCTACCTAAGTATTTGATTGCTCCATATTTTTCTCTACATAATAGATGCTTGATATTACTTTAGTTAGATGAACCTCATTACAATCTAAACAAACAATCCTTGTGCGATAAATTTTAAAGGTTAAAAGGAATATTTTTTTGGCACGGAAGGAGTATTTATTAAAGATTATTTATTAAGAAGTGAGGGGAATTCTTTCGGGCCACCCATCAAAGCTCTTGGTTTGGTCGACTAGCTCTTGCCTTGGTCGGGGCCAAATTCTGATTGGCCAGCTCCTGATTGGATATTGATATTAAAGAATACAATTTAAACACTAAAAGGTTTTAAGTATACTTCTGTTTGGTCATTAATCACCCATTAATAAAGCGCAGGGTTTCATCATACAAAAATACAGTAGCGCAGTGCGCGCCTGCGCGGCTCCCGGCCTTCCAGAACATGCCGCGGAAGAAAAGGTACACCCCCCCGCCTGGCCGCCTCTCGCCCGCCCCGGCCGGCCACGCCGCTGCCGCGTCCGCGTGGCCCGCCCCCGCCGCGCGGCACCAACCCCGTTTCCCCGCGTTAAATCGAAGCGTTTAGTTATCTACTTGTCTTAATAAATCGCACCTGCTGCGCAACCACCCCTCCTCTAATTCCCCCGGAAAATATCTGATTAGCCCCCCTCCGGGAAAAGATCTCCCTCCCTCCCTCCCTCCACCGCTCCCCGGCGAGGAAGTAGACCGACGGATAGCCCACAGAACGCACGCTCTCCCCCCTCCCTTTCTCTCTCCACCTCCCTCCGCCCACTCCCACCCCCTACCTATTCGCCGCCCCTCTCTCTCCTCCCACGACCCTCCCCCGCCGCCCGCGCCTAGGCCTAGGGTTCCGCCGCCCCGCCACCTCCCCTCCCTCCCGGCCGCCGCGGGCGGCGGATCGCCGGATCCGCCCCGATCCGGACTGGATGGTCCGCCCCGGCCGCGCCGCTCCGATCTGATCCGGCCGGCGGCGTTCCCGCGGGGGTTCGGGACTTTCTGGGCGGCGAGGGGGTCGCGCTGGGCTGCGTTCCGGATTCGCGCGCCAGGCGGTTTCCTCCGCGCAATCCTACTCGGAGTCGCCGCCGCCCCCGCGCTCGCGCCCGGGTGTCTATAAGGAAGGGGTCGGGCGCTCCAGGTTGAGCCCCCCGGGAAGAGATCGCGCCGTGCCTCATCTCTCCGCGGAGAAGTCTGCGATTTTGTGGCGGCGCGCCCGTGTGTTCGCGGCGGGTTTCCCGGCGCCCGATCCGCGCCGGTTACTTTCCTGGCCTCCGTTGGGGGTGTGGGGGGATTGCTCTGTTGCCGCGTCGCCTGAGGAGGGTTTTGAGCGCTCCTGCGTTTTTAGTCCCATGGCGGACGGCGCTGATGCCCCGAAGCAGTTCGGGATAACCAAGCCGTTATCGCTGCTTGGGCCGGTGGAGGCGGATCTCCAGAGGACGGCGGAGTTGGAGAAGGTTCGTAATTGCTTCAGTTTCGTGTCAGTAATGTGGTCTGGATTCTTTGCGTTGACGGTTTCACATTCTCTCGCTTCTGATTAAGGTTTATGTAACTAAATACGTTATTTTCCCCGCCCAATCTGATTGCAGTTCTTGGTTGAGGCTGGCCTATATGAGAGCGCCGAGGAGTCTGCTAAGCGGGAGGAGGTGCTGGGGAAGCTTGGCCAGGTGATTTCTCTGGTACAACACTAGTTGCTTGCGGTCTTTGTATCAGGAAAAAAAGGAACACGTTTTGATAGAAATCCCTGAATGCTATGTTTTTTTCATTGCAAAATCCTAAAATCCTAAAATATACAGTTTTCACTTGCTACTACGTGTCACAATCTTTGTTGGTAGCTTATTCATTCCTAAGCACACTCTTTCGGCGTTTGCAGATTGTAAAAGACTGGGTGAAGCAATTAACTAGTCAGAGAGGATATACCGATCAAATGGTTGAAGAGGCGAATGCTGTACTTTTCAACTTTGGGTCCTATCGTCTAGGGGTAATTCCTCTACCACTTCACTTTTACTAGTTTCACCATTTTTGCTCATCAGGAAATGAAAATAGAAAATTTTTACTTTAGTGCACACCTCCATAGTTCTGAACTGCTTCTCTATAAATAACTGTTGCCTCCCATCTTTGTTTATTCAATAGTGAAATCTTACAGTTGGACCTTATATAGTCTTTTACGGTGATGGTTATGGTTTTGATGCTCCTTTTATGCTGTTGTATATGCCCTATTAAAACAGGGCAATGGAACACTCTTTCACATCTTATTTGGCTGCCCTAATATATTGCCTTACGCTGTTCGAATCCTCTAAGGTTCCACTTAACAAGGATTGAAGAAAGGGATAAGTGCAGTACCAATCGTAACATGAGTGTAGAAATAAATGAATACTTATATTTATCATATGTGGATTTAGAATTGAGTTTTACAACCTGCATTTTCATTATCCTATTGGTGATCAGTAGCGTTACACAAGATGCACTATGCTTTGGTGGGACTTGAGAAAATGAAATGAGCAGCAACAATTGTCTTGAAGTATGTATGGTGTAGAGAAATGTAGGAAAGATACTCTTGGTCTTGCATACCATTGTTACTTGTTCCTCATTGATCACAATGGAAGTCTAAATTCATGCTCACTTGGTGGAGCCCGCTGGGCTTGCTTTTTGCCACCTAAATTACCATATTTCATATTACTTCGTTTTGCGCATTGCTCTCAAGTGGCTTCTAGGTCCAAGATGTATCTTTTGGGGGGGGGGGCATCTATACATCGCATCTGCGATTTGATGCGATTACATCGCATTTGCGCTTCGCCCTTTGCCCCCCGCCCCGCCTCCGGCGCCGCTCGCGGCGCCTCCGCCGCCGCCCTCCACCACCGCCACGCTAATTGAGCTCGCTGTCGCGCCATCCAGCCGCCGCCGCGCCGCCTTCTTCTCGCCCCCGCTGCCGGCACCGCCCACCGGGGGTCCGGCCCCGCCCGGCCGGCGGCGCTCCCGCGCCGCCGCGCCCTCCGCCGGCCGAACCGCCTCCGCCGCCGGGCCGCCGCCGCCGCTAAGCCCTCCTCTATGGCCGGCGGCCATGCAGCCGCCCCACCCCGCAGCAACCCAGGATCATAAGGCCGCCGCCGCCCTCCACCACCCCGGCCGCCGGCGACCTCGCCGGCGGCCGCTCCGCCCACCAACCACCGCTCCCCGGCCACCCCCTCCCCTCTTCCCTCCCCTAGCTTGATGGCGGCCGCGCACCCCCCCTCTAGCTCGGGGAAGAAGAACAGGAGCTTCTTCCCCTTCTGCGACGGCGCGGCGATTTCTCGCTCGCGCGATAAATAGATTTCGCCGGGGAGGCGGGGCGGCTGGGGAGCAGAGGGTGAAGCGCAGATGCCATGTAATCTCATCAAATCGTAGATGCGATGTATAGATGCCCTCGATAAAATTAATTGGCCGCCTTCGCTTTCTTTCACTGGGCCGATGCGTGCGCGTCGCGCAGCGCGTATGCCCGCCCGCGCTTGTGCCCACCAGCCTGGCGCGCGGCTTCCTTTTCTTTCTGCGATACAATCCGTTCAAATCGCATAATGGCATAATGCGATAAATAGAACCCCCCTCTTTTGGAGGCAGGCAAGCCACTGGGATGCATAACATAACGAGTTGCAACAGGTGGTTTTACTGCCAGTAACTGCTACTAGCGGCTTGTAGATACCATACCAGCCAGTAGGTGATTTAAAGTAGTTCTGATGTAACCTTGATGGTAACATTTTTTAACGATAACACAGATTATATTTTTGGGGTTAATGCAAAAAAGACAACATCAAAACTAAATGAACCTGAAACAAAGGAGCAACCAACTGGTAACCTCCTGGTTACTAGTGAGCAACCTAGCTCTGGTTAAAATTGTTTGTCTTTCTGTAATTGTATTTAGGATTTTTGTGATGGATCAAAATGCTGTTTCTGTAGAAAAATATTTTTTTCTTGAACAGGCAGGAGAGCTGCGTATCAATATATTAGAAAATATTTTTTTATAGACGATGTGGACCAGAGCATCTTTTTATACTTTAGTTTTTTTCCCATATAGTAATTTGTTTCTGCACTATTTTGTGTTTCTTTGTAGGTTCATGGACCTGGGGCTGATATTGATACTCTTTGTGTAGGACCTTCATATGTGAATCGTGAGGTGATATTTTCTTTCTGTTACTCATGTTTATGTTTTATATATTCGGCACAGATCATACATAGCCTTGGTGATGTCTAACGTAGGATTTCTCTGCAGGAAGATTTTTTTATCGTGCTGCATGAGATTTTAGCACAAACAGAGGATGTGACCGAGCTACAACCTGTGCCTGATGCACATGTCCCTGTTATGAAATTTAAGTTCCATGGAATATCAATTGACCTTCTTTATGCCAGTGTCTCCCTCTTAGTGGTACCAGCTGTAAGTTTCTTACTAGATATTTTCCATGTTGATCACTATCTGTGTGTTCAACTTAGTATTGTCTTATTTCATCATGTACCATAAAGGTATTTTCATTCAAGCTATTCGTTTAGCAAAAACACAGAATACTAGATATTCATTAGGATATTTGATGTGTTCATTGTGTTTATAAAATGGTTTAGAATGTCAGAGGTTCTATCTTGTGAGACCTGCGCCTTGCAATACAAAATCAGTCTTCTTTGCTTCATTTTGGAGTTTTTATTCGTAAATATTTCTCGCCTATGAAGTCTAAAAAGATTCAAAATGATTAATTTACAGGAATCAGTGCATTTTTTTAGGGTAAATCAGTGCAGAACTTCCTCTGCTGTTGATTGCACCAAATCCTTAGTTTATTTTGCTTCGTGTCCTTGAATTACGAGCAATGATTTACTGGATGTTCCTTCTGCCTTGGGCTATGCCATTTTATTCCAAGAGATAAATTTTTGGCTAACTACTGCAGGACTTGGATATCTCTCAAGGATCAGTACTTTATGATGTTGATGAAGCAACTGTCCGTAGTCTTAATGGCTGCAGAGTAGCAGACCAAATTCTTAGACTTGTTCCAAATATTGAGGTTGACTCGAGGAATCAACCATGCTCGTTTTGTCTTCTGAACTGTTTCTTTGATCTGTTTACAATTTGAGAATGTTCTGATTTAATGCATCTTTTCTTGCAGAATTTCTGCACAACATTAAGATGTTTAAAGTATTGGGCAAAAAGAAGAGGTGTTTACTCAAATGTAAGTCTTCCATCATACAAAACTCAAGGGCAACTTTCTCTTCAACTTGATATGATATTCAATCATTTGTTTTGCCAGGTTACTGGTTTTCTTGGTGGTGTCAACTGGGCTTTACTGGTTGCACGTGTCTGCCAGCTCTATCCTAATGCTGTGCCAAGTATGTTGGTCTCACGATTCTTTAGGGTTTTTACCCAGTGGCGGTGGCCAAATCCGGTTATGCTTTGTTCCATTGAAGAGGATGAACTTGGTTTCCCTGTTTGGGACCCACGCAAAAATCCTCGGGATAAATGTCATCATATGCCCATTATAACCCCTGCATACCCGTGCATGAACTCGAGCTATAATGTTTCGACAAGCACACTGAGGGTCATGATGGAGCAATTTCAGTTTGGTAATAAAATTTGCCAGGTAATCTTCTTTATCACCGTTGAAGTTACTATCTTGATAAATATTTACCCTGACCGTGTTTTGTATTCACTCTGGTACAGGAAATTGAAATGAATAAGGCCAGCTGGTCTGCTCTTTTTGAGCCTTTTCAATTTTTCGAAGCATACAAGAATTATCTACAGGTTGACATCATCGCGGAGGATGATGAAGACCTTAGACTTTGGAAGGGATGGGTGGAATCTCGACTGCGGCAACTAACTTTAAAGGTAGCGATGCATTCATGTTTTTTTATCTATTTAATAATTAAAGCGAATCAACTTGCTAGCTTTGGAGCTGTTTGTATTATGTGATCAGAAGCGGTGGTGGGAAAGATGTTGGGTTGGGCTGTCTCTGTTGCATAGTTTTGTTTGTTCGAGTCTGTTTCTGTTTTGATTGCCTGCTGTCACCTCTAGCAAGATAGTTTTATTCAAGGCCACACCTATGTTTGTATCAATCAATCGTTTATTGTCTCCTTCATGATTTTGCCTAATATGAATGTTGATGCTCTTAATCATAAGATAATATGTTGTCGGCTGTGAACAGATTGAACGTGATACATATGGAATGCTGCAGTGTCATCCTTACCCACATGAGTATGCAGATCCCTCTAGACAATGTGCTCATTGTGCTTTCTTCATGGGCTTATCAAGGAAAGAAGGTGTGAAAATACAGGAAGGTCAACAGTTTGATATTCGTGGAACTGTCGATGAGTTTAGGCATGAAATAAACTTGTATATGTTCTGGAAGCCTGGGATGGAGTTAGCTGTTTCTCATGTTCGGAGGAAGCAGATCCCAGCTTATGTATTTCCAGAGGGTTATAAGAGACCACGCCCTTCGAGACATGTCAACCATCAGCAGCAGTCAAACAAAAACGACCCTGAAGATGGTTCAGCGACCAGATCTCCGGACAGTCAGCTGAAGAGAAAGCATGATTCTGCTGGAACTGATGATGCTGAACCTGGCAGGTCTGCCAAGAGGTCATCTGTCAGCCCAGCTCATCCAAAAAATTCATCACCTCAATCTGGGAATGTTGGCGATGAAACTGCATGTAACAACCAAATAAAAAGGGCTTCTAGTGATGCGAGTGGTGGTAGCCAGGCTTCACCACAGGTATCTGAGAGAAGCCCCGATCCTGTTGCGTCTGTGCCCAGGTGTGCGGCAATTGGAGCACTGTGTTCTGATGATGCAACTAGTAAGCATGGTATTCCTCTTGTTGAGGACTGCACCACCCCAAATGTAGCTGTATGCACAACTTTAAAGCGGGTAGCTGAGAAAGTTGTATCAGAACTAGTTGGAAGTGAAAGGTTGGGAAGCACCAATAGTGCTGAGTTCCTGGAGAGTATGGAAAAAGATGTCCTCGCTGAAAATGTGCATTTTGGTGGGAATGGAGTTGCACAGGGTGGCCTTCCTGAAGAGTTAGAGGTGATGCTTCTTGTGCACCTGCTCCTTTTTCTTTTGTCAGTCTAGATTTGATCTGAAGATTCTTAATTATTTTTATGTATAAAGCCAAACTATAGGATTGAAGTGGTTTCTTAAGCTGATGCAGGTATGAACTTGGATGCGTCGTGGAAGTCATTACTGAGGCATGGTCTTGAACTCAACTCGTGTATTCAGTATCTACATTGCTCTGTTTTCTTTATACTCGGCTGTTTGGTATTTGTTTGTTACTTTATGGCAGGGTTTGTGTGGCATCAACTGCATGAGATTGGAAAAAAGATGGTGATGGACAATTTCTGCCACCCTGCTGGAGTGGAATGGTAAGTTGCTGAACTCACAAGTTTCCTTCTGGACACAGATCTGCAAGCATGGGGGTTTCGTGGAGATGTGGATGTTCATGTCAAGCAACGACATGGCAAAAGAAGAACAAAAATCTCTTCGTTGATGGGCACAAGTTGCTTGCTTGCTTGTATGGTAGATCTGCATGGACGATCAGTCTTCAGTTTTTACTTGTTGAGCAGCTGGCTCTTGTGTATGAACTGAGCTGTAGCAAGCTTCTCTGAGTTGACTCGTTTGATTCTCGGAGATACCTTGCCCCACCATGCTTTAGGTCTAGAATAGAACTAGATGGGATGCTGTGTTCCTTAAGGCCCTTTGTACCTTTCCTCCCCCTTGTAATATAGGATTTTGACTGATTCTTATGTGTTGATGTATGATTTGTGCTTGTTGCGTGTCGTTTCTAAGGTCACATTATGATGATGGCCTCATTCCTTACTTCTGGGCCTTGCAAGGGATTTGACTGCAGTCTCTGCAGCCCGCTATAGAAGAGGCTATTTTGCTTCTGCTTGATGTGATGGGCTAGTCACATGTGGGCCTGTTTGGCTGTTTGGCTGTTGGTTGGGACTGGGGTGTCGCCCATATAGTTATAGATACCACTTGGTTTTTCGCTAATAATGTTTTCGAGTCATCTTGTGTTTCTCGTGTTTACCCCCCGAAGAGATTATTGGCGTCCTTGAACTTATGCTCATCCGGAGAGTACCTTCAGGTATGCCTGTTATTTATTCCCATGATCCATTGTGGTATGCAAGGTCAAGCACAAAAGTATCAAGTCTAAATGACAGTCACAAAGTAACCAATCTTAACTTTGGAACAGTGTCCCGAGAGCGGATTCTCCATGCTGTGCAAGGAGCAATAGAAACTGTGAGTAGTATTCCAACCGAGTTATATTTGCTTTCTTGTTAGCACTAGCACTATCACGACCATAAAGACAAAAGAATGGACGGCAGCTAGATAAAAAGGCTTTCAAAACTCCAAATAAAATGATTCAAGAAGCACTGATGTCACTCCCTTTTTGAGTCGAGGAAGATTAGTTGCGATGATGGAGCTCTCTAGAAGCATTGTTGTGGTGCTGATCGGCGGGATAAGGAGGAACCACGAGCTGTGATCTGCTTCCTTCTCACCGACGCGCAACTGCGTTGGGGCGACCTACTTCTGCTGCGTTGCACGTCGAGGGGTAATGATCCATGATCATATGCTTATACGAGATTCTTAGTGAACACGATAGAATTATGAATTCGTGCTAGCATAGTGATCCCGTTTCCTTTCATCGAGAATTTAGATGGCCACTAGATTTACGCTTGTCAGCTAGCTCAATTGCGCCAAGGAGGCAAGGACCAGCGCTGAGTACATGGTGCTAGCACACCGGCGACCAGCGTGTGGACTCCGGCACCGTTGCATTGATGTGGTGCTGATCGGCGGTGCGAGGAGAAACCACAGGCGGGACAAGGAGGAACCACGAGCTGTGATCTGCATCCTCTTCACTGATGCGCAACTAAGTTGGGGCAATCTACTTCTGCTGCGCTGCACGTTGAGGGGTAATGATCCACGATCATCTGCTTATACGAGATTCTTAGTGAACGTGGTAGAATTATGAATTCGTGCTAGCGTAGTGATCCCGTTTCCTTTCATCGAGAATCTAGATGGCCACTAGATTTACGCCTGTCAGCTAGCTCAATTGCGCCAAGGAGGCAAGGACCAGCGCCGAGTACACGGTGCTAGCACACCGGCGACCAGCGTACGTGTGGACTCCGAGGAGGCACCGTTGCATTGATGTGGCTCCTTCATCAGCTTCAGGTTGCTGCATTGACGAAAAGATTTCACATGGAAGCTCCCTGTGCCGATTAGATCGGCAGGCCAGGGTGCATCATCTTGAGCATGCAAGGGCCAATACAAATTTCAGCAAACCATGCGTGCACTACTTTTAGAAATTGCCACTTTTGCACAGATCTGGCTGGAGAGCGGCCGGCTGACCCGTCACTTTAGTGTTGGTGTGATATGTTGGATGTTGATTTGAGAAAGATTAGAACCCTAATGAGTTTCTGACGTGACGGTCCATTAGTGGGGTCTATATAATGAGGGGCGGGGCTGTGGGCGGATGATGCTCTCGCACCATAAACCCTAGCCGCCCCCTTCTCCACCTTGCCAAAAAGCACTAGCCGAGTACGTGGTGCTAGCACACCGGCGACCGGCGTTCCCGCGCCCATATATGTGGACTCCGAGGAGGCACCGCTGCATTGCTGTGGTGCTGATCGGCGCGACAAGGAGGAGGAACCACGAGCTGTGATCTGCTTCCTCTTTACCGACGCGCAACTACCTATGTTGGGGCGACCTACTTCTGCTGCGCTGCACGTCGAGGGATAATGATCCATGATCATTTGCTTATAGGAGACCCTTAGTGAACGGGGTAGAATTATGAATTCGTGCTAGCATAGCGTTCCCGTTTCCTTTCATCTAGAATCTAGATGGCCACTAGATTTACGCTTGTCAGCTAGCTCAATTGCGCCAAGGAGGCAAGGACCAGCCCTAATCCTTGGCTTTCGGGGATCGGGAGGGGGCACACGCGCTGCCCATGTCTCGAGGCGCCCAAGCAACAGCGCCTGCTCAAATTACCCGCTCGCTCGCTTGGCCCAATGGCGATCCCACAGCGCAGGGCTCGGTCCCTTAAACAAACCTGTCACGCCTAATACTCTTTTCTTTTTTGAGGCCATGTCCTGTCCGACCTGGGAACGAACAGCCGCGTTACCTCCTAGATTCCGTCTCCTAATTTAGTAGGATACGCACGCAGGATCGATGGCACCAAGTCCCATCATGTGTTATCATGCATGCTGCCGATACAGTTTATTTCCCACTATGGCCTGGTCACTCTGCACTATCTCTCCAACCCCTGGATTTTGTTAAGGGATGTTCAAGGGCACGAGGAGCTGCTACGATGAGTGTTGTGCGAGCTGTGAACGCCGCATCGGCAAAGCGTTTCTGCATATAGAATATGTGCTTTGCTGCTGGGTTTAAGCAAGCAACGCGCTGCGGACGTTGACGTGAGGATGTGAGATGCTTTGGCCTTATCTGAAACGTAACTGTCGACGCAGGATCGAACGGAATCCAATGCGATCGGGGATGCACGTCAGCAGGAGCAGATAGATATGATATAGCCAGTACCAGGGGCGGATGATAGATAGGGGGGGGGGGGGGGGGGGGGGTGGAGATGGGATGAACCTCCCCCTACCTCCCAAGATTCATGGATACGGGATACCCCTTAAGCTCCACTTTATTTTTTGGGATGAAACAATGAATAGGAAGAGGGGAGGAAGAAGAAGAGAAGGGAGGGAAGAAAAAGAGAGTGGACATTAGCCCCCTCTATATGTTCGGGATATATTCGCCACTGGCCAGAAGAATCAGTACTAAAATGCTTTACCAATATCACCAGAACTCTTATCAGCAGCCATGCATCTTGTATTTCATCGAACTTTCTCAGCATTATGAAAAAGAAGAAAAGATGACTACGAGCTGAGCAGAGCTAGCTCGAACAACATGTTTCGTTGTCAAAAATGCAGATGATATACAAGGATAGATAGACGAGAGCAGTAGCAGATGACCAAATCAATCCACTGACGAAGCATCTTACTTTGAAGTTGCCGCGACTCTTCAGAAAAGTAGGAGTACTGCTCGGGTCCGGCATCCACGCTTTGGTGCGAGATGACACGAGCACAGTGACCTGTCGGAGAAACGGAAGAAGAAGTGAATGAATGCGTGGACGACAGCATCCGATCCGGTCGACAGGCCGCCGCAAGTCAGGCGGCGCGGATTAATCTTCTTCTTCGGTCTCCATATTTGGTCACGGCCGGCCTGCCGTCTCGTGGGCTGAAAAGGACAGCACGGATGTATACATACCAGTATCTGATGGTGTATATGGAATTATGGATGTTAACATCAGAGCGACAGAGCATAGGAGTACTCTCCGATACTTGTTTCCAAACCGTCATCAGGTGGTCACTGACATGACCAAGAAAAAAAATCCTATCCTGACTACCTCACCCCGCATCATCCATTGATTCACAGTGTCTATTTCATACAGGAAACTAAAGCATAGTTGAAATTTTAGGAAGAAGCAGCACACAATTTCTCTGAATTTTTGCTACAAATTTAAAGTTAAGCTACCGAAAAAAGATAAGGGAAAAGCTAGACATCGATTGGTTAGAAAGGAGGTGCGTATATTGGGATTAAAACTTGATTGAATCGGTAGTTAACAATTCTGATTTTTAATGGCCGATATATGCAACGAGTTTACATCCATGCATACTGCAATTCTCATATATATCTCAAAGAAGGCTTTCATCCCAGCAGCGACGACATCACTGTTGCCACATCTTGGTCTCTAGCTCACGGCTGACGTACGCGTGGCTGTGAGAACGCACATATGCAGCCGGAATTTCTCTACTTTCTTCGAATCTTTTTGTTGCTACACTTGGCCGGCCGACTGCCAAGGACTTCTTCAGAACCAAGAAAATTTCGGCGAAGAGTCCAAGAGCAAGTCGAAAACCATCAACTGATGAATAAGTGTATCATATATAATAACTTGGATGTTTGAAACCCCACCATGACCAGCCATGACACAGTGTGGCCTTTGTCCCCGCGCATAATAAAGTAGCAAGTATCAGTGCTTTCGATCCACTGCCACACCTGATCAGCAATCGTTCTTTCTTCCGGCGACCAAGAAAGATGGCATGTACTCTCTGAAAAGCTAGTTCGGCACACTCCATGATTTGCAGTGCTGGGATTAGACCGTGTCGTAATTTTACCAATTATTATTTAGGAATCTGTCGTAGATATACACTCCATTCAGTGGCATTCTAGAATGTTTGTAACCAAATAATGCTATATAATCGTCTAGGAGGTACCACAAAATCATATATAGGGATCAGCAGTATCCAAATTTACTATCTCCTACTTAGGGATGAAAATAGAAAATGAAAATGAAAATCCCATTCATCGAGACTTGTTTTTGCGTAAAACCGAAATAAAAATGGTAACTGTAAATATAAAATAATAAAGACAAATGGAAGTGGAGCTCTGTTCAGCTCGCTTGTCAGCCAGCCATAGCCAGCAGTGTTTTTCTCACACCAAATCAGCATCAGTATTTTTCTCTAACAACAAATCAGCATCAGCTACCAACCACAACCAGCCGAACAGAGCGTTGTAAGTTTTCCCGTATTTCGTAAATAACTACTGATGGAAATTCCTCTTTGTCGTATATGCAACCCAACCTAGCTACAACACTACGGGACACAGGCTATTTGCCGTGTGCCAAGCAAAGCCCGGTTTGCACACGGCAAAGGCTTTGCCATGTGTAGCACACGACAAAAGTCCCACGGCAACCAAGCGTCGGCAAAGACCTTCTTTGACGTGGATTTTTTGTCGGGCATACGGCAAAGCCTTTGCCGTGTGCATAACTCGAGACTCGGCAAAAAAAGGCGACGACGACAGCTGACGGCGGCAGGGCCACTTTGCTGTGTGCCAGCGCCACGACACACGGCAAACAAGGGAGGTTTGCCGTGTGCCAAATACCATAGCAGACGGCAAAGAATGGAACCTTTGCCGTGTGCCATGGATTTAGCACACGACAAAGATGTTTTCCAGGCAGGCCCGTGGCCATTCTTTGCCATGTGCTTTGGTCTTTGCACACGGCAAAGAATGATTTTTTTCTATTTTTTTGTTTTATCGCATATATGGAACCCAAATGATTTTAGCAAAGCATATATATCAAAATAGTCATAGACACACATTTCATATAGCACAATCAGCATGACAGGCAATATACATAGTCACATCAAGCACAAATCCAAATAAAGTGGGATATCATTCATCCACAACCACAACTACACCACAAATAGTGCATACAAGTTTCTGAATGTGTCCATAGAAGTCAATACAGTAAAGGTAGCATTGAGACACAAATAAGAACCACTCAAGGGGCTGGCGGCGGGGGAAGGTGTGGCCACGAGTGCTGCGGCGCGTACTGTTGTAAGTAAGAAACCCAATGAGGAGGTGGCCACACCGGAGGCTGAGACGTCGGGGGAGGCGATGCATGCGTCGGGGGAGGCAATATGTCTGGATTGACTGGCATGTCATTGTATGCCGCCGATTGATTCTGCACATATGTGAAGATATTGCATTTGCGAGCATGTATTATATGAGAAATCAAATTCCGAGCATTATCCTAAGTTCAAAGTCGTAGTTGGTTGTATTCTAAGTCATTCAATGTGCTAAGTCTCTATGTTAAATGAAAAAGCGTTGATTGTTAAGTTTCTCACCGGAGTAAGCTGAACTGGCGTAGGTGGTGCTGGAGTCGGAATCATTGCCGGCGGCGAAAGACCTATCGCCGAGCCCACAGTTTGCATGTAGCCAAGAGCCGTATCCAATGAAGCTTGCAAGTGGTCATGCTCGGCCCGCCACCTCGCCTCCTGGGCCTCCTGCCGTGCTTGGAACTTTGCTTCCATCTGGGCCTGCAAAATTTGATTCTAGGGTTACAATACAAAACATAGCATACGTAAAAATCAAGGAACACAAGATGAAACCGAAATAACCTTGAGTGCCGCCATCCGAACGTCTGTACTGTCTGGGCGGGAGCGTATCGCCGGGCTGGTGCTTCTGGCTCGAATCTACGACAAATTGGGAGTGGTGGCCGGATTGATTGAGCTATCGGCTATATAGTAGCGGCCATGCTTCTTGCCTCCTCCCACCCTCATGACGACTTCTGCATCAATGGGCGCCGTGTACGAATCGAAATCTGGCCCGTTGACCTCCCTGGCCATCGAGGTGTAGTCACTGAGGTGGCTGTGGATGCTCTGGTTGCTGTACGCTTCGGGCGGGTCCTCCGGGTTGAAGGTGACATCTGATGTCGCCCTCCCCTTATGGGACAAAGCGTACGCCTGGAGCTGGGATAAACGCTGGCCACCATGTGACGCCGACTGCGAAAAAGAGCAAGGTGATTAGAAATTTAGAAGAATTGAATGCTAGAATAAAATAACAAATTCATGTACCCATCTAGACGAAAACTCGCCGAGGTGACGGTTGCCCTGATTGTGCGGTGCACCTGACATCCTTAGACGCCGCTCCCGGGCAGCTTCGTGGGCCTCAATCCAGGCTTGCGAGCACCACTGGTCCACTATCATTTCCCAGCACTGATAGTTTCCGGCTATCCACCACGGAGACACCTACACGTCATCAAGTATATGGCAAATATAAAGATCGAATGGAGCGTACATAATCTAAGGAGAAGTTAGTATTAATAATGTTGCACACTTACCTGCACGTATTGTTTCCGAGTGAGCCTAATGTCTCTCGCTGCTGGTTTTTTGACCTTCACTTTCTCGATGCGAGCCTTGTAGTCCACGACGGTCTGAACGCGCGCCTCGTAAAGCATATCCGCCACCAGCTTGTAACAGGCCATGTTAGCCACCATCATCGCCTCGGGCAGCGTTCTGTCCTCCCATCTGTAGAAGTCCTGCGCATAAAAGCGAACAAAGAAATTTTTTCACAAATGTTTTATCAATGTCAAATAATGAGGAATGTAGTGTCAGAAGCCTTACCCATAGCTCGTTCAGCACCCGCTGCGCCTTGTTTTGAAATATCCTACCCTCCTGATCGGGTACATCATTGGCGGCGATGTAGTGGTCCCACGACGACGCCGGCTGAAGCTGTCCGCCAATTTCCATGCAACCAGGGTAGTGCAGCTTGCATTGCAACCCCAGAATACCATTGGGTATGCGTTTGTGAACACCTAGAACAGTGATCACAAAGTTCCTGCAGAAGTAATTATTTTAAGAGTTAAATACACCAGCGGCTCTCGAACTTGTCCTAAGGTGTCACTTAGATCCACGAACTCGCAAAATCAAAATCTGGCACCCCGAACTTGTCAAGTTTTGCCACTTAGGTCCATAACCCTTCAAGGGGCATGAATATATGCAAAAAAACCCATAATTTTTATCGTCTTCTGTATCTACGTCCTCCTCATCTCTTTCACCTCTCTCTCTCACCGCCGGCATCGGGAGGAGGAGCGCGCGGGGGCTCTGGGCGTTGCCGCTCATTGCGCTGGTGGCGGAAGCGCTGGTGGCGGAAGCGCTCGAGGTGTCGCGCATTTCGCCATGCTCGCGCTCTTGGTCGGTGTCCTCGGCTGGGGGCTGTGCGGGGCTGCCACGGCGTACGACGTCACGTCCTGGGCCATCGCCCTCGCACAGCCGCTCTACGTCACGCGCTGCTGTAGGTGCCTCGGGGGCTCTGGGCCTTCGCCAAGCTCTCGCTCGCGTCCGCCATCATGCTCTGCCTCGGACGGCTCCTCCACTCACGACGGTCTTGACACCCTGGCTCGCCGCTCCCTCCGCTCAGTCTCGAGACGGCGGCACGGCGGAGCAGGGGCCGCCACGCACCATCCATCCAGATGCCATCGCCGCCGCGCGCTGCACAGCCCAGCCGCGGAGCGCCGTCACCCGCCATACTCTGCTCTGGAACCAAGCTGCCCCCGCAGACAAATCCGCCGCAGGCACGGCTTGCCGTGCCGATTCCTCACGCGTGAGGCCTTGTCGAGACCCCGCCAAGCTTCCTCGGCCGTCGCCCAGGCTATCCCGCGCTGGAGTCACCTCCCTGCTGCCCGACAGCGTCGCCGCCCGCGAAACAGAGGAGCTGGCCGCCGGGAAAATCCACAACCAACACCGCGACTCCGGTCGATTCCTCTGGCATCGGGCTCTACTGCGACCTTGCTGAGCCACCCCACCAGTCATCCCGGCTCGTCGACCCTGGAGCAGCTCGCCGCCAGACCTGCCGCAGGCACCACCGCCGGCGGACGGGGCCAGGCCGCTACGGCGGGCCCCTGGACGCGGCCACCCTCCTCGCGGCAGCCTGGTCCTCTGCGCGGCGTGAGCGGGTGTGGGCTGCCGCGGCGGCTCCCATCTCCGGACGGCGGCAGCACCAAGGCTAGATCTGGGCGGCCGTTGGCTAGGCGACGGCGGCAATGCGGGACCGCACGGTGGCCTTGACACGGAGGATCTGCTCCACGGCACTCGTCTCCGACCTCCTCGACTCAGCCCCACCGGCCTGCGGTCGTGCCTCGCCGCCGCGCGCAGCTCCGCCGGCCTTATTGCGCTGCGCCGGCCGCGGTCCGGCCCCGCTGCCGCCCGCAGCTCCACCGGCCGCGGCGCCCCCCGCCCCGCACGCAACCCCGCAAGCCGCGGCCGCTCGCTGGTCCACCCAGCCACGGCCATCCAGCACCGCTGCCGCGCATAGCTCCGCCAGCTGCGGCGCACGCGGCTAGGCCGCCCGAATCCGTTCTTCCAAGTCGACGGGCTGCAGAACCTCACTCAGCTCGAGGTCTTCAACACGGCGGAGTTCGCTCTCCAGGGGGCGGCGGCGTCTGCGGTGGCCGCGAGCTCCAGTGGAAGGCGAGGAGGCAGGGTGCGGCGGCAGCTCCAAGCACTGCGTAGGAAGCAGGGGAGGCGTGGGGGGGGGGGGGAGAGAATGGGAGGGAGGGTGTGAAGGTAGAAGATAGCACTTTTGGAGGATATTTTTGCATATATTCATGCCACATGGCGCCATCTCAAGGAGTATGGACCTAAGTGGCACAACTTAACAAGTTCAGGGTGCCAGATTTTGATTTTGCGAGTTCGTGGACCTAAGTGACACCTCAGGACAAGTTCGAGGGCCGCTGGTGTATTTAACTCTTATTTTAAAATATTAGTATCATATGTCATTTTGAATATATGAAAAGAAAACGTAGTGATAACATCTAAAGGTACTTACCTTTTCCCGTCAGGCCGAATAATCAGCCGTCTCTCCAAAGGTATCGGTCGCTCCGGGAGTCTCAACGGGCCTCGCTGCCAGATGGCGGGAATGGCCGCCGCCGCCTCCTCCTCCTCCTCCTCCTCCTCCTCCTCCTCCTCCTCCTCCTCCCCTCCCTCCTCGTCCTCCTGCTCCTCGTCCTCCTGATGCTGATCCCCCCCTCCTCCTGCTGGTGGTCCCCCTCGTCCTCCTCCTCCTCAAACGCGGCGGCGGCTACAGGCGAGGGTGACCTCCTGAGAGCCCCCTCCCCCTCCTTCCCTTCCCTCCCCGAATTGCTCCAGAGCCCTCAGCTGGGTCCTTAGCTAGTGCAGACGCCGAGGAACTCGCTCCGTCCCTCCTTCGGCTCCTCCCTCGAGCCGACTGTGCAACTCTGCCGAGGACTTCATTGAGCGACCTCATCACACCTCCGCCGCGCCCTACCATCTTTGATCAATCTCCTAAGATTAAAAGAGTAAACCAATTAGTACTTGTATTACAAAGAAATTAGTACAACAAATATAATAAATGAAAAATAATTAGAAAATAACATGTACTAAAAATGAGTTGGTCATAAAATAGTACAACTACTAAAATAAACCAAACATCTAGTAAATTTTTTAGAACGGATCTTACATGTTTTAGAAATACTCGTCATAATCAGGATTATCTGGATCATATGTCTCATCATCGCTATCTCGCGTGTCTAGATAATCAACGCTGTGCTCCAGAGGAGGAATGCTGTCATCATCACTATCATTGTCTAGATGTAATCGCTCAAGTAACTGTAAGTCTTGCACATTTTGAACCTCATCCGCGGCCTCCTCATTCTCAACCCTTTCATTTTCTACTTCCATTCCGACCGCCTCAGTTAAGTCGATCTGAAAACTCCCTTCTAGCCCATCTTCTTGGAAGAACTCACCGACATATGTTTGGATCTATGTTGTAATCTTCATTGTTCGGAATTGGAAGTTTACCGTGTGGCGATACCTTGTACACAACATCTCAACCTTTGAGATTCTCGATCATTTGGCATGGATATGACAAGTAATAAACTTGTGTGGCCTGTTGAGCCACAACATAGACATCGTCTCCTGGGTACACAAACGACTGTTGAATTTCAACTAGCCAAAGATTTGGAGTCCGTCGCACCGCTTGAGGATCAAACCAATGACATTTGAATATCACGGGTTTCAGAGGTTTTGAACCATGAAACGTAAGTTTGTATATTTCTTCGATTCTTCCGTAGTACTCGACCCCATCGTCTCCTGTCACAAAAACTCCGATATTTGTGGTTCTTCGATTGGGCCAACCCTGCTCATGCCTTGTTGTGTGGAAGCGATATCCATTCACGTCATAACCTCCAAATGACTTGACCCTATAGGCACAGCCATTGGCAACCTGCCGCAACTTGACACTCATAGACAGATCGTTTTGGGCCTACATGTTCAAGCAGGCAAGTGCATCATATTATTCGCGCGTACAAACAACAGGGAATATCATACAACAAATGAACATTACCTTCTGTTTGAACCAAGAAATGAAATCCGGCCTTCCATTTCCTGTACCATGTCTAATAAGGGTCTCAGTTTCCTGGTGGGTTGGCGCCCTTGATGGACGCCAGAATTGCATATGAAATTCCCTGTATGAAAGATTCACAGTAAAGTTGGCTGGAGAAAAAAAAGGGAGTACCCAAGAACTAACAGAATGCTCAGAACTTACTGTATGTACGGCTGGACTTCGGAAAGATTGGTGAGCACATATAGCATGATAGTTCGCCACTCTTGATGATTCAAGGTCTTGATGGTAGCTACACTTGCACTTCCGAGTTGACCTCGGAAAAGACTGAGGTTCGAGTCATTTTCCCCAACATTGTAATGAGGAGGTGGGTTATGCACGCTAGGAAGATTGGTAGCATAGTATTTTGATGTGAAGTTTGAGACCTCCTCCAGAATATATGCCTCTGCGATGGAAGCTTCAATTTTGCATTTGTTTTTGCATTTATTTCTAAATACCTTCTGACATCTCTCAATTGAATAGCACCAACGGTCCTGCGCGGACCCCCCATTTGTGCCTCGTACGGGAGGTGCAAAATCATATGTTACATCGGATTGAAGAAGTCAGGTGGAAAGATCTTCTCCAACTTACAGAGCAACACATGCGCCATCCTTTCCATTTCCTGAATTACGGTCATTGATACCTCCTTAGCACAAAGCTGGCAGAAGAAAAAGCAAAATTCTGCCAGCACTCGCCATATTTGATCTAGGAGGTAGCCTCGAACCATCACCGGAAGAAGCCGCTCGATCCATATATGGTAGTCACGACTCTTGAGCCTGTTGATTTGCATAGTAGACAAGTTCACTCCCCTTCTAAGGTTCGTTGCATGCTCATCGGGAAACATTAAGGTTTGGAACCATTCTAGTACTTCTCTCCTCTGGGGCCTCGTCAGCACGAATTCAGCCCTAGGCTTTCTCCATGACTTGTCGCCTCGGGGAGGCCTCATGTCTAGTTTTGGTCTATCGCATAACATTTCTTGGTCCACTCTTGCCTTAACATTGTCCTTTATCTTATCTGAGATGTCCATGATTGTTCCGAACAGTGCCTCGGCGATATTCTTTTTCGAGTACATCATATCAATGTTATGTGGAAGAAGAAGATCCTGCATATAGGGTAATCTCCATAAGCCCGACTTCTGTGCCCATGAGTGTAACTCACCATATCTGACAAAACCACCACCTTCCGCATTGACCACGAGACCATCTAACTGAGCACGAATCTCAGTACTAGTCATCATATGCGGTGCAGGGTCTCTTACTTCAACACCTTTCGTAAAGTTCTTCTTATCTCGTCTGAATGGATGGTCAAGAGGGAGAAATTATCGATGTCTGTCGAACGAAGAATACTTGCCACCCTTCCGCAACCAAATGAACATCAGAGCTGCCTTGCACACTGGGCAATGAAACTTTCCGTGAACACACCAGCCACAGAATAGCCCATACGCCGGCATGTCATGCAGGGAATAGTGGCACCAAATATACATTCTGAAGTTTGTCTTTATAGCTCGGTCGTATGTCCATACCCCTTCCTCCCAAGCACGGAGCAAATCATCGATCAGAGGCTCCATGTACACACTCATATTGTTACCCGGGTGTCCAGGAATTATCAACGACAAGAATATGTTCTGTCGTTGGAAGATGACGCCGGGGGGAAGATTGAGGGGGATAACGAAAACGGGCCAACAAGTGTAAGGGGCACTCGACATTCCATATGGACTGAAGCCATCTGTAGCCAGCGCAACACGTACATTACGAGCCTTCTCAGCTTTCTGACAATGAATCCCGTCGACATGAGTCCACGATTCAGCATCAGATGGATGTACAAGATCCGATCCTGAGGATTGTATCGAGTACCCATTTTGTGCCATGTCATTAGTTTCGTGGATTCCTCGGTAATGAACAGCCGTTGGATCCTCGGAATCGGCGGAAGGTACCGTAGAATTTTCACGGGAACCGCGAGCTGCCTCTTCTGCCCATCACTAGAGCCTACTTCCACGAACCGAGAGGCTTCACACTTTGGACAGTACTTTGCTTCCGCATGTTCTTTCCTAAATAAGATGCATCCGTTGGGACACACATGTATCATCTCATATGGCATCTTCAGTGCCCGAAGGAGTTTCTTTGCCTCATACAAGTTCTTTGGAAGAATGTGACCTTCCGGAAGCAGACTGCTAATAACTGTCAACATAACGTCGACGGCGTCTCGACTCAGGGAAAACTGGGACTTCACTGCCACTAGACGCGCAATGGCATCCAGTTGTGAAACCTTGGTATTGTTGGCGGTCGATATCAATGATTTTCGCCGCCAACGCTCCGCCTGATTTCATGAAATAAAGTCCATAATCATGCCAAATTCGCTTATATTAACAAGTTCCACAAGTTTTGTTGAATATTTGAATGCAGGAACTCAGTGTGCAAAAACAGGCAAAAACTGGGGAAATTCCCTGGCCGGCCGGCCTAGGCCAGGCCGGCCGGCCTACCTAGTGTGGAGCCTTGTGTCCATCTTTTGCCAGTGTGTCTCAAATCACAAAACCAAGCCAATTCAACTTTATTTCACTCAAGATTCCTATCATAAGATCGAAAGGCTTGAGTCAAGGATTGACGGACCCACATGCAGAGAGAACCTGATCTTCTAGTTGGATACCGTCTTAAGGAATAACATGCAACCGTCGATGGACGAGTCGGTGCAACGGAGGGCCGAGAGGGGACAAGCCCAGGCCGGTCGGCCTAGGCTAGGTCACCCGGCCCCCACCTTCCTCGCTTCGGACCAATGCCACTGCAATTGACATCTTCAGAAGATCAGAGCCGTCAGCAAAGAAGGCGGTGACACGTGGATGGAAACCCCAGGCCGGCCGGCCCAGGGGAGGCCGGCCGGCCTGGCCTTTTTGCGCCACGTGTGCAGCCTTCTAGCGGGAGTTACAATCATCATGTGTGCATCCCACAAGTGGAAGTTACAACCGCCATGCATGCGTGAACAGCTTTGCTTTCAAGCCAAGCCAACCATAGCTTAGCTTACAAGCTAAGCAACCTTAGCCTTGCTTACAAGCTAAGCAACCCACCTTGGAGGCCTATAAAAGGGAGCCCCCACCCCTCATTTCAGAACACACTATTTGGAAAAGATAAGAGTCTCAAGCAAGATGTAGTCCCATCTTAGTAGAATAGGGAGAGTGTGAGGTAAGAGTCTTGGCGAAAGCCAAAGTAAAGGAGCGGTGCCGAGTTCTCTCGGCCTTACTCCACTTTTGTAGGCCACCTCAGAGGAATGAAGCATCTTCGGAGTGAAGTTCCTCGTCTCTCGTTGGTATCTCGCTAGTCTTCCTCTTTACTTCAGTTACTTGTTTACTTTCTATCTTTGATCTGTGGGATCCCTAGTCTGCGTAAGTAGCAAGTTCTACTTATTTGAGAGTGCTTTCTGTCTTGCCGGTAGGCAGGAGTACGTAACTCAATAGTGTTAGGCATGGTGCCTAGACTTGGTTAGTTACATAGGGTTGTGTTCCACCCCACGGTACCGTAGTGGTAGGCGGCAGGTGATGACAGCCCTGTCCATCCTTTGTAGTCCACCACGTTCGGGTGTTTTCATAGCAGTAGGATTGCCAAAAGTATGTTGGGCCCCCTTCTCACCCTTATCTGAGTCCTTCGCTTAGGCCACTGAAGCAGATCAAGATAGTTTAGTTGCAAGTCGTCTGGGTAATGAGTTGGCTAACCGACGTTAGACCCTCTGCCCACTTACCTCTCTTCCTCTGGTGGGTCCGGTTGAACTAGTTCTAGGTCTGGTCGCGCTTTATCGTTCCCCGTGGATTCGATACCCTAGAATACTCCAAGGTTAAAGATACATTGGTCTCTGTGCGCTTGCGGAGTAATTCGTTTAGGCTAAGGAGTGCCAACAACCTTTCTGGCGCCGTTGCCGGGGAACGGTAGCATCACTAGTCTAGAATCATTCAGCTGTACACCTTGTCGCCCATCCACATGGAGTTCTACTCCTAGTTATCCGGCAGTTCCATCCCGCGAGTTTTTGGTACGGCCACCACCCTATCACCCCCCTTATATGAAGGTTACGAGACCAGTCCCAGTCTCGCAGCTATGGTTTGCGCATAGTCCTTCTCTATGAGAAAGGACTAGTATCCCTATCCTCACCTGCTAGAATTCAACCATACCCGGTTCGAACCAAAACACCTTACGGTGAAGCTCTCCCCGTTCTCTCTGACGGGCGAAGCGAAAGTTTGGTACGATCATACGGCAGGGAGAGCTGAAGGAGATTGGATCAAGTTGATGGATGAATTTTTGCTTCCCTGCTACCAAAGTGTTCGCACTTGGAACAACATGGGAAAGATCTTTGCTAGCGGCAAAATTCAGGACACCTCATCGTATTCTAGAAGATGCTAAAGCAAACACTTCATTGGTTTTCGGAGCCCCTTTTTCCACCCAAACCAACTGACCACTCTATCAGCTGCGTCCTCTCACCTCCACCACACATAGTGGAAAATTACCGAACCAATCAAGTCCACAGATCATGAGCCACTCATTGATGATATGCCAATGCTCGTCTTTACCTCGGTCATGTTTCGAACATGCCGAAGGAGCAAAAGTGCATTACCTCAAGATCTGAGGCATTCATTCCAAATGCTACATTATAGATGGCTGTTTGGCCCGATGCCCATGGGGGCCCGAGACCCGGCCCAATTTAGCCCGACTCGAGCACGATCTATCCGTGCCGGGCCGTGCCTGGGCCTCACTATCAGCCCATGGATGCGTCCAGGCACGGCCCGAAAAAGGGCGGCCCGATCGGCCCGATGGGTAGCACGATAGGCCCGTTTAAATACTATGTTATCCATTATCAAACCCTATTTAAACATTTTCGGGCCGCCGGACTGCCGGGCCAAACGGGCCGGCCCAGCCCGATTAAATCAATTTCGGGCCATGCCAGGGCCGGCACTTCAGCCCATGGGCAGGAACGGCACGGCCCGTTAATATTTTCGTGCTTAAGCGGGTCGTGCCTAAACATGCCGTGCTTAGACGGGCCCGTGCCGGGCCGGACCGGGCCGCCAGTTTGGCCACCTATATGCTACATCACAGATTGATGGTCTTACTTTGATCACTAGCAAGAAATGGATAGAGGGAGCGGAATTCAATTCCTGAAAACTCCTCTACACTATTGGGGACGTTGCACCACAAGAGAACTTCTACGATCCGAAGGAACTCGTGTCCTTCTCCCTAAGCACCCGAAGTGGATTGACGGCCAGATGATGGAGAGTAAGAAGATTTTCCACTGTTATGTCCCTGAAGATGGGGCATAACAAGATCTTTCTGGATTTCCATATCTTCGATATCCCTGAAGGTGATAAGTTCTCTTGATCGGTCAGCCAATAGGGCCACTTGTCAACTCCAATGGATTCCGAGCTACTCTTCATAGCTCGAGGTTGACAAAGAGAAGATCCCAGTCAGTCTAGTCCATTCAGGCAATACAATTGCAAAAGGCTAGACCAGAGCAAGACCCAGTGGAGAAGGCAGTCTATCTCTGAAGAAGATGCCATACACTTCACCTAGGAAATAGATCTGGGCGGCCACCTCAAGCTCAACGAAGAAGAAAAACTGCAACATCTTCTTCTAGAGCTGAAACCGCTGCCTCCTAGGCTGAAGAATGCCATCCTCCAACAACAACAACAGTAGCATGCCAGTCTTCATCAGCGACAAGCTGACAGAGAGTGAGACTCGGCAGCTCGTTGCAGTCCTAGAGAAAGTATCGGCCCGCCATCAGGTATTCTCTCCAGGACTAGAAAGGGGATCAGCCCCGACTTGTGCATCCATAGCATTTTTATGGGACTGGACCATAAGTCATCCTGAGAGCACCAGTGATGGCTTAAAAATGCGATGAGGGAGGTAGTGAACCAAGAGGTATTGAGACTAGTGCACGCGGGCGTCATCAACCCCGTGTAAGATGGTGTTTTGGTCAGCCTAGTTCAAGTTGTCCCAAAGAAGAGAGCACTCACCTCTGAGAGTAGAGATATCACACTTCAGAGGGAAGTCATCAAGGACGTGTATCGATAGTCAACAAGACTATCTGAAATGACCACTATCCTCTCCGCTTCTTTGATGAGGTTCTTGAACGGCTGGTTAAACACTCATTCTTCCAATACCTTGATGGATATTCTGGTCATCACCAAGTTCGTATGACCAAGTAAGACTACCTTCACCTGTCCCTCGGCATATTCACATACCGGTGAATGTTGTTGGTCTTTGCAACACACCAACTTTACTTCAGAGGTGTAAGATAGTGACTTTCTCTGACCAAATTGAGAGCATTCATGGATGATTTCTCAGTCTCTGGCAATTGCCAAGAAACACACCTTGACCTTAATAAGGGCAAGTGTCACTTTATGGTCAGAGAAAAGATTGTCCTCGGACATTGAGTGCCATGAGGCACTTGTTTCCTCACCCATCATACATCCTCCCGATCGGAAATTTCCTTTCGAGGCCATGGACGTTGCAAATGATTACGCCGTTGAGCAGTGCCAGGTCAATGCAAGGATAATCAGCATTATGCCAAATCTTATGCAAGTAAGACATTGACCTGATCTCAGTTATGCAAAAACGGAGAAGGAACTTCTGGCATTGGTATTTGCCTTAAGTTCAGCTCCTTATTGGATGGTGCCAATGTGATAGTATACACGGATCATGCTACACTAAAGCACCTATTGATCAAGGAGGAAGTCATGCCACGACTCATCCATTGGATCCTGCTCCTACAAGAATTCAAAATCAGAGATAAGGAAGGAACAGAAAACTGTGTGGCTGCTCATCTCTCAAGGATTCGAGTAACCGATTGACTTCTTGAGAGATGATACTCTTCTGGAGATCACTGTATCCAGCCCACGGTATGAGAATTAAGTGAATTTTATGGAGACTGGATATATATCTCTAGATGAAGATAAGAAGAAGCTATATTCACCTCAGCAAATACCACCCTTGGGAGAACCCCTATCCATTCAAAGTTGGTGCTATTGGTTTACTTCACTGCTGCATCCCGCTATGTGAGACCCGCAAGATGCTTGAGCATGCCACTCCTTATCATAAGGATGATACTACAAGTATTCCGTATCCATGCTTAGGTTTGACAGAATGTACAATTCTAGCCAACCAAGCTATGAGACGCTAAAGAATCTGTGCGGTGCCCAAGATGTCAGAAACACGGGAATTTCAATTCCCTGATGCTTAGCCACTGAAGAGCAACCTTCAGTTGGAAGTAATCGACATATGGGGAGTTTACTTCGTGAATCTTTCCCTATGTCAAAGCAAGTACATCTTGGAGGCCATGGACTATTAGTCCAAATGGATGAAGCACTTCCTGTGTTGCGGCCGACTCGAAGAATTCAAAGAAGATGGTTCAGGAAATCACATTTCCTTGCTTTGAATTTCAAAGAGTCGTGTCTGGTAGTGAAGGCTCACACTTCACAAAACAAAACCAAACGGAAGTGTCTCAGCGAGTTGAGAGTAAAACCACTGGGCTGCTACTCCATACCACCCCTAGACCAATGGCCAGGTAGAAACATTCCACAAGAAGATCAGAAACATTCTGCGGAAGAGAGTGAATGCCATAGGAAAGGATGGAATAGCATGTTACCCGAGGCACTCTGGGCATATCGAACAGCCTTCAAGACGCCGATAGGACAAACACCGCACCAGCTAATCTATGGCAAAAGTTGCCGTATACTAGTTGATCTTGAGTTCAGATTCCATGGGGCAATTAAGAGGTGGAAAATGGATATCCAATCAGCCGGGGTTAAAACAAAAATCCAATAGGCTGAATTGGATGAATGGAGGAAGAAGGCCTACCACAGCTCCAAACTCTACAAGGAGCGGATGAAAAGATGACACGATAAGCAGGTTAAAATCAAGCATTTCAAGTTGGGGAATAAGATACTACTCTTTAATTCCCACCTTCGTTTGTTTGGTCGTGACAAGCTTAGAAGTAAATGGGAAGGGCCTTGTCTAGCGAACCCTCCAGGACAATGACGGGAATATATTCCTCTAGCCCAAACCACCGGAACTCAAAGAAATAGACGTCTATGAGTTTTCCGAGCTAAAGCCCCCGTCTATGGTCATCGCCAGACTTTAAACGTGCCTTACCATAGTCTAGGATAATGGGCACAAGTTTATTTCTCAAGTTTTGTTTCAGTAGCGCCCAGTTATGTTTGAAAAAAAATTAAATTAAAATAAACTAAAATAAAAATGCTTCATGCTTGTGCTTTAGTTGGTTGGTACACATGTTTGTGTACCAACCAACCCCCTTGTTCTAATATTTTCATCAAGTGAGCAGAGGAACATCATGAACAACACTGAGATGAACTCCTTGGCGAAGTTGAGCAAAATCTGATGCAACTCAAGACAGGTAGCCAGACTACACCCGTGCCTAAACATCTACATGTACAACTCGTCACAGAGGTTTGCGACCCCATCTTTCTTTTCCTTCCTGATTTTCATTCAAATTAATTCTGAACTAAATAAAATTAAAATTTGGATGAAACTCATGGAAGAGATGAATTCACACATGACTTCCAAAGGTGCTTAAGTTTTATTTCTTAAGCGAGTAATTGTTACCTTTGGAACTTGCATGATAGGATCACTTGAACTTTTGTTTATTGACCCTCATGATATGACAAAATGAGAGACATGTTCTTTCTAATTCGAAGACTTGGAGTTTTCCTATAAAAAGCTAAAAAGAGGCAACTCTTATTCACTTTCAACCATACAAAGTCCTATCCAGAGCCATACATGAATAGGATTGAACCCACATAGCTATCTTTTGACACTTTGAGCTTGATCAAACATCGTTGCCTTTTGAGAAATGTCATGATCATCGAGTAGTTTGGTCATCCACTGTGCACGTTCATCAATAAAGTCCATCAAAAGTGGTTCTGCAGAAGCTCTCCATCCCCCTGAAAAAAGAGAAGAGAAAAATACAAAAGCGAGTGATCCTACAATCTTACTCGAGCAAAAAAAAAAGTGGACAAAGGGAAAGGATGGAGAAGCCAAGTTTAAACACCACTCAAAGGACATTCATCCCTCGCACACACATGCACATGACCAAGTTCTAAAGATGACATGATCTCTCAAAGACAAGATCTTTGATCTTGCAAAATAAATGAGGAAGATATGCAATTCTATCCCTACCTTGAGCCACACAAAAGCCTTTTAATCGTAGGAGAGGTTTCTCTAAAAGACCTTAGTGAGGTTCAAACACAAAATGAGAGACTAAGAGTGGGTTGAAAGAGATGAGAGCATGCCTCCTGTTTTTGAAAATCTTGCAAAACCTCCAAGTACAGAGAAAAGGAAGTGAATCATGTTCTCCATCGAGTTGTTTTGAGGATCAATATTCAATGGTGAAGGTGTTAGCCACCGGAATCCAAGGTATGAGGAAAGCTTAGAAATAGATCTTATGAATTCTTTGAGTTCATGAAACAGGAGGTGAGCAGGCGGTCGATATCGATGATTTTCGCCGCCAATGCTCCGCCTAATTTCATGAAATAAAGTCCATAATCATGCCAAATTCTCTTATATTAACAAGTTCCATATGTTTTGTTGAATATTTGAATGCAGGAACTCAGTGTGCAAGAACTGGGAAAATTCCCAGGCCGGCCGGCCTAGGCCAGGCCGGCCGGCCTACCCAGTGTGGAGCCTCGTGTCCATCTTTTGCCAGTGTGTCTCAAATCACGAAACCAAGCCAATTCAACTTGATTTCACTCAAGATTCCTATCCTAAGATCGAAAAGCTTGAGTCAAGGATTGACGGACCCACATGCAGAGAGAATCTGATCTTCTAGTTGGATACCATCTTAAGGAATAACATGCAACCGTTGATGGACGAGTCGGTGCAACGGAGGGCCGAGAGGGGACAAGCCCAGGCCGGCCGGCCTAGGCCAGGCCGCCCGGCCCTCAACTATCTCGCTTCGGACCAATGCCACTGCAACCGACATCTTCAGAAGATCAGAGCCGTTAGCAAAGAAGGCGGTGACACGTGGATGGCAACCCCAGGCCGGCCGGCCTAAGGGAGGCCGGCCGGCCTGGCCTTTTTGCGCCACGTGTGCAGCCTTCTAGAGGGAGTTACAACCATCATGTGTGCATCCCACAAGTGGAAGTTACAACCGCCATGCATGCATGGACAGCTTTGCTTTCAAGCCAAGCCAACCATAGGTTAGCTTACAAGCTAAGCAACCTTAGCCTTGCTTACAAGCTAAGCAACCCACCTTGGAGGCCTATAAAAGGGAGCCCCCACCCCTCATTTCAGCACACACCATTTGGAGAAGAGAAGAGTCTCAAGCAAGATGTAGTCCCATCTTAGTAGAATAGGGAGAGTGTGAGGGGAGAGTCTTGGGGAATGCCAAAGTAAAGGAGCGGTGCCGAGTTCAGAGGAATGAAGCATCTTCGGAGTGAAGTTCCTCGTCTCTCGTCGGTATCTCGTTAGTCTTCCTCTTTACTTCAGTTACTTGTTTACTTTCTGTCTTTGATTTGCGGGATCCCTAGTCTATGTAAGTAGAAAGTTCTACTTATTTGAGAGTGCTTTCTGTCTTGCCGGTAGGCAGGAGTACGTAACTCTATAGTGTTAGGCGTGGTGTCTAGACTTGGTTAGTTACATAGGATTGTGTTCCACCCTACGGTACCGTAGTGGTAGGCGGCAGGTGGTGACAGCTCTGTCCGTCCTTTGTAGTCTACCACGTTCGGGTGTTTTCATAGCAGTAGGATTGCCAAAAGTATGTTGGGCCCCTTCTCACCCCTGTCTGAGCCCTTCGCTTAGGCCGCCGAAGCAGATCAAGATAGTTTAGTTGCAAGTCTTCTGGGTAATGAGTTGGCTAAGCGACGTTAGACCCTCTGCCCACTTACCTCTCTTCCTCTGGTGGGTCCGGTTGAACTAGTTCTAGGTCTGGTAGCGCTTTATCGTTCCCCGTGGATTCGATACCCTGGAATACTCTAAGGTGAAAGCTACATCGATCTCTGTGCGCTTGCGGAGTAATTCGTTTAGGCTAAGGAGTGCCAACAGGTATGCCCGTGAAGGGGTTCCTATGCTGCAGCCAACATGTCGTAGTATGCCTTCGCGGTTGCCTCTGGCTCCTCCTCCGTACGTCCTTCATCGAAGTGTACCTCATGAAAATCATCAAACATGTCTACGACCCCGGCATCAGAATCAAGATCATCGATGTGTTGCCTAACAACCTCACCTCTCATACGATTGGCTTCACTATGGTAGGTCCACCGGGTATAGTCTCTCGTAAATCCATGATTGAAAAGATGACGTGTCATCTCTTCCCGTGTCTGTCTACACGTGTTTCCACATCTACTACAGGGACACCAGGTGATTTTTCCTCCTTTGAGCCTTGAAAATGCTCTATTCAAGAATGTCTCGGTCTTCTCAATCCAATCTGCAGTCATGTCACCCCCACGATTCTATCACGTGTACATCCATGCACGGTCATCCATTCTCTATCATGTCAACGAGTTTTATAATATAAAATATCCCGAGTGCATCTACACGGTGTCTATAGTTTCTAATAGGTTAAGATAGGTCCTAATCCCACCCAAGGATGCGTAGCTGGGGTCGGTTTCCATGCTCTACTCTAATCCGGCCAGAATTTCGGCAGCACCTCCCCATTGTTCTCCAAATACACGTCCCGAAAGGGAGATTGTGTATCCGGAGAACAATGTTGACGTGCTGCCGAAATTCTGTCCTGGATTGGAGTACAGCATGGAAACCGACCCCATTACGCATCCTCGGGCTGTCCAAAAACCGTGGACAATTCGAAACAGATACGGTTATAGATATGCACCAATCTGCATATCTCCATCCGTATC
Source organism: Panicum virgatum (assembly GCF_016808335.1). Lineage (NCBI taxonomy): Eukaryota > Viridiplantae > Streptophyta > Magnoliopsida > Poales > Poaceae > Panicum > Panicum virgatum. The sequence continues at coordinate 32,699,646 of NC_053148.1, read as the reverse complement.
TGTTCCGAACAGGAGACGCCTAACTGGTTTACGTGAACTTCTAGAAACTAATTAAAGAACATTCGTAAGTAGAACTCCCAAAAACTAACAAAATTACCATACTAAATAAACCAAACTACTAAATTAATTAAACTAAACTATAACTAATCTAATTGCATAAACTTACTAAAATAAACTAAATTACCTAAAATAAAACAAACAATTAACTAAAGTAACTAATTAAACTAAATGAACAATAAAACTAATTAACTAAATTAACAAACTAATTAAACTAACTAAAAATTTGAAAAATACCTCCGGAGGGGGGGGGGGGGGGGCGGCCGCCGGCTTGGCCATGAGCTCGCCGCCGCGGGAGCTCCGGCCGCGGCCTCTCCCAGAGCTCGGCCGTGCCGGCTCGGCTCCGAAGGGCCGCGCGGCCAGGGCTCGGGGCGGCGGGGGCGCGGCCGGGGCTTGGGGGGACGCGGCTCGGGGTGGAGGTCGGGACGGCACGACTCGAGTCGGGCCCCGAGCTTGGGCCAGTGGTCGGGGCGGCGTGGGCCGTCCGCGAGCTCGGGTGACAGCGGCGTGGCCGGAGGTCGGGGCGGCGGCGGGGGTTCGGTGACGGCGCAGGCAGGTGGCGCCGGCCAGCGGGGCGGTCGGGGCCGGAGGTGTGGGCGGCGGCGGGGCTGGAGGTCGAGTGCGGCGGCGGGGCAGGAGATCGAGTGCGGCGGCAGCGGCTCGAGTGGCGTGCGGCTGTGAGTGAAATAATGAGAGTGAGAGAGAGCTGGTGGGCGGCCGACAAAAGCTAAGTGAGAACGCCTTTGCCGTGTGTTCCCAATCTGGGCACACGGCAATGGTTTGCCGTGTGCCAAGATCTGAAACACACGGCAAAGGGCTCCTTCCTTTGCCGTGTGTCCCCACATGTGGCACACGGCAAATATTTTTTTAAAATTTTAATCTAAAACAATTACTATAAACTGTAACTATCCAAAATACTTACAAATTAATATTAATAAAAATTGTCACTATACTTTACAATGCCTTAATGAGTACCCAAACGAAAAAAAACCTATTATTTTATGTGATTGTAAGGTTTATTTACTTAATATCAACAAATACATCATTTCGAATTAATTTGATCCAATATTTTATGTTATTCAACTTTTGCAAATATTGTACGTACCATGGTAATCTGACTCAACATTTCATGCTATTTGATTGTATTGGAAAAGAACTATTATTTTATGCAGTTAAAGCTCAAGTTTAATAGATCATGTGATATTGATTACTTGCAAAAAAAATTATAATTAGCAAAATGATCCAAAAATTAACCGAATTATGGCATCAAACAACCTAAGCTGTGTTTTGCAAATAGAAAAAGTTTCGAAGCGAACCGCCAATTCATTCGTAACATTGAGTAGAAACCTATACAACTCCTTCTCAACTCTACGGATCTTCTGTGCAGATGTTTCGATTCATAACTACTGTACGGGTAAACTTGTGCAAAACATTCCAAATTTTTTTTCATAGTATCCACACATGAAATAATGACAGACCAACAAATTTCGTGATTTTCGGAATTTGTCTGCTTTTATTAGAATTTTAAAATGATTCGAGGAAACGTTCAAGATCATGGTTTGTTACAAAGATCTCCAAAATTTACTTCTGTTTCTACCACACATGCTCACATTGGACTCGCTATTATGTCTGTCAATTTTATATACATTATACTCCACTAATCAAAACACTTCCAGTACAAGCATCACAAATTCGATTACTGACATTAAATGTCTAAATATAGCAAATATATCAAGAAAATTACCAAAGTTTAGCATTGAGCAAAATGTCATGTATTCTTATACTAGAAAATTTGCGGAGTCCAAATTCAACTGTTTTGGTACACTTTTGCCGTGTGCTCAAAATAAAGCACACGGCAAATAGAATCTTTGCCGTGTGCTTTATTGAGGCACACGACAAAAGGGACGGTCGGCCAAACGGCGTCACTGGCCGCCATCTTTGCCGTGTGTCTTAGGTTAGGCACACGGCAAAGATGCATGGTTTGCCGTGTGCCCGACCTTTGTCGTGGGCCGTTTTGCCGGGCGCACGGCAAATCTTTGCTTTGCCGTGTACTACAACTTTGTCGTGTGCCTGTTCTCGTAGCACATGGCAAACCATGACTTTGCCGTATGCCCGATGTTTTGCCCACGGCAAATGTTTCGGCACACGGCAAACACATGGTTTCCGGTAGTGCAACATTTATTTGACTATGTGCTTTTAGTGGAATTTGTTTTACATGGTATGTATTCCTTCTCTATCCATCAATGTAAATGGAATTTTATATTAAAAATTAAATTTTAACATATTTTGACTAAAAGTTAGCTATATGCATGTTCGGTGCATAAAAGTTGTGTCAATCAATATAATTAAATATTTGAACTATTATTAAGACAATCTTTGAGTTTTTAGCATAATTAACAAAGGATGAATAATCAAAATCTAGGTTTATGGATACTTCTTTTTCTAAAATACGTCATACATTGATGAACAAAGGTTTAGCAAATATATGACTTGTGAAATATAGATCATTCCTATTATTGTTCTCTTGCTGGCTAAAAATTATTGATTCCCAACAGACATCAAGGTGTTTCTAATTGGATAGTTTTATTTTTTTTATAAATAATGCCATATTTGTTTCCATCTGTACGTATCATATCCATTTCATTGTTGAGAAGAAACAAGGAATCCGAAAACAAATTTGTATGAAGTGATTCTATGCGGAAAGTGATAAGGAGAAGCTAGGTTTCCCGGACTGTTTGACAGACCTCCCAGAGCAGCTCCTACACTAAATCCAGGAGCAGCTTTGCCAAAAATTTTTAGAGAGAAGCAATTCTATGTTTATTCCATGAAGTGATTCTCTGAAATGAACTAAGTGGCTGGGATATGGATAAATTAGCTTCTCTCACTTCTCACACATAACTCATTTTCATAAAGTTTATAAAAGTAAATTATATAAAATCTCACTTTCAGCCACAAAAATCAATTCTTTCATGGAATTCGATCCTATAGAGAATTAGAAGCAGGCGGAGTTCTAACAAATGGGCCCAACACTACTATAGAAAATGTTTTTAGGTGCGGGTAAAAATATATTTTTTTGGTGGGTGCAGTACTCGCCCCTAGTTCTCGTAGCTAAAAATACTATGTTTAATTAGGGGAAGGTAATGTGCCCACCCCTGAAAATGATTTTTAGGGTCGGGTCATGGTGTGATCCGCCTCTACATATTTATTTCTAGAGGTAGGTGACACCACCACTTGCCCCTAAAAGTATTTTTCTATTTTATCCAAAAAATCATTAAAATATTTACATATAGAAAAACAAATAAAAAACATGAAACTTCTACACTATGGTTATTTTGAACTATATAAATAAGAAAAAATATACTAAATATATTTTAATGTATATAAAGGGTAAGATTGTGGAACCATAAAGTATGACTTGAGTTATCTGAGATACTACATAGTTATAGCTATTAAAGAACTAATAATAATTTCTTGGACCATTGAATGACCATAAATGAAAAATTTATCAACTATAAAGTTGTAGATCTCGTCATTCTCTATAATTTGATATAAAGTTTGACTTCATCCGAGATGATATGAAAAAGTTATGATTTTTTTACGTGCGATCATTTGTAGAGGCGGGCTATGCCATCACCCGCCCCTAAAAATGCATTTTAGGGGCAGGTAATCCCATCATCCACCCTTGAAAATGGTGGCCATTTTTAAAGGCGGGTGATGACGTCATCCGTCCCTAAAAATCAATTTTCAGGAGTAGGTGATAGTGTTACCCGCACCTAAAAATGGCTGGCGACGCCATCACCCGCCTCTAGAAATGTATTTTCAGGAGCAGGTCTACAGTAGTTCTACTCCCTTTGTATAGCAACAAGTTACATTTTAACTCGTCCCTGGCAAAGAAATGGAAAGTTGCTACAAATCATTTTTGTAGTTGTGCAATCACAACCCCTTAGTTCATTTCAAATAATCAGTACATAGAATCAGTCTAGAATCACTTCTCTAATTCACTTGAAAATACTATTGGGGAGAGCTCTTTCTATATTAAGCTACTACACGGGAACTTTGCCATACATGCCCTTAATTAGGCTTTTCCGATTGTCTCGACTGTTTTCACCTCTGTCCCTACTATATATATATTTTAGTGGTACTTCTTGGACAAAACAATGAATACTATATATAGTTGTCCATTTGTTTTTTAAAAAAATATTTGGTAGTATATTAGGATCTCACAAGATTTACAAATTTATTAAAAGTCCATGATTACGCATGAAATTGATGAGCTTGAAAGTCGTCAGTAGCGGCACGGATAGCACTTCACTATCGGCAAAAGCGGCTTGGGACCAACGTGCTCACGTGCAAAAAGAAGACTCTAGCGTGCATGCAATAACGGCAGTTGGCGAGGTAGCTGAAAGGCGACGAAAAAATGATCACTCCTTACATTTGTAAGAATTGCACACATCTTTTGAACCATCAATCCGACTAAGAATCTGCAAGAGGACCAGAGATCAAAGAATTGGTCATAAAAAGAGACTTCTGCCGCACGCTCATAAAGCTATTTGTTTTTTCTTAGTAGTAGTGGTGATGTGGTCTTCCAAATCCATCACCAGAAAAGACCCCATTGGATCATTGAGCACGAATGGATTTGCATAGTGTTGTATTATTGTAGGACTTAGCAGATCTGGATCCGATCGAGAAGATGTTTTTTTTTTCAAATTGACCTAGATAAGGCCAACCTAACACTACCGGAAAATGCTAAGTTGTCGTGTGCCAGAAATTTTGCTGTGTGCATTTTATCGGACACACGGCAAAGAGATGATTTGCCGTGTGTCTTCAAGAAAACACACGGCAAACAAGAAACACACGGAAAACGGCGCCCTTCGCCGTGTGCCAAGTCCTAGCACACGGCAAACGTCAATGTTTGCCGTGTGCCAGAGTCAGGCACACGGCGAACTCAAATTTTTGCCGTGGGCTCAGCGTCAGGCACACGGCGAACTTTCTTCTGCCGTCAAGGCCCCAGACGGCACCTGACGGACATCAGTATTTGTCGTGTGTCCAGAGTGACACATGACAAATGTGCCCCTTTGCTGTGTGCCTGGACCTTGGCACACGGCAAACAATGGTGTTTGTCGTGTGCCTCAGACCAGCACACGGTAAACACAAAGAAATTTTTTATATTTTTTCTTCAAAATTTTTTCTACATTCTCTATATATTGTTTGGTACTCTATGTTTGAATATGATATTTTTATAGAAATGTTAGTTGTATTTAACTAATTTATTTCATTTAAATGATTTTTATCGTATAAATCAAATTTAATTGCAAAGTGCATGAAATAATTGGAAAAAATTTGTAAAAAATGATATTCATAATACTGACTGTAGTGTTAGAGTTTAAATAGTAGTTCAAACGAAATTTTAAAGATTGTGGTAATGAAACATTAGACGATCGTGGTGGCAAATAGTATTTAAATTCTATAAAATTAGAACGACGTCAGAAAATTATGAGATTTGCCGCAGCTTCATGCTATCATACGTGGAATGTATGGTAAAAATTTGAGTACGATACGAACATTTTGTCACGATGATGCTTACAAATTGAGAGTTTCCCGAAGAAGTTTCAAAGAGAAGAAGAGAATGAGGTTAGATTTGTACGTGCCATGATAGAAAAATTTGAGTTTGACTTTTAAACTTTTTCTATAGACAATATGCGATAATGATTGCTTCATGTTGAATTTTCGTATTTTTTCGGGTCCATTTGGTATTTTTAATGTATTAATTGCAAGTAAACTATTATAATTGACATAAGTTAAATGTGATTAATAATGACATGAAACAATTGAATGGAATTAGTAAAAAAATTATCATGTTATTAAGGCCATATAAAAAATTTTAGTGTTTAGTAGTGATTTTTGTTGGAAAGTACATTATCAAATTTGTGCACATGAAATGATGGAAATTTTATTCGCCGTGTGTCTAGACGAAGACACATGGACTTCGCCGTGTGCCATAGATCTGGCACATGGCGGATCTTAGCACACGGCGAACTACGGCTCATGACTTAACTCCACTGACTCTCTCCTTCATCTTCCACTACACACGCTGCCTCTTATCTCTCTCTGATCTTTTTCTCCCCATCTCTTGCTCCCTCCGTGCTGCCTCGACTCAGCGACGGCACCCGGCGATGGAGCGGCGGATGGCGCGGCGAGGCCCACGGCGAGCGCGGAGGCTGGAGGGCCACGAGTCTCCTGGAGGGCCCGGCCTGAGGGAGCCGACGGGAGCGGCGAGCGCGGCCCCGACGCGGCGGCCACGAGCGCCGGCGAGCAGGACCACTTCAGCGACTACAGATTCGACCCGCAGCCAGGGCCGGCCCTGGGCCAGTGCCAGCGGTGCGACCGCACTGGGCCTCAGGAATTAGGGGGCCTCCAAAAATTAGTGTGCTAATAGGCCTCACAAGTATCAACTAAGCCCAGTTAGTCACAAGTAGGCCTGTTAAAGAGGAAGATCGATCGATCGACTCCGCCGTCCATCCGGCTGCCCTCCTCGTTGCGCCTCCTGCCCTCCTCGACTTCTTCGCGTCGCGACTCGCGAGACGCTCGGTCACCGGCCGCCGCGCAATCTGCAGATCACTGCCGCTGCTAGCTTGTGCCCGATTGCCAATTTGCCATTGCCGATCAAAGTTCAAAATCTTCCTCAGTCACATTCCCTTGTCTATTTTTTCCCCTAACAGTACGGTTAGATATACTCAAACTAATTTTGATTTTTGTATCAATGATAGTTTTCTTTTCAGTTTGTAGGGTCACCCAATCAAATCACATGTCTTCCAGTAGAAAGTTTGCATCCGGCAGTGAGAAAAGAAGAAAAAAGAAACGTCAAGATGAGTTGATTCAATCACAGAAAGGTGCTATGGACAAATTTATTCAGAAAAAGAAACCAGACCCTTCAACGAACTGTTAGAAGAAATTGTTTTAAATGATCTAGAGACATTTCTCTTTTGTATTTTAAACTTGTTAGTGTGAGATTGGTTAATGACACTGAATTTTTCAATATTATCTTGTATTTTTATGGTGAATGGGGGCCTCCATTTTTTTTCCGCACCGGGCCAAAAAAATGTCAGGGCCGTCGGCTTCTTCGCCCAGGTCAGGTCGATGTCCTTTGTATTAGCCGCTAGCTTGCCCATAATTCTGAACAAATCCCATGTCCGATTCTTCCTAAGTTGTTGACGCGCTCCTCCTCTTCAAGCGCCCCTCCTCCTGCTACTGCGGCCCCGCGACGGCTCCAGCTCCTCCCCACTACGGACCCTCCGCCCCGCCCGCCGTGACGCTGTACCTCGCCGACGACGGCGACGATGCCGGCGCGGACGACGGCCCGGCCACGTGCACGTGCTGGGCACGGCCGTGCGGCGTGCGGGCACGTGCGGCGCGCGTGCGGCAGCTATAGCAGAATCTTTTTTTTATTTTTTTAAATCTTTGCCGTGTGTCAAGATTCATGGTACACGGCGAACTTCGAATCCGGCGTTGTCTCCTCGCACCGTTACCGTCCCCGTGGTGGTCCCCGCCGTCATGTGTTTTAGTTTGCCGTGTGCCCGATAAAAGACACATGACGAAACCGGCTTTGCCGTCGTGGTTGGTCGCCGTCGTGGATTTGCCGTGGGCCACGCACGGCGAACATGTATGCCGTGTGTTTTGGGGCCTTCGCCGTGTGCCTTGGGCACACGGCAAATAGCCAGAATCCGCTAGTGTGATGTTCTTTTAGCCTGTGACGTACCATATTACATATGCATGCCTGCTGAGTACTCAAAGCTTTGTGTATATACAAGTGTGGCATCGTTGTCAGTAACCTTTTTTTTTCTTGGCTCGCAATGCATATTTGCACGTAGCAGATGAACCTCAAGTACACTTTTTTGTTCTGTCTCGATAGTGCTTCAATCTTCAGTGGGGTGCGGCAGAATCCACCATACCATGCAGTTTGTGCTCATGTGTGCGCGCTTCACAAAGGGAAACACATAGCTCTCGCTGTGAGAATGTCAAGCAAGATGGGTGCACGGTTTCTTAGTGAGTTTGCCTCTTTGGGCCGGCCGGGGAAAAGCATATGCTTGCATGGAAGGGATCGCAGGAGAGCACGGCCGGCCAACTAATTAAAGTCATGCAGATGCACGGGAGATCCCAACTTTATACAACTCCCACACGAACTTTAGTTAGTGCTGAAGTTAAGTGTATTATTGTTGACTGCCTGATGAAAGCCCATGCGTGCTACACGCATTATTGTTGATTTCTTTATATTACATAGGCATGATTAATTAAGTACATATATACCAGTGTATATACATCTTATTTGTTCATTATTCTTACTCTAATTCGAAACGTATAAATTTTCAAAGATATGCACAAGGATTAAGAAAGTAGCTAGGTCAAATTAAGTGACATCCTAATCCTTGTATTGGTGAGCTCCTCCTCTCCCTTGCTCTTCATTCAATTCCCTCACTATTTTGTCCTTGTCGTTGCCCTTATTCTCCTCAATGTAATTTACCCTCCTTCTTAGGACTGTAATCATTGTTGTCACTGACGTGCTGGCGTGCTCATCAGCAACCTTTGCTATCACCCGGATCTATTTTTTTGAACAATAAGGGCAGGACGACCTCTGCCATTCAATTAAGAAAGAAAGAAGTTTACAGTACATGTGGCAGGTGTAACCACGCCGATAAGCCAGGGCCAATTACATGAAGAAGGATACACTGAAAAACCACAAAACCTAGCAGCATAGGTGTTGTTGTGAAGTTCTTGCACCATGGTCTTGTTTTTTCTTCCTCTTTTGAATAGAGACAACAGGCTTGGTGCTATAATTTTTGAAGCAGCTCCCTCTAGCCAACTATTTTGCCAGAATTTTGTTTTCAAAGACCTAGAAATAATACTTCTGGGGAAGAGTGCTGCAGTGAACAATCCTATTATATGGTGATCAGAAGACCACTTCTCTTATAGCTTGCACTACTATGAAAACGATCTGTAGCAACATCCTATTTTCTTAGGGATGGGTAAAAAAGTAATTTGTTCCTACAAATGGAGTGGGGTCACTGTAGTTTTTGACCCGCCCCTGAAAATGCATTTTTACGGGAGGGTGACACCATCATCCGCCCCTACAAATGAGCCCCATTTTCAGGGGTGGGTGATGGTGTCACCCACCCTTAAAAAAGAGCATTTCTAGGGACAGGTGATGCCAGCACCCGGCCCTAAAAATGGTGGCATTTCTAGGGGCGGGTGATGACCTCACCTGCCCCTAAAAATACATTCTTAGGGATGGATGATGACATGACCCATCCTACAAATGGTTTCACACAAAAAAAATTCATAACTTTTTCATATGATCTCAGATGAAGTCAAAATTTGTATCAAAATTGTAGGGAATGATGAGATATAAAACTTTATAGTTGATAACTTTTCACTTAAGATCATTTAATAGTCCAAAAAATTATTATAAGTTCTCTAATAGCTATAATTATATATTATCTCATATAACTCAAGTCACACTTTGAGGTTTCTACGATCTTAATCTTCAAATACACTGAAATGACATATTTTCTTTTGCTTCTATAGTTCACAGTAACCATAGTGTAGAAGATTCACTTTTTTATTTGTTTTGCTATAAGTAAATATTTAAATAAATTTTCGGATAAAACAGAAAATATTTTAGCGGCGGATGGTGGCGTCACCTGCCCCTACAAATTAATTTCAGAGTTAATATAAGAGAATAGCATACCCCCATAGAGTTAGAAGTGACAGTGTAATGTGGTGGTAAAGATCCATAGCAAGGAAAAAAGTTTACTCCGCACCTTGGACTTGAACACAAAATCTCTTGTCTCGTACATACCTTCTTTACCACCCCACTTATCTAGCTCATGTAACTTTGAATGGGATACCTTCCTTTAAACTAACTTGTGAAAGACCATTTAGTCCGAGTTCGTGCCACCAACCGGGACTAAGCGCTCTTTTAGTTTGGGTTGGAGCCATCAACCAGGACCAAAGGATCATCCTTTAGTCCACCCACCCGGGACTATATGTTCTGGGCTTTTGTTCCCAGTTGGAGCCAACAACTAGGATTAATGGGGTACTTTTAGTTCGGGTTGGTGGCTCCAACCGGGACTAAAGCTCCCCCCTGCCGCCTAGCCGTTGGACCGGAGAGTAAATGCTTCATTAGTCCCAGGCCAAACAACATCTGGGACTAATGTCAAAGACCAAAGACCATTTTTGTACTAGTGATACTGTTTTGTGCAAAATTACCGGGAGTCTTAATTTTTGAGGTTTTGATATTTTCTTTGGTAATTTCATGTTTTAGTGATCTTTATGTGTATTTTTAGTATAAATAGTTGCCACTATTTAATTTATAGTCTAAAATTATTCCATATTGCTAATTTATTGATCTCTCATAGACTTCTATTACTCCCTATTCTCTAAATTATAGGTCATTTTGTTTTTCTAGGCACATAGATTTTACTATGCACCTAAATATAGGTTATTATCTACTATGTATCAAGATTTGTCAAAATAACCTACAATTTAGAACGGAGGAAGTATATGTGACAACCTCACCGTATTACTATTACCTACTACTATGCACTATATATGTAGTTTATATATTGTTTGTTCACATTGAAGTGTACTATATGTATACACATACTTTAAATTTTTCGTTGGCATACTTTATAAAATCACCAAGCTAGTTTTGATACGATGGTTCCAGTATTTGACATTTGCTACAAAATGAGCTAATTTTGATACGAGCATTCAATGATGCGTGATTAGTGTGAGCGTCTAGATAACGCATCAACAGTCACATTATCCTTTCCTTTATTATGGTTGATGATGTAAGAAAAAGATTCAGTAAATTCAATTCAACCAACTTAGTGTGTCTTTTATTCAATTTAGCCTGACTACGAGTATGCTTCCAAGATTCACAATCAAATAAATAATAAACTCTTTGAGATAAAGTTACTGTTGCCATATTTTCAAATCTCGTGCTAAAGCATATAACTCTTTATGATAACTAGAGTAGTTGATATGACCTATACAAATTTTTATTAAAATAAAAGTAAAATACATTTCTGGTCCTCGAACTTGTTGGGGTGTGTCATCTCGGTCCTGGATCCTTGAACTTGTCAAGTGTGTCATCCCATTTCCTAAACTTAGAAAACCAGAAATCTAGATCCGTGCAATAATTAAAAGTAGTTTCAAACCATGTTTTTACTTCAAAAACAAATGCAACCAATAATAGATATAGTTTTTAAACCATATAAATATCTCTAAGGCCTCAAAATTCTCCAAAATTCCAAAAAAGATACTAGAGATTCATCCTAAACTAAATAAAACAACTGGAGCTCATGAAAATATCTCATGAAAAATATAATTTTCACATCTCCAAGATCTAATACTTTCATGAGCTCTAATTATTTTGTCTAGGCTCCGCGTCCTCCAATGTATCTCTACTATCTTTTTTAAAACCTAGATTTAAATCTAAGCTTCTAAAATTAAATTTATCTCTAGGAGAATGTGAAAATCAAGATATTTTTATGAGCTTCAATAATTTTATTTAGGCCCCCCTTGCTTCGATGTATCTGTAGTATATTTTTTTGGATTTTTTTTTGAGAAATTTGGGGCTTAGAGATTTTTATTTTTTAAAGACTATATCTATTATTTGTTCGCTTTTTTCGAAGTAAAAATATGGTTCGAAACCACTTTTAATTATTGCATGGACCCAGATTCCTAGTTTCTAAGTTTAGGTATCGGGGGGACACACTCTGAAAAATTTAAGGACCCAGATTCTTGATTTTATAAGTTTATTAAGGACCGCAATGACACACCCTGACAAGTTCGATGACTGGCCGTGTATTTTACTCTTAGTTGCCTCCTTGAAGTAGCATTCCTCCAATTCCAATGCCACCCGGTATCGCATTCTTGCTCAAAAGTCTTACTAAAATGAGGAATTTGGAGTATCGCTGCAAGTGTAAGCTTCTTGTTCAATGTTTTAAAAGCTTGTTCTTGTGATGTCCCCTAATCGAATATAATGAGAGTGCCTGATTTACCATTGGGAGGGGATAACTATCGATTTGGTGGCAACCCGACACAAGCGATCCGGTTGCTGATCAACACACTACTACAGAATAGGCCTTTGTTCCAGACCATTTGTCCCGGTTGCCTTTGGGCCCGGGACAATAGGTGGCTTTTGTCCCGGGTCCAAAGGCTAGCCGGGCCAGCGGGGGTGGGGGGACATGGGTCTTTTATCCCGGTTGGAGGTACCAACTCGGACAAAAGGTCCTCCTTTTGTCCCGGTTGGTGGCTCCACCCGGGATAAAAGGCCCAACCCTTTTATTCCGATTGATAAGACCAACCCGGACAAAAGGGTGACCCTTTTATCCCGGTTGGTGGCACCAACCCGGACAAAAGGACCCTTTTGTCCCGGTTGGTGTTACCAACCCGGACAAAAGGCCCCTCCACGTGATAGTTTAAAAGTGAGTTATTCTTTATTGAGTCACATGTACTACTTAGGTGAGTTGGCAAGGAAACCATGCGCTAGGCAATAGGTCTTGGGTTCGAATTCCGCAAGGCGCAAAGATTTTTTAACGCGAAGGACATTTTGTCCCGGTTCTACCACCCGGGACAAAGGCTTTTGTCCCGGCAGCCGAATCCCGGTTCTAAAACCGGGACAAATAGCCCTTTGGAACCAGGACAAATGGCCCGATCTGTAGTAGTGACACGATCCGAGCCCTCAATCGAAGCATCACGACACCTATTTGGTCATCAACTGTATGATGTTCGGTTAACCTCGCCATAAAGGGTAATCCTTGCCTGTGAATCGAAGAATATAAGCAAGAATGAAGAAAATTGCAATAAAGATTGTAAATGACTGATTAATAAACTTATAAATTGGGTATTGAATATAAAGATTTAAGGATGACCAAGAAATTCTGGATGCGTCTCTGATGGACTCCAACGTGATTCAAGTTCCAATGGCCCAAGAGGAGGTAGGGTAGCACCTCGACATCTTCTGAACATCCACTTATTTCGATGATTCCTGTTGACTCAGACCTGATATTGGCGTGGCACTGGTGGCATTAGAAAGGTCATCTTTTTAGATTTTCATACATATGTAGAGCGTTGAAAATGGAATCTATATGTCATCTGAGCGATGATTTTAGTGTCTACTGCTCTTAGACTCCAAGGTGAAGTCGAATTCGGTATGTTGCGGATCTCAAACAAGCATGTGTGAGTAGACGTAGTTAAGGTGAGTGCACACCCATACTATATAAGAACCAGATAATGTATGCGGGGACCACGCTGTGGATCACATTGTGTAAGTGGGAAATTAGCTAAAATAAATTGATTTTATAATGCAAGCCGAGACCTAAAAGAGGTCACTTGTTTGCGACTTGGTAATTTATTAGCAATAGCAATATTTTTTTTGGAAAAGGGAAACTTTATTGATTTCAAGAAGGATACATCGAGCTAATACATCATCTTGAAAATTTTCCAGCCTCTACCGAAAGTACACACAGCCTACAGAAGTTTGACAAGAATTCTGACAAACTAATGATTGTCGATCCTAAGACTAGACCGCTACGCATGTATCCAGGCAAAAAAAAAAAATCCTAGGCCACTTGTGCCCAAAAAAGAGACGCACTCCGCTATGCGTGGATGTTTCCTTGGATCAAGCAAAAGTAGTGTCCATTCGCATCTACACAAAACATATTAATCCAAGGAAATTGAGAAAGGAAATATCAATATAGTGGTAACATGGCATGTTACCTAGCTAGCATAGGTCTAACAAGCTATTTATATATTATTATCTCTTCAATCCACAAACTGTGTGGTGACTTCTCAAGAAAAAGGGTCGCACTGTTCTAAAGAAAAAGGGTCGCACTGTTTGATCGATTCACACCCAAAGCCGGGATAGATGACATACTCCACTCGTGTATCCCTAAACAATTTTGCTTCAACAAGGCTCTTGTAAAACAATCATAGCGGAAAACATTTCAACTCAGAAGCAAATTGTGAAGAATTTCCAGAAACAGCTAGGGATATCTCTATAGTGGTGTAACATGGCATGTTATCTAGCAAGCATAGGTGAACCCATATTAAAAGCAGTGAGCTATGCTCATTTGGTTAAGTTTCACATGGTAAAACCTATGGATCCGGATCCCAGGCTAAGTACGAATGCTCACATTTTTTTCAGATTTATTCCAGAAATTAATGGCACTATATATGCCCATCGATAATGATACGACTCTGGTAACTTTTTCAATCTCAAATATGCTATTCTAATCTTTTAAAGATACTCATTCGAGTAGGATGCACGTGAGTGTCTACTCTGCTGTGCTTGACGTACTAAGTACTATAGATTAATATCGTTGTACATGCCCCAAATCATTGGAGATGCGAACGAGCTGACAGCTCGGCGGCTAGCTCTGGCAGTGCAGCCCACCACGGTTCGATCCCTGTCGGGGATGACGATGGTGTCGCACCGGGGATTTATCCTCTGAGGGGTGCTGGGCACCCGTGTATGCATGTGTGTGAGTTCTGGTAGGTGCGTCCTCAGGCTTCTCATCAGCCCACCCGTGTTTGAGCGTGCGGTCGACACGAGTGCTCAGCTGAGTTTTTACATGATTCTCCCGTGCTTTTGGGTGTTTTCAAAAAAATAGAATCATTGAAAATGATAGTTGACGTGGATTACTTAATAATAAAAGGTATACTACTGTGCACGAGCATAAGTTACTGTATAAACCCCTGGTTCTATGATAATGTTTTCCTCAGTACATCTCTGACACAATACTGTCACCACGGCTTGTTCGTCACTGCTGTTTCTAAGTACAACCTCAATTCTGTACATCACGGCTCTGTTCTGCTAGAACATCAAGACCCATAACTCAGCGAATCACTTTGTGCAATAATTATTAGAAAACTTAATATGGTAACCACTGCTTATATTGGAGATCTCTCCTAAACTAATCGAAGGGGAAATCTTAAACACTAAAAGTGCTCGAACGAATTCACAGCATTGACTATTTTTGATTTGCTCTTGGGCAGTACACAGGTGAAAATGCTGAAGAATCTCTGCTAGCTCCTCTGTTTCCCAAAAGAAAGGTAAAGTTGCGACTGATGGTACCAAGTCCATCATTGTGATTAACAAGACTTAGAAGGGATTTCTTGTTCAGTGGTACAATTGGGTCCATATGAATTACAATGATTGCATATGCATAATGGCATAAATGCACTATCAGAATATCAGAAAACTTGTTAAATTTATCCTGAAGACTAGTAGTTTGATAAAAAGAAGTTTACTCTATCCAATGTAGGCACAAAAGTTAATCATGCTCCAATAAAGTATTTTTCAGAGGTTAACCTGTTCCACCATCCTTATATAACCCCATGCACTCACTCTTCATCAGTGTCCACCACCCATAGCCAAGTACACCTCCAAGCAAAGCTTTAAGCTCTGCTCTGCTTCTAGTCCCCTGCTCCCCATCCTCCATCTCAAAGCTGCGGCGCACGGCCGATCCACCAATGTGCACCACCACCCCCATGCCACCGGCGCCGCCGATGGCGCTGGTCGGCGGCAAGGGCGGCCACCACGTCTACGTCACGGTGCCCCAGCGCGCGGAAGGCGACGCGGCCGGCCATTGCGGCCGCCAGCTCAAGTGCCGAGCCGTGCCCCTGCCGGTGGCAGGGGAGACCGTCCGGGAGGCGGCGGCGCTATGCCGGCTCGCGTTCCCGATCGCGCTGACGGCGCTGCTGCTCTACTCGCGGACGGCCCTGTCCATGCTCTTCCTGGGCTCCATCGGCGACCTCCCGCTGGCGGCCGGGTCCCTCGCCGTCGCCTTCGCCAACATCACCGGCTACTCGGTGCTGTCTGGGCTCTCGCTCGGCATGGACCCGCTCTGCTCCCAGGCGTTCGGCGCCAACCAGGCGCGCCTGCTCGGCCTCACCCTCTACCGCTCCGTCCTCTTCCTGCTCTGCTGCTCGCTGCCGCTCTCCGCGCTCTGGCTCAACATGTCCAAGATCCTCGTCTTCCTGGGGCAGGACCGCGAGATCACGGCGCTGGCCCAGGAGTACATCCTCTTCTCCCTCCCGGACCTCTTCTCCTTCTCCATCATCCACCCGCTCCGCGTGTACCTCCGATCCCAGGGGATCACGCGCCCGCTAGCCGCCGCGGCCGCCGCCGCCGTCCTGTTCCACGTGCCGGCGAACTACGTGCTGGTGGGGCGTCTCGGGCTCGGCGCGCCCGGCGTGGCCGCCGCGGCGTCGGCGTCCAACTTCGTGCTCCTCGGCGTGCTGCTCGCGTACGTCGCCGGCCGGCGCGACGCGGCGCTGCTCGCGGCGGGGCCGCCCACGGTGGAGTGGCTCGCCGGGTGGGGCCCTCTCGCGCGGCTGGCCGCGCCGAGCTGCGTGTCGGTGTGCCTGGAGTGGTGGTGGTACGAGGTGATGATCCTGCTGTGCGGCCTCCTGCCGGACCCGAAGCCGGCGGTGGCGTCCATGGGCGTGCTGATGCAGACGACGGCGCTGGTGTACGTGTTCCCCTCGTCGCTGGGTTTCGGCGTGTCCACGCGGGTGGGCAACGAGCTGGGCGCCAACCGCCCGGGCCGCGCGCGCGCGGCGGCGCACGTCGCCGTGGCCGGCGCGACGGGCATGGGGCTCGCGGCCATGTCGTTCGCGGCCGGGGTGCGCCACGCGTGGGGGCGCATGTTCACCGCCGACGCCGACATCCTCCGGCTGACCGCCGCCGCGCTCCCGATCGTGGGGCTCTGCGAGCTCGGCAACTGCCCGCAGACCGTCGGCTGCGGCGTGCTCCGCGGCAGCGCGCGGCCGACGCGCGCCGCGCACGTCAACCTCGGCGCCTTCTACCTGGTGGGCATGCCCGTGGCCGTGCTCCTGGCGTTCGGGCTCGGCGTGGGCTTCGTCGGGCTCTGGATGGGCCTCCTGGCGGCGCAGGTGTGCTGCGCCGGGCTCATGCTCTGCGTCGTCGGCTCCACCGACTGGGAGGCGCAGGCGCGGCGGGCGCAGGAGCTGACGTCACGCTCGCCGGCCGACGTGGAGAGGCCCGGGGCCCACAGGTCAGCGACGGCCGCGGGAGAGGGAGGCAGGCCGGAGAAGGGGGAGCAGGCAGGCATGGAGCGGAAGTGCTACGAGCCATTGATCTCCAACAGTGAGGAGACCATGCCTGAAACTGTGTAGGATGCTTCAAGATTGGTGAAAAAGCCTAAGAGCCACCGTAATTTTTTTCTTACTCTCTGATTAATTGGAACTACTGCTAGTACTAGTACCACTCCAGTGCTGATGGTCATGAATTTAACTCTCTCTTTTTTTGGTTTTCCCTTCTTTTTCGCTTGGCTTTTGCATCGTGGATAGTTTGGTGGTGTTAAGGTGTTCTAAGGGACTGGGCCCCCTTCTAATTACTATCTCGATGGAGAAGTATTGTATTTTTTTTCCCAATTTTGTAAATCCTTTGTACTTTTCGTCCTTCCTTCCTTTTAGTTCCATTATCCATTTGTAATGATATTTGAATTTTCAGTCCAAAGATATGTACATGATATAGCCCTTAATTCAACATATAATAACTATTACAAGAGAAAAAGTATCCTTACTCTTTATTCTGAATAAAATCCAAGAAAAAAATTTATCTAGCCAAGCTTTTAAAATATGTTTTTTTGTGTTCTTACCCTGCTTTGAAGTACAATCGTGGTTCTGCCCTCATTTTCTTAATTTTGTGATTTTACCCTTTATTTTCATCTAGACAATTTGGCCTATAACTGTCCCTCTCAAGATTTTTATCTGGGAAAATGATAGCACCATCTATCTATCTGACCAATTATTCAAGAGGCATTAGTGATGCACCTAATCATAGTGGCTGTAAATTGTCACATTGGAGCACTGTTGGCGTCGGCTCCTTTCACACCGGGCGTGCCTCCCAGTGGGGAAGCAAGTTGGGCCATGGGAGATCAATGGAAAAGAGCAGGAGAGGAGGGCGAGGAAAAAGGCGCTGGACGCGGCGTTTCACGGGCAGGGGCAGTAGCCAGTGTGTGTGGGGAAAAAGGACGATGGCAAATTGCACATACGCATCGCAGCCTGTCGCCTGCACGGTGTGCTGTGCTCCACCCCACCCCACGACCACGAGCCAGCCATGGCGATCGAGCTTTTGGAGGAAGGGGGACGGCGCAACAAACAAAATGGAAAATGTGCGCAGGGACCAGCAAGCTGGTAATATCCTGGGGCCTGGTGCTCTGCCCTGCCCCGGAGCTGAGCCCCCCCACCGCACACATGCGAGCATGCTCGATTGGATCCGTGCAAACGTTGTTTCTCCCTCGACGCGTTCACAAAGTTCGCAGCACTACATTGGATAAGAGCGACTGCTCAAACTTGTACAGCCAAAATTTGGTGCCTTTCGTAAATTTTTTTTTGAACGGTATGGAGGGGGGATCCCCACCTACTATTCATTGAAACTTGTTAGGTTTGTTACAAGCAGTACCTTGGAATTCAAAGGCTGAGAGAATACATGAGAGTACATGAGAGAGGAGCATGAAGGGAGACAGTTTGCCAGATGCTACTCGCAAACCAGTCGCGCCAGGCCTGCACTTCCGGTTTCGTTTTCTTGTAACGGCAGCTCCAAGCATCAAGATCCTTGAGAACTCTGCGAATAATGTCCGTTGAGGATGAAGATTGGCAGTCGAATACAAGGCCATTTCGTGCCTTCCAAATGTGCTAGAGGACAAGAAGTATCATGTCGAGTTTGACAGTCACCGAGAGGACGCTGGTAACCTGAATCTTCCAGGGTCGTCGGAACGTATCCCCAAGGATGGTGATGTGTAGTCGTTCCCAGGTCTCGATAGCAGCATTGCAGTCAGCGAAGATGTGTTTATCAGTTTCCAGGGTGCCATTGCAGCGGGCGCACCAGGACTCTTATAGTGGCTTGATATTCCGATGGAAGAGATGAGCACGAGTGTTGAGGCGGCCATGAAAGAGTAGCCACGCGAAGAATTTGATCTTCGTGGGAAGCTTGATCGTCCAAATCTGAGCCATGTCGATTGCCGGGGTAGAATTGCAGAGGGCAAAGTATGCACCGCTCGAGGTAAAAGGTTCTCTTTTGCCCGTGTCAAGGAGGCGGACATCCGGCCTGTCAAGGATAGCGACACTGGCAAGACAGCCAGTAAGCATAAGAAGCTCCTCACGCGCAGCACGTGTGAGCCGTGGTTGTAGGAGGGGCCGCAGCCCAAACTGAAGGACCTAGCGGACATCGTTTTTGTGGTGGATGCAATGGGAGAAGAGTGCAGGAAAGGTTTCGGCCACAGTGGTGTTAAGCAGCCAGCGGTCGTGCCAAAAGGATGTGCAAGCACCATCACCGAGCAGAACAGTCGTCAGGGAGCGGTACCGCGACAGTTCTTCCTGGACGAGCCGGGAGAGATAAGAGTTGGGCATTCCAGAGGAGTGCGGCCCAGCATAGGATAGAAACCACGTTTTCCACGGCAGCGAATTGGGCTCATGGAGCTTGTGGACGAATTTCATGAGGAGGCAATGATTCAAAGTTTCCATGTTACGAACACCCAGTCCACCATCATCCCGTTTCTGGCAAACACGATCCTAAGCAATGAGGCAACTCCATTGCTTTTTTCCTCCCCGGTCTAGAGAAAAGCGTGTCGTTTAGCATCTAGGAGTTCTCGCACACCTTTCGGGAGAAGGATGGATGACATATAGTAGATAGGTAGACTCCCAAGCACCGCATTCACTAAGACGATGCGCCCTCCAGAACTCAGTAGGCGTGCCTTCCAGCCAGCTAAGTATTTGTCAAAGGAGGAGATGAGTGGCTGAAAATCAAATGGTCGAAGTTTGTGTGGAGACAGAGGGAGGCCGAGGTACGTCTGGGGGAAGGTCGAGAGTTCACAACCCAAGACAGTGGCCATTGTAGAGGCAGTTGCAGCATCCACATTCATGGGCACAAATGTAGATTTGTGGTAGTTAATGGTAAGACTGGTTGCCATGGAGAAGTCATCAAGGATGTTCTTAAGAGCCTGTAGGGACGCAACGTCTCCTCTAGTGAGAATCAAGGTGTCATCCGCATACTGGAACACAGGGCACGGGAGCGATGCCTCCAAGGGGTGGGAGAGCTCGCCATTCCTGTAGGCACGCTGGATAAGTTTTTGTAGGACGTCCGCGACAATAATGAACAGGTAAGGGGATAGGGGGTCCCCCTGGTGGAGTCCTCGGCGGCATTTGATCCAGCGGCCAGGCACGCCGTTTAGCAGCACGGTGGTTTTGCCAGTGGTGAGAATACTTGAAATCCATCCTCTCCAACGGCCATCAAAACCACGGGCATGGAGGATGGCGTCCAAGCTTGACCAGTCCACCGAATCGAAAGCTTTCTTGAAATCCAATTTGAGCACAGCAGTAGGAGCATGTCTTTTGTGGCAGCAGCTAAGTAAGTCTACTGCATAGAAAAAATTCTCGGCAATGCTCCTACCATGGATGAAGCCGGTCTGGTCAGCGCCCACAACCCGTTGAATGAAGGGCTTAAGCCGATTCACCATCACTTTGGAGAAAAGTTTCATGGGGCAGTTTTGCAGAGAAATCGGACGGAAGCCGTCAGCAGTCCGGACGCCCTCCTTTTTTGGAATGAGAACGAGGATCGCCTGGTTCAGTCCATCAAGGTCCAAGGTGCCATCAAAAAATTCAGCAAACAGGTGATGAACGACCGGGCCAATAGATGGCCAAAACTTCCTGTAGAAGGAGGGACCAAAACCATCAGGACCGGGACTGGCGCGGGTGTCCATTGCAAAGAGTGCTTCAGTGATTTCAGAGTTGGAGAAGGGCATGGAGAGGTTGCAGGAAGCAACATCCATATGTGGATAGAGTTCCAGCAGATCAAAACGCCATTCAGTACTATGATCCCGCCCAAGCAGTTCCATGAAGAAGTTGTAGAGAATGGTGTTTTTAGCATCGTGTGCCGTGGTAGGAAGGCCATCAAGTTCCAAGCACGCAATCGTGTTAGGTCGCCGCCTGCCGGAAGCAGCAGCGTGGAAAAAATGCGAGTTTTCATCCCATTCAAGCGCAACTCACAAATTAAAACATTAGCGCCAAAACTCTAGTTTTTCAGCGTGAATGCTCTGCAGTCCTTGAACAGCGAGTTGGCGAAGGGCCGCTTCATTCGCACAGAGAGGACGCGCTTCTTCCAGAAGATCAAGGGCATTTATCAGGACCTTTGTATCAAATTGGCGACGCGACTAGGACCTACACGCCCGCGGCAATGTTTCAGACGCTGCACAAAGGATTTGGCCGTGTGCCCAGAAACAGTTTCGGCAAGTGCACTCTAAATAACAGAAGGGAACTGTCTGTTCAGCAGCCAAGAGTTCTCGAAGCGGAAACAATTACTCCTAGGGATGCGAGTGCAGGCTGAGACGCTGAGGGGGACGTGGTCAGAAGCAAATCTAGTGAGTGAAGAGAGCGCGGTATTTGGGAAGGAGGCATCCCAGTCCAAATTGATGAAACATCTATCTAGCCTAACAAGGGTTGGACAGTCATGCCGGTTTCTCCAAGTAAAAGCGCGGTCCACAAGAGGGATCTCAATAAGACCGAGAGAATTAATCAGCTCATTGAAGCGATCAGCTTCAGGTGCGCAGTAGTTAGCATTATTTTTGTCCTCAGGGCACCGCGTGAGATTGAAATCGCCGAGAAGCATCCAGGCGCCAGAAACCATCTCAGCGCCAGAGGCCAGTTCGCTGAGGAAAGCAGCCTTATCTTCACGTAGCGTAGGTGCATAAACGTTAGAGAGCGTGAAGGGCATGTTGTCAGCAAGCAAGGAGAAGCCAGTGGTGAGAGTGTAGGGAAGATCCACAGTGGAGGAGAGGCTGGAAACAGCGGCATCCCAAGCAGTGAGAATGCCACCAGATGCACCCGACGAGCCCCTGGCCACATAACTGGAGAGGCGAGCCGGAAGAAAAGTGCGCCGTTTCTGCGAGTTAAGTGCAGGCAGTTTGGTTTCCTGTAGAGCAGCAATCGAGGGGCGCGTGGAGATCAACTCAGAAAGGACGTCATCGCAGCGACTGGATTGCCCGAGGCCACGGACATTCCACGAGAAGAAAGAGACAGTTTTACTCATGGGGGGGGGGGACAGGGAGACACCAGATAACTGAACGAACATAACATTAAGCACGTGACGAACGTGAGGGCGTACAAGTTACACCGGCCGCCTCTAAACCGGAACCCCAACCACGAAACTGAACCGAGATCACAGCACAAACAGGAGGCATACAAGTTACACCGGCCGCCACCAAGCCGGGACCCCAACCACACAGAACGAATCACCGAGCGCTCATGACCTAGCGCCGGGAGGCCGAGCAAAGCATCAGGCCAAGGACTCACATGCTCACACAACAGAGGAGGAGCAGCCCGGTCATGAAGAACAGGATCATGCCGGGTGGAGGGACAACCCCTAGTAGGGCGTACACAGCACGAGTTATAAGCATCGCAGAGCATCAGGCGACCTCGCCCACCTCCTCGTCGGGCAGGTCAGGGATGCCGCACACACGGGCCAGGCAGCGCAGCTTTGTTGAGGTGATCTTGGGCGGAGCAGGACGCTGTAGAATGCCGGAGCAGGTGAGAGCCTCCTTCATACGTGCAGACGCCTGTGTCAGGTCCAGCTGGGCAGCCTTGACGCGCGTCACCTTGGAGGTGGCGTCGACATAGAACGGAGACTGTGCCGGCGGTTCTTGTCAGCACTGTCCTGAGCGCGCTTGCGACGCGCGCGATGTCGCCCGACGCTGACCTTGTGCTCCTCCTCGAGCAGTATGTCCTCCAGGGAGGGGGCGCCCGAGGGGGAATGATGAGCCTCCCCAATCTCCCGAAGGGGCGGAGACGGAGGAGGCGAAGGTGTGGCCAGGCGGACAGGTGGCGGAGGCGTGGCCGGCCAGACAGGTGTCGGAAGATCGCGGATCACCAGCTGTGGAACACCAGCAAGGGAGAGAGTGCGGCCAAGCGCAGACATTGCACCGGCAACAAGAGTCCAGAGGGGAACGGACGGAAACAGCAGCGGGCCGAGCGCGCGGCACGTACCAGGATGTTGTGGGAAGGCCCCGCGGCGACCAGCCCGGGTGGGACCGGAACGCCCACACTGAGCGAATGTTCGCCCCAGAGGGTCAAAACGCTCCGCAGTCGCGCGCCCAGGCATAGCAGCGTCGCCGTCGTCATCACCCCAGTCGGAGAAGTCATGCTCGTTGGGGAGCGGGGCGCCATCAGGGTGCGCCCAGAACTTGACGACGCGCACCCTGGCGATGCCCGCCAGGCCACCGTCCAAGTTCCGCACCACCAGGAATGGCTTGACAATGCGTTCGTTGTCGAGGAGGACCAGCACACGGACAGCTGAGTAATCAGCAATGTCAGCGCCGTAGTAGCAGTCTGGTGGGTGGTCCCCCACTGTCTCCAGACACTCCTTGTCGACACAGCACACCTGACCGTAGACATGGAACGCGCGAGTGATGCGCTCCCGGGTCCAGTGCTCTGGCGGGAAGTTGGTCGCAGCCAGCACCGCAAGCCGACGGTACCGACACACGAACCTGAAGTCGGCCTCCTCATGGCAGACCAGGCGCAGGATATGCCCACTCAGCTGGAGTGGGCCGCGTCGCAGCGTCTCCTCACGGAAGAACAGGTGCCGGAACACCACCATCATGGACCCATAGGAGGAGGCAGCCAGCCGGACGGGAGGGTCGCCGCCGCGCTGCTCCAGTGCAGTGCGGATGAAGAGCCCTGGGTCAGCGCACTCAGGCTCGACAAAGGCGTAAGCGAGGCGCCGGCAAGGCTCCATGTCCACAGCGGGCATGTGGACCTCAGCGAAGTCATGTCCGTCGGCGGAATCATCGCCAGCAGGTGGGGCAGGACGAACGGGGAAGAAAGGGGTGGCGGCATGCCGAGCACGGTGGGGGCAGGGGTGGTGAATGGTGGAGGTGACAGGAGAAGGGGCGACATCTGCAAACCGGACGAAAGGAAAGCGGTGTTGTTCCCTGAGAGCAGAAGGGGAACGGGACTGGGAGAAGGTGGTGGGAGAAGGAGGGACAGCTCCCGGGCCTGAGGACCGACTGTCGACCGTCGGAGAGCGCCAGACCGCCGCGGCCCCAGGCGGGAACGCACCAGGGGGACAGGCGCGCGGGGGCGAGGTGGCGACGGGGAGTCATCGCTGGACGTGAACGCCGCACGCTGAGCGATCCTTGCCCAGAACGCGGATTGCCCCACCATCGAGCACGCTCCGCTGCGGTGGCCGTAGCGGAGGCACTGCCGGCACCGGACCGGGTCCCTGCACGCCTCGACGTGGTGATCAGTGGCAAGGCACCGAAAGCACTGGTTGTGAAAAGAGGGCAAGGAGCGGGCACGGCGAAGCTTGCTGCCATCTGCCGTCTTTATAGGCGCGGCGGCGGAGGAGAGCAAAGCACGGAGGTATGGCCGCGCCGTGCCTGGATGGGACGGGGCCGAGACGATGGCGAGCGGCGTGGGGCCGATAAGACTTCCGTTCGGTGCGCTCTCCACAGGATTGCCGCTGAGCTCGCGGGTTGAATGCAGGGTCTGTGGAGCGGCAGTGTTGGGGGATGAATGAGCTGCAGTGCTGCCGAACTCTTGGTGAGGGGGAGGTCCTGTAGAAGATCGAGCTTTCCAGATTTCATGGGGGATCGGTGCCCCTGCGGAGGCGGAGAAAAGTGCCTCTGACCGGAGGGGGGCGTTGGAGGAGTGAATGCAGTCAGACGCGTGGAGCTCTCCAGCGAGTTCCTCATCAGGGGGGGGGCGGTGGGCCGGGCTGCTTCGCGGTCGCTGGATTTTGAATTTCAGAGATGATGTCATCTTCCCACTCGTGACGGCGATCGCCGGCCGCCATGGAAGAGAGAAGGGAGGGGAAGAGAAGCAAGGACACGCTCCCAACCTTGCATCTCCCACGGGAGACGATGAAATGAGCTAAGTTCTTGTCGGCAGCCCTGGCAGAGAACAGATCGGGGCCGTGGACGTTCACCTCGAACCGGTGGGGGGCCGAGAAAAACAAAAGCTCAGGGCGTTGGCCACCTGGACCTTGGAGGGAGCGACAGAGCCCGAATCCGGCCTAATCCAGAAGCTAGAGTCCGGGGAATCTGGAGCTCCCGAAGGGGCCGGGACAACCATCTGATGGAAGTGAAGAAGAACAGAGTCACAGAAGGGCGCACCTGGGTGTCCAAACGGATTCCGCCGCGGAGCATCACCACCCCGGGTGGCGCCGGCGGCGTACGCCGATTGACCAGTGGCATGGCGCGGAGCAACCCGCCGCGGGGGCGCCCCGGCCGGAACCACGCGAGCAGGAGTCGCCGACGCCGAGCTGCGATTCGCGCTGGGGCACTGCAGGGAACGCCGCCGAAGTGGGGGGAGAGGGACAGTGGCACCTAGGGGCGCAAAACAGGGGGTGAGGGGTTGGGAGAGGGAGGAGGGGCGGGGAAGAGGAGGCTAGTCGAGGGTAGGAGGGCGGGCGGCGGGTCCCCGGACGGTGCAGGGGCGCCGGAGTCGACGCCCTCGAGAGCGGCAGGAGCGCTCATCGGCGCCGCTCCAACTTCGGGCTCCAAATCTGCTATAATGAAGTTAACAAAAGAAATATCATGGATGAAAGAAGTTCTTTCTGGTGAGTCATCCTTGCGAGTGGGGCCACCAACTACTTATGCTGACCGAGCCTTTGCTAATGCCTTTCGTAATTAAGGATACGAAATCTGGATCACCAAACATGTAATTAAGGATAGGACATGTACAGGTAGTTGCCATGCATTTCTTTTTTCTTCTTCTTTGAAACGGAACCAACAAGGGATTTGCCATCTATATATTAATACAGACTAGCATAATGCATGTGCATTGCTACAGCTAATATAACAGACCTACGTAATAGGATCAACCATTTATAGGCCGTGCCGTGATGGTGCGAAATATTGATTGTCCGTATTCTGATTAGATTCCAATTGATTTGTCCAGGTTTCATTAGAATTCGGATTGATATGTTTGGAATCCAATTAGGTTTTCGATTGATGGACCAAAAAAACATTGCTTGATTTAGAGATAGTAGAGACGTGGTACTGCTGATATAAGCTTTATAGCTAGCTAATTTGGTACCGCTGGAGATGCCCTTAGGATGGTGCTTACCAACTTCAAAATTTGACCATGTATTGGTATTGCTCAAACCAATTATTACTATTACAGGTAGATTTAAACAAAATACTATAATACGAGAATCATTATATTTTTAAAATTTCTTCAGGCGCATATTTAGAAGCATTAAGGAAGGGGGATGATGAGCATACCTATGTAAAAAAATTGATGAGACAACATTACACATGTAAACTTAGTTCGGCTTTAAACACCCAAACATTTAATAGTACGTAGCACTCAAGTTTAGATAATGGATTCTTTAGTTAGTAAATTAATTTAATGTTTTAGTGTAGATTATTGATTTGTCAATTGAAAAAATGGAGGATTTAATTTGGGAATGAATAATACATGCGACATGCATGCAGCTCTGTATATTCGTATCTTATAATTACTAATTGGAGGTTCATTTGAAGTCGCATTCTAGGTGGGCACTCTAAAAAAATAGAGAAATTCTAGAAATTCTCACAAAAAAATCAGAAATATTTGTTCATCAATCTGACAACTCTAATCATAATAGTAATTGGATCTGTCATCTTTCCTAATAAATTACACACCTCTACCATTATGAAAATTAACTAAAGTAACCCCTAAATATGTATCTAAATTACCCATCTTTTCCATTATAAAAAAATCTAAAGTAACTACCTAATCTTCGTATAAATTACCCACATATTCCAATATAAAAAATAATACAAATAATCCCATAAATTTGCATATAAATAATCATTATTGAAAGTTAAAGTTACTCTTAAATATGAATCTAAATTATATAATTAAAATAAATATTAAAGTGCACCAATGTATACTTTAAATTATTATTTGTCTCATTATTAACATATTATTTATGGATGATGGAAGAAAGAAGAATACCAATTCACAAACAAATAGTCCAATTACATATATATCAAACACACTGGGAGGTATTATGCAAAATAAAATCTATTACAACTAGATAATAATAAATATGCATTTTAGAGTATGTTAATATTTAATAGATGAAAGAGGACGTGAGATAGATAGTTATAATTATTAATCAAATAAACCTTATTTTTATATTAGTTCTAATTAGTCCAGAGTACGGGTTGATAGGCTAGTACTCCTTCCATATTGTAAAGGAAGTCGTTTTGAGTTTGTTTTAAGCCAAACATTTTAAACTTTGACTATAAATAAATTTCTTTGGGTTAAGTTTGAAAATATGAAAGCGATGTAAGTAGATTCATCTTGAAATGTAGTTTCGTAAAAGTAGTGACTATATTTTATAAATTTTTTAGCAAAAAAATAATGATTAAAGTTGTTTTTGAACACCGTGTCGATGTATAATTGGAGTTCAGTGAGGACGCAGTGAGATGGAACTTTCACAGCCGGGCCTCCCACGTGATGATGGAAACCACTAAAAGGACTCCATCTTTGGATGCTAGCTTCCGAACATATATGACGTGAATTTGGGGCTCCGTCCATTCTGTACTGGTATCGTTAATTTAGAGTATATTTTGAATCTTAAATTTCATTATAAAATTATTTTCTCTGGTGTGCTATATACCAAAAACATCAGTGAAAAAAGGAGAATTTATTAAATTACTATGTTGAGCTTTTGTTTTGGTCCAGGAGTACAATATGTTCTGACAGACGCAATCCTACAAGCATGTGGCACTCTGAATGAGGATATACGACCACGTGCTGATCTCTCTAGCTAGTTACAAAAACCTAATAGCGAAATAAGTAGCAAACCAAAGAAAGGGTAGAGCAAATAAAGGTACTCCATGTATTGACGCTGCTCAAATAGATTAATTTATTGGCGCCCAATTTTTCCAGCATGGGTGTCAACGTCCGCTTTGGCCTAACTAAACCAACCCTACATACCATGACTCGTGAAAGGCAGCGGCCGTCACATTTAATCATATCGCTATTCACCTCTAATTGCCTACTAAACTATATCTATGCAACTATAGCACAATAGCTAGCTATACATAATCGTAATGTAGCCAATAGGCAGCAATAGGTTTTCCAATTACTGCAGAAAAAGGCTTGCTTGAGAAACAATTTACTGAATAAGGATTAATCATAAAGCCATGTAACAAAGTACTAGTAGCTACCAAAATACAATGCCATTTGATGTCACAGACTTAACTACGAATGTAAAACGGGTCGACACGAAACATATCAGCATAGGATTCATGTTCAGTAGCATATACATATCTTATATCAGTAGGTGATTTTAACTTCACCAGAGCAAATCTTTCCTCCTGGCCATTGTCAATGGTATACACACCAATATAATGGCCAATAAGATTATGATAAATAAATACACTCACAACCCCATCTTACCAGTGGCGGATCCAGACTAGAAAGGGAGGGGGGGCTTAACTACACACTGTTCATCTTCAACCTTGAGCTTTCTTCAATGGTAGGGAAAAAAATCAAGGGGGGCTCCAATGGAGTTTCCGGGGGCAGGGGGCTCGAGCCCCCCAGCCCCCCTGCTGGATCCGCCCCTGCATCTTACCAAAGATCAGAACTTGTCACATGAGAGGGCTGATTGCTGGAGAAGGCGGGATCGGGCGTTGTCGCTGCCCATGCTCTAGGGACAGCAGGTAGGAGGGGCTGCCGGTGCTGCAGCGCCCACAGCCATTAAGGTCAAGGCCGGCCGGCGACTTTGGTGAAAGCGAGCGGCCGCCATGGTAGCAGTGTCGCGCGGCACCATTGGGGCCAACAGCAGCTGGCCAGCGATGAAAGCTAGGGGTATAAATTAGTGACCCTTAGGTGCACCTCCGACCCTCTTTAGTTTAAAATTTTATACTAATTCTCCAAATTGTTTTTTGCTGCGTGCCATAGGGGTGCAAATGGGTGACCCTTAGGCGCACCTCCAACCATTTTTAGTTCAAAATTTTGTACTAGTTTTCTAAATTAAAATATAGTTTTGGAGAATTAGTACAAAACTTTGAACTAGAGAGGGTTGGAGGGGCATCTAATGGTTACCCATTGGCACCCCTAGCGTGCCGCATATGTAACTCTATACAGATATACATACTCCCTACAAGACTATATGTAATTCATGTGGTGAAAAAACTTAAGAAATTTTTACCACCATAAGGCAAAAAGGTAATCTTTGTCCTATAATGATGACTATATTTTCAATATTTTCAATCACAATGTCTTAGAAACCAAAGACAGATCCATTTAAAAATTGAGAAAAATAAAAGAATGGAAATTACCTATATATATATATATATAATATATATAACAGTTTATTTGAAGCACTGGGTAGAATGTGACTCCTATATGGTTCTTCCAACTGTAACCATCATATATGAGAATGGACAACCACGCAGTAGGAAATAGAATGATGAACTCCTCAAAATATGAAAATTGGTTTGGGGGTTCCATGCATGCATAGTTTTCTTGGAAGCAAAAAAAAATCATCTTCATGTATTACGAGCTACTATATGATTGAATCACTAGAGCATTAAACAAAAGGATATTTGAAATCTTGGGCACTTCATAGTTGGCACTTCATCCAAAAAAATATTGGCAGGAAGAACGTTCTACGAAATTCTCAAATTGCAGCCAACCATTAATATTATCAGTGCGTTCACCCGTTAAGCATGCATGGGACCGTAATAAGCTGCTTTTAAGCTTTTTGACCAGTGCTATTGGTAAGTAATTAGTTTTAGCACGTGCATAGGAACACAAGGAAGAGAGAGGTATCCTGTCGATGTGTCGAGCGAGAGGAGGCTGGGACGTCCATTTCGGGAAAGCAGGAGAGAGGGAGAGAGGAGGAGGTTCGTGATGCGTGTGGCCCTTTTCGACGGGAAGAAGATGGAAGAACGAAGGCGATGGGTGCGCGTGATGGCTTCCCCTCCTACCGGCAAAAGCCCCACGAATTAAAGGGGGCGCGATCTTGGTTAACTATAAGCCAGCAGTCAGCCAGTCACCTCCTATACCTGACAGCCATGCATCTGACCTCATCCATCTACCTGATGGTCACCTGCCCCTGCCTGCTGCCTTGATCGTCTTGCTCTGCACCAGCAGATGGATCGATATGACAAAAGTGCCCGTCTCATCACCTCTGGTAACCGATTAATTAGTAGGTGATAGTCTGTCGTCCTACCTCCGCTCAACAGACTGGTCAATTTAGTTTGTTTTGTTTCATCACATGCACGCATCCTTTTCTTGTCCCCCTAGAGATGTGGATGTCAAGTACGCTGAGGAGATATTTCAATGGCCAACTAAGTATCCATATAACATGGCGGATGTACCCAACCAAACTAAAAGAAAGAGCATCTCAAGCAAATGATTTTTTTCTGAAGCAATAAGTGAAAAAAGTGCAATACATTTACTAGCTAGTCCATCAACATCAACATGCATAGGCATATTATATATAAAAAAATACATGGATAACTGCACGATGTATCATGAAATGCTTAAGGTTTAATTTAGGATTGCGTGTGTATATTCATGGAGATGAATGTGCCTGCGTGTTTGTGTGAGCGTCTCCTATGATATATAAATATGTTGCCATCCGTTCAATAAATATCTTTTGTACTTTACATATAAGCTTGTTGTTAACTGATTGATGAATTTATACGATCGAGCAACCACCATCAGATCGACGTCCGTTGCATATGCTGGCCGGTGATGTGCATCTGGCAAGCTCGACCGATGATTGACATGTAACTTCGTTCGTGCGTGCGTGCGTGTCTGCAGGTGTCGTCGGTTCCATTTGCTTGTGGCACTACAGTTGCACTGCTCCAATAATTCATGCATGAAAGCGTGCCCTACCAAAAATCGCGTCGTGCCAGCAGACTACTAGCTACATGCATGGAGCATGCATGCATACAGATCGATTGGTATTTGGAGCCACTGACCACTGTTTCCAACGTGGATATGTGCGGAATAGTCCAGCCACCCAAAAAAAATTATCCCCCAAGAGGTGATATTTAGCCTATTTTAGGTGGGGTCCACTAAAAAGTTGCATTTTCTCTCACCTTATCCCGCACAGGATCATCCCCTCCTCGTGCTCATCTCGTTGACGTCATTCCCCCACCCGGCCGTGCCTGTCACTTAGCTGCGCCGCCGCCTCCCACCACCCGTGCCGCCACGGCGGCCACCAGATCCGGCTCGCCGCTTGCCTTCCGGCCACCGCCGGCCACCCGCGTCGTTGTCTTTCCCCTTCCTTTCCGCTGTCTTTCCCCACCCTCCAACCCGATCTGCGTCACCACCTTCCACCCCCACCGCCGCATCCCTCCATCGGATTATATCTCCCACCGGATTCATCCGTGCCGCCGCCTCCGCCACCGGATCCCACCCGTGCCGCCACCTCGCATCCGGCCACGCTCCTGCAGCCCACGCCGCCGGGGAGCAGATTGTCCGGACAGCCGCATGCCACACCAAGGCACACGACGCGCATGGGCAGTATGGATTCGGCGGTTCAGGGGTGGGTTTGTGCTCGAATGATTGGAAAATGCATTAATGGCCAAATAATCTTTGGATCCAAATACTTCAAGAGGGCTATTTGCATGGGCTAAAGAATAGCCTTCGAAATAGCTCTTGGTTATTTCTCCCAACAGGGTTTAAGTAATCTCCATTTGTCCAGCCTAGGTCTAATTCAGTTTCCGACTTGCTCCCCTAATTTTCAGGGCCGGTTAACTATTTCAACCGGAATTTAAATGGTCGGTTATAAAAATAGATACTTCTTTCATTCTAAATTGTAAGTTATTTTAACTATGTACTAAAAGCCAAAACGACTTTGAATTTGAAAAGGGAGTACATTTCTAAGAGAGCGAGTGTCGGCTATCTCTCGCTCATCACATTCACACATGCATCACCCGGCCCAACAATTATATGCGCCGCGCCCACTGGATCGATCACCGCGGCGCGAATAGTGTACGGGCTGTGTGTAGGGGTGGTAAAGGGTCTTAGCTTTTTGCCTAAATAATCTAAGGGCCGGGCTCTAAAAGGATAGGGTCATAATCTTATTTAAATTTGAGCTAAAAAATAAAGGGCCAAATAGGATTGTGAAAGGAGCATTAGGGCTGTGTGTCGCGCGGCACCTGCAAAGATAATTGGCCCTGTGTAGCTTTTATTTGCAGGTCCGGGCCGGGTCCGACGGACGTCGATGTTCCATGATCGAGCACAGGCCGGCCGGCCGGCCGGTCCCGCGGCAGGCCGGCAGGCATGCCCGGCGAGCTGGACGCCGCGACGACGCCCCACGGGTACGTGTCGACTAGGCGTTCGATCGAGCCGGCACAGCAGAGATTGTGCGCCTGGCCTCCCCGGCGCACGGCAGCAACGACCGGCCAGGAACGTGCAGGCGTATGCGATCGTGGTACGTCTCTGGGGGCTGTGCCGCTGTGGGTAGCACTGGCACGCACGGACTGCACAGAGTCAGAGATCGATGGACGCGCCGCCGCCGGCCGGCCAGGAACAGCTTGCTTTCGGTGTCTGGACTAGCTGGCGTCTCAGATTTTACTGTGTGGCGGCTAATACAAGACAATGGAGGACGCCATCGACCTGGCGCAGCATCATATCGATCTCGTCATCGATCAGTGGGCACACTGGACAGCCATGCAGTATATATGATAGCATATGCCTGCGGTTGCAGCCTTTCACACGTACGATATAGGAGTAACATATTTAAAATGTAACAAGATGCATTATTCTCTTTTCAAAATGTTCGAAACTTTACCATTGCAACCGTGGGACTAGAACAATTGCAACTAGATGGAACTCATTCCAACTGAATTAAACCAGCTGCATGCAACTGGTTCGCTTCAAGTTGTGATGGGCTCGGATCAGCACTAGTACATAAACGATTTTTAGGAACGGATAAAACACCATTTGTAGGTGCATGTGCAGTACGCGCTACTACTTTTCAGAGCTACAAATAATATTTCCAAGACCTGCTACTATGTAGGAACAATTTTATGAAACATGCACACGTCCATCAACCAAACAACAAAATAAAAAAGAAACTATTCCCCACCACCCCTTCTTCTATATAGGTACAATTTTTCTTATCAAATATGCACATTTGCATCAACTAGGATTCCAACCGCTTATCGAGCAAGCCTCGCAGTACCTTCCTCTCCACCATGCTACACAGTAACTTGTGACTCTATGAGGGGTGCTATTATTTTGTATTAACTCTGAAATCAATTTGCAGTAATGGGTGACGCCATCACTCACCCCTAAAAAATCCATTTTCAGGGATGGATGATGCCACCACCTGCTCCTAAAAATTCTATTTTATTGTAAAAAATCATTTAAATCTTTAAATATAGCAAAACAAATAAAAAATAAAGCTTCTACACTGTAGTTATTGTGAACTATAGATAAGGAGAAAATATACCAAGCATATTTCAGTGTATAAATGCTATGATTGAGGAAACCTCAAAGCATGACTTCAGGCTAAAATGATCTTGTGATTCTTAAAAGTCTTAAATGAGCAATGTATAAACTATAAAATTTTAGGTCTTACCACTGCAACTTTGATATGGAGCTACTCTAAATCCAAAATTGTTTCAAAAAACAAAACTTCTTGATTTTAAAAATAGAGAACTTATAATAATTTTTAAACTATTAATTGATCTTAAATGAAAAGTTATCAGCTACAAAATTTTAGGTCTCGTCAACCTCAATAATTTTGATATGCAGTTTGACTTCATCTGAGAACATATGAAAAAGTTATAAATTTATTTGCGCAAGACCATTTGTAGGGGCGGGTCGCCATCATCCGCCCATAAAAACGTGTGATGCCATTTCTGAAATACCATTTTCAAGGGGTGGGTGATGGCGTTACCCACCTCCTAAAAATGGTGGCTATTTTTAGGGATGAGTGACGTCATCGCCCGCCCTAAAAATCATTTCTAGAGGCAAGTCGAATGCTACAGTACACTACTAGAAAAAACGCCAAAGGTCCACCCCAAAAGTACCGGTTCATCTTCATACCGGTACTTTTGGGGTGGATGGAACCTATGGATGAGACTTAGGTACCGGTTGGTAACACCAACCGGTACCTAAGGCTCATCCATAGGTATCGGGTGGTACCACCAACCGGTGCCTATGGATGAGCCTTAAGTACCGGTTGGTGTCCTTAGGCTCGTCCATGGGTTACCTCAAAAGGAAAATATATATATCTTTCCATCAAATGTGATATGTAGGCGAGATGGTAAGAAAGGTACATGCGAGGCAAGAGATCCTGAGTTCGAATCCTGGCCAACCATTTTTGCCAAAAATATAGCCTTAGGCACCGATTCTTTTACCCGGTGCTGATGATCGTAGCTATTGGTCTCGGTTACCAGGTACCGGTTTTTGAACCAGTACCTTTGGCCCTTACTAAAAACCGGTACCTTTGGCCCTTACTAACCGGTGCCTATAGGCTTTTTTCTAGCAGTGGTAAGCCCGCTCTATTTGTAGGAGTGGTCGAGTGGGTTGTCTTTTGAGCCGCTCCTAGAAAAAAAATAGGGTGTACGTTTCCGCAAATCATTTTATTGGATTGCAGGTTGCAGCCAAACAATTCTTAGGTGCAGTGGCGGACCGTGAAGCAAAATGTAGGGGGGGCCAATTTTAAAATGGACCAGAAGGCTTGTATTTCTTCAATAACGGCTGCATGGGACCTAACTGCAAGTATGCTCGCTTGACTTGATCTCTCTGATCATTTGGGTATTGCCAAATTTGTGGACGCAACGCAGGATCTCTCTCTAAAAATTCAATGCCCCGAAATATGACAAATTCATTTGTTTCAATTTCTTCTTCCTCACTCCGTCCTGCTCCTACTTCTTCTGCATCTTCTGCTGGTTCTACTTCTGCCTGTTGGTTTTCTTCTTCCCTTGGGGAATCCAATCCTAACTGACCTGCTTCCCTTGGAGGTTCCAATCCTAACTGACCTCCTGCTGTTCCTTCTTGTTCTCCTTGTCCTTGCAGTTCCAAATCAGGTAACCCAAGTATGGGAGGATAATCAAAGATGTCTTCCCCTTCCACAACAGCCTGCTCATCATCTCGTTTTCTTTTGTAAAATGAATGGAGAGTTTTCAGTTGAACCATTGCTACCTCTACCTGATTCAGCCATTCAACAATCACATCTACTCAATTAATTGCGAGCTTGGCAGAATCGGACTTATAAAGAAACTAGGGCAAAAATTGGGGATCGCAAAAATCACCTGCAGGCTGCAACCAAGTTCCAGGAGCTTCCTGCAGTCGAGTCTCGAGTGTGACCCTTGATGGCTTGATTTGTACCTACGCTAGGACGACGACGAGCTCACGAGCGTGCAGGTGTATTTGCGGTGGCCGCCTGGCCGGAGCGTGCGGAGCCGCGCCGCCAGTACCCGCCGCCGCCGCCCGTTGCGACACGAGAACGACTGCTGGCTTCGGTTGCTTGCTCATGTGTGGATGGGCTTTGCTAGCTTCTTTGTTTCAGCGTTGACCCGTTCGTGGGCTACTGGGCTTAAGTTTTATGGGCTGCAGAGATATAGTTTGAAAATTTCTTTTGGGCAAGGGGGGGGGGGCCGGAGCCCAGTTTCGCCGCCAAAGCGGTCCGCCAGTGCTTAGGTGGATGCACTTGACGTGATGCGCTTGCTCCCTCCTCATTGGACACAATTCTCTCCATCACACAAACTGATCGAGACAAACAGAAAGAGAAGGCAGAGAAGAACGATTATTGGTGCGTTACACGTTATCATTGTTGCACGGCGGCCCCATGCACGCGTGCGGCATGCCGGAGCTCGTACGTGCGCGCATATGCACGCGTGCACGGGATCTCTCCGCTTCTCAGGACCGCCGCCTGATGATTGAGGGGCAGATCGCTACGTGTCGATGGATCCATGGATGCGCTGATGTGCACCGCAGGGGGTCTGATGAGATGTATATACCTTTCCAGGTATTATGCGTCAGCATCGTATAATGTCAGGATTAGCGCGTGCTAGCTGCTCTCAGTGTCTCGTTTGAAATTTAGCATATGCAGAAGCAAATCAGAGTCGTCTACTATTGATTATTAGTTGGGCCACCGAAAAATACTACAAAAAAATCCCTTAATCTATGATGATTGAATTTCATAACGGATCACTAAAAACTCGTCATAAAATAATATCCATAACGATCTCAAACTTCGTCATGTATTGAGCGTTATAGTAGATTACACCTGGTGACTTTTTAACCAAAATCATCATAGATTAACTCAATTCATGAAGTTTTGAAAACATCATAAAATAGCTTTAGGTCCGTTCAACCCCTCCCGGATCCATTATCTATGACGAAATAAACGTCATGGATTCATTTGCCAAGTCACAAGACGTCCACATGGATGATGACATGGCTGCTGATGTGGATAGAGGGGATGATGTGGGGCTGACATTGCCAATGATGTGGTGCTAACATGGCTGATGATGAGGCGCTGACGCGGCCGATGATGTGGAAAATTGTGATAATGTGGCTTAGACATCAATACCGTGGCCTATTTTTATTTGAATTAAATCCGTGACCTATTTATGAATGGGCTAATTCAGAGTAGGCCATTAAGATGGGCCAAATTCAGCAATACACACGATTCATATAAAAAATTAACCCATTGGAACGTCATTACTTGTCGCTAAGGGCTAATTTGGAAGCCCAAAACTCTCATGAACCTGGCCCTTTTCCCGGGGACGGAAGCCCACGCGAATTATGGCCGGGCCACATTCCCCTGCCGTTTGGAACCCCACACTAGCGGGCTGGCCTGCCCGAGCCCGCCGTTTTCCGCGGGGCAAACACCCCCTCCACACCTCACGACATCGGGCGGTGCTTCCCCGTCGCGAGCGAAACGGCGCGCCCTCCACCTCCACCTCTGCGTCCGGCCCGCCGCCCCTCCACCTCCACGTCCGGCCCGCCGCCCCTCCACCTCCACGTCCAGGCGCCGCCGCCTCTTCTCCTCGGCCGCTCCATCCTCGTCGTTCGCCCCCCACCCCTCCGGAAACCCCTCCGCCGCCGCCGGCGGCCATCGCCACTTCTGCCCGTCCCGCAGGCCCTCCTCCATCTCCTCCGCATCACCCCTCCCCAGTCCTCCTTTTCCACACGGGCTCACCCATTCATCTTCTTGCTAGATTTGTGGCGGATCGAGCAGGCCGCCCTTCCCGCCGGCCTCCCTTCTCGTCGGCCGTCCTCACCGATGGCCCTCCACCCCCGTCGGCGCCTCTCCCGCAGAAGGTGCGTCTCCTCGAGCTCCCCTCCGACCCTGCCCAATCCCGTCTGCTATGCATGCGTACCCCTACTAGCACCTGCTAGAAAACATGACCTCCGACGAGCACACAAAGCAAATCAGTTGATTCTTGCAAAGTTTAATTGTGCTTTGCTGCAACGATGTGATAGTGCTGTAGGAATTATTGAATTATTCCTTGCAGCAATACCAATGACAATCTGATAATGTATAGTGGCACACACACTATACATCTCTAGTACTTGTGTTTTAGTTTCAGTACGAACTAATCTGGGGTATGTTCCTTTCTCTAATGCTTTCCTCTTTCATTACTTTTGGGTAGTTTTTGCCAATCATAGAGGTGTCATTGAGGTGACTGCAAGTTCCAACTTGGCATGATATAATGTTGGTGGCTGTGTACAGCAAGTTGATTTATTTTCATGATGATAGTATTTAGCAAAGATGTTCATGAGGTTTCTTTTTACTGAATATTGTAGGAATACTAACAGCTGAGCTATTTGAAATATCAAGCATGGTACAGAGTGACCTGGATGAGTTTGTCTTATGTGTATTTCTTTCCCTGCTCCAATCAGTCTGTGCCTCTATGTTTGTTTTCTTCAGTCACATGGGAAGCTTAATGCAGTGTCCAACCTATGCCATCACAAAATAGTTAGTGCCTTGATTTTCTCCTTGTTCCAAATGTTTTCAACTGTATGACAACTGAACCAAAATCTACTAATGCCTAACCTATGGCATCACAAATTAGTTAGTGCCTTAATCAGGGTTGTGCTTGCAGTGTGTGCAATTTGTCATGAGAGGTAGAGGAATTCCTGCTGATTTCTTAGCCTTAGATATATTAGGAATGTAAAATCTTGGGACTTTGGAATTGAACTCATGATGATTGCTCTCCCTGACAATGTAGTAACTATATTGTACAGGGTCTCTTTTTATCTGAATAACATATAGATCATAGATGGTTTGAAATGTGCAAAGTGATGGATTTGTTAAATAATGATTGTTTCTCTGGTTTCTTTGGTTTGCTATAGAAAAGAAGAAAAAAGACAAAAATCTGGAATGTAGCTATTGATGCACAGAATGTGGCTCCACATTCACTGTGCATACAGATTCTGGGAATAACGGACACTTGCTTGAGTGGTTTGTTAACAAAATTACTTGCCCATATTTACTTGAGTTGCTGACCTTTGCAGCTTATAGATGTAAAAATATATATGCTTTCTTTGAATTACCTATTCTTTAACATGGTCAGATATAACTTGCAAGCTTTACCTGATCATTTTTCTAAACCATTTTCAGCAGTGACTCCATTATTATTCATCTAATTGCAGATGTCTACCAACCAGAGGCTTCTTGAAGGAGTCGACTAGCTTTGTATCTATGCCTACTATCGTCAGAGTGTATAGTATTTTAGCTGGCTTCTAAATTTGTAGCACACATAAAACTGTCCTTTCTAAATTATGTCTCTTGCATCAGCTGAATGAATGTTGTTCTACCATTTGTATCGGCTGAAACTTGGTACTTTCTCATAGATTGATTTGTCTAAATTTCTAGAAAATATATATCATGTACTTACTATGTGATGGCCTGTTGACTTAGTGATAGATTTTTCTTGTTTATCAGCTGATGCTCATGAATATTGTGATGCTCATGAATATTGTGATGGCCTGCTCATGTAAAAAAGTGATGCTATTAACTTAGAATTACTACTATATGTCATGTATATGTAAGATCAAGCTATGTTTCTATTTTCCAACGTCTAAAGCTATTGCACTATAAATTGGCTAAGTGAGAGACTAGGCAGCACTGCATTCTAGCTAAAATACAAGCACGCGACACACATACAAAACACACAACAGTACCCTGTACCCATCAGGAACTCCAGTCAAGCTTCTTCCATTCCAGGCCTTGAGAAGCACCAGCAAGCCAAGGTAGCTCTTGAGTCAGTTTTTCTAGTCCTCCAAGTTTTCCTGAAGTTAGGAAGCACAATGCAACATTGGTGTTTATCCGCGGAGCTTCAATCTAGTAGTAAGCCATGTATCCATATTGCAGGAACTTATTTTCAGTATACAGAAGTCTTCTTTATATGGTTTTAAGCCAATCAAAACAGCCCTTGTCTTTTCTTTTCCAAGCTGTGATTTGATCATCACAGCCTACAACTAAGAGTTACAAATGGCAAATAATTAAGATGAACATGTAGGATGGATAACCCTAAATGCTTGGCAATGTTTTCCAAACTAATAATAGATCTGTAAATGTCTGCTATCCAAGAAATATTAAAGCAGTTCACAAAAGAAGTGTCTTTTTTACTCTACTATACTTCACAAATACATTCACGCACAAAAACATCCTAAAATTCAGTCATCATAAAGGAGATTAAGTCATAACATTTTTCTTGTGTGTGTTGTTTCTTCCAGATTGCAGATGCTTGTAGCAAGGAACAGCTATGGGAGTATTAAAAAAACAGAATGACATGGCGGGGAGGAGATGAAAGGTGATTGGTACTGATCAGCTGGGTACAAGTACCCAGAAAAGTAATAGTTGCATATCTGTTAGTTTTAGGGAGATTCAGTGGAGTATGGTGGCTCAAGTATAATGCAGCTACTGGCAAACCTTTTTTTTTTCTTTCTGATTCTTTTTCTTGTTTTGAGAATGTAACTGTAAACTCTGGAGTATATGACATTGAAGTTTGGTCGTATGGGGTGCAAAACAAATTGAAGAATCCCAGGAAGTTCGGAAATTTAAATGAAATCAAACTCACTGAAGTATATTCCTAGTATTGGTATTTGGTACTGCGCAGTTTACATTTGAGATTATTTAAACACATCTCTTGCTATGTCAGAACTATGGACACAATTTCTTCAAAAAAAAAAGAACTATGGACATATTTTTGAGTGGGCACGAATGAAGCAATCACTGCACAGAGATCTACATCACATCCAGGCCACGTTTCCTAATAATGTTTGGCACCAGGATGAAGAGTAATACTAGAGTGTAGAGACCCAAATAAATCTGCCGGCTTACTGAAATCCTCCAAATGTCGTGTTGCATTTTCCAGCTCATGCCCATTGTTTCTTGTCCCTTGTTCAGTTTTTTCCATTTCATGCCGGACACCAGATTTGTTCTTTCTGCATCACAACCTTCCCCACTTTGAAAAAAGTGTGTCACGCGTCACAGTCCTTACAAATCACAAGGCAAATTTGCTTCCTATGTCAGCATGGCTTTATTTCAGCATGCAGTACAGTTGCAGATAAGCCTCCCACTCATTGTTCTTTTTCCAGAGATTGTGCGGTCTCCAGTTTTCTGAAACCTCCAAAAGTGCCCCAAAGTAGAGAACTGAAAAGCAGGTCAGGATCCTGCACATACAATTTGCATCACGCCGTTTGCTTCCTTAGAACTAGCTATCAGTTAATGCTGAAAATGGCTTATTGCCAGCCAAAATGGACACATGGTGTATTATCGGCGCTTGTTAAGTGTGGTCACGAACCAAACAAGTCC
The DNA here is from genome assembly GCF_016808335.1 of Panicum virgatum. Classification (NCBI taxonomy): domain Eukaryota; kingdom Viridiplantae; phylum Streptophyta; class Magnoliopsida; order Poales; family Poaceae; genus Panicum; species Panicum virgatum. The sequence goes on along the minus strand of NC_053148.1, from coordinate 32,658,758 downwards.
TTTGTGCCGATCCAAGAATCCAACATCTCCACCCAGAACTTCGTTCTTCTGTGATTGGAGTTCGCCTTTTGGTTTTATTTGCTGCTAATTTACAGCCTCCTTGATGATTTATAAGTACTGTACTTCGTTGTTCGTCCTTGCACCATGATCATGGCGGACCGGGCTTCTTCACCTGCCTGGCCGGCAGAGCCGAAATTCTGCCATGGAAGAGCTTGCAGCAGAGCTATGAACACTCGGGAGCACCTGAATTTCCCCGTACTTGTTGTAAAGCCGGCCGGCGGGCGTCTGGCTACACGACGCGGACCACGAAGTTGCCGCTGTCCTCGTCGTCGTCGTCGCCGCCGTTCCACCGGCCGGAGTCCGACATGCTCCGCCGCCGGCTGCCTTTCTTCCTCGGCTCGAGCAGCGGCGCGCCGCCGCCCTCGTAGCCCGCCTGGCACGCCTCCGCCTCGGCGGCGATCTGCTCGCACCGGATGAGCTGGTGCAGGACCTCCTTCATGGACGGCCGCGTCAGCGGGTTCTCCCCCGTGCAGATGACGCCCATGGTGAACACAGACAGGATGTCCGGCACGTACGCCGGCTCCCGGATGGCCTCGTCGACGACGTCGTCGAACGGGGCGCCTTTCTGGTACCGCCGCCACGCCCACTCCGCCAGGCACATGTCGGCGCCGCTGTCGTTGGCGACCTTGCCGGTGGTCAGCTCGAGCAGGACGACGCCGAAGCTGTAGACGTCCACCTTCTCATTCACCTTTGGCCTGTACCCATACTCTGCAGGATCGTGACACACAGATGATTAGCATTGCAGATGAAAGATTCACACAAATTGAAGTGACTGGCAACTCAATTTTGCGTTTTGTTACCTGGAGCCATGTACCCGAATGTGCCGCCGATGGCGGAGACGGACTCCGGCTCGCCGGACTTGACGAGGATCCGGGCGAGCCCGAAGTCGGCGATCTTGGCCTGGAAGTCCGGGTCGAGCAGGATGTTGCTGGACTTGACGTCGCGGTGAACGATCGGCTGGGTGCAGTCGTGGTGCATGTAGCTGAGCCCCTTGGCGGCGTCGACGGCAATGGCCAGCCTCGTCGGCCAGTCCAGCGGCGCCGGCGCGCCCTCGCGGTCGCGGTGGTGCAGCCACCGGTCGAGGCTGCCGTTCTCCATGTACTCGTAGACCAGCAGCTTGGCCTCCTGGCTGGAGATGCAGCAGAGCAGCTTGACGATGTTGTTGTGCCGGATGCTGCCCAGCACCTTCACCTCCGACTCGAACTCCTTGTCCAGCTTCTCGTCCACCTTCCTCGAGTTCCAGATCCTCTTGACGGCCACCATCCGGCCGCCGCCGCCGCCCTCCTCGTCGCCGCCGAGGTGGATGCGGTACACCTTCCCGGACCCGCCGCTGCCGATCACGTTCTCCTCGCGGATGTTGCTCAGCACGTCCGACTCGGCGAAGTCCAGCTGGGTGAAGGCCGTCATCTTCCAGTCCGTCACCTCGTGGCTCTCCTTCCGGCGCCGGAAGAGCAGCCAGGCGATGCCGACGCTGCCGACGAGGACGATGCCGGCGAGCATCGCGAAGAGGATGATCAGGCCCATGGACAGCTCGTCGTGGGCGCCTCCGCCGCCGCCTCGGCACGCCGGGAGATTCGTGTCCGGGCCTGGCCTCGCGCACAGCCCCGGGTTGCCGAGGAAGCTGCGGTCATACGCCGCGATCTGGAGCAGAACCGGCACCTCGCCGGTGAGCTGGTTCGACGACAGGTTGAGCGAGTTGATCAGGTTGCTTATGTCTGACGGGATGCCGCCGGTGAGCAGGTTGTCGGACAGATCGAGCGTCGTCAGTGCTGGGAGCGTCCCGAGGCTCGCCGGCGGTATCGCGCCGGAGATCCGGTTGCCGCTCAGGTCCAGTGTATTGAGCTTCTGAAGCAGGTTGATCGATGCCGGAATGGAGCCGGTGATCCGGTTGCCGGGCGCCGACAGATCAGTAAGGTTGGCGAGCTTGCTCATGTCAGAGGGAAATTCGCCGGCCAGCCGGTTGTTCTCCGCGTGGAACACCTTGAGCCCCGTTGCCAGCACGGGGACGGAGCCGGAGAACATGTTGTATCCCATCTCAATCCGTGAGATGTTGGGGGAGATCTCTGACGGCAGCGTGCCGGTGAAGCTGTTGTTCTGGATCATCACCGTGGTCAGCTTCGGGAACGACCATATCTTCGCCGGGAAGTCGCCGGAGAAGCGGTTGTTGTAGAGCATGAGATTGTTTATCGTGACGCAGACGCCGAGCTTCGCCGGGAACTCGCCGGAGAAGCTGTTGTTGAAGGCGACGATGTCGTAGAGCCCCCCGTTGGCGCAGAGCGCCTCCCGCAGCGGGCCGGAGAGGTTGTTGTTGCCCACCTCGAGGTTGCCGAGCGGCGAGTGCTTGCCGAGCTCCGGCGGGAGCTCGCCGGAGAGCCGGTTGTTGAATAACCGGACGTCCTTGAGCTGCGTTAGCAGCCCAATGCTCGCTGGGATTGTGCTGGTAAGCTGGTTTTTGTAAAGAAACAGCAAGCCGAGGTTCTTGAGCTTCCCGAAGCCCTCCGGAATCTCTCCGGTGAGCTGGTTCGACGACAGGTCAAGCTCAACCAGGTTCACCGCCGTGACGTTGCGCGGCAGCTCGCCGGAGAGGCTGTTGTCGAAGAGGTAGAGCTTCTGAAGCTTCCCGTGCTGCAGCACCCACGCGGGGACCAAGCCGGTGAGCTCGTTGGACGCCAGGGAGAACACCGTGAGCTCCGTGAGGCTGGAGAAGGCCTCCGGGATCTCCCCGGTGAGGTTCATTCTGTCCATCCAGAGGTAGGTGAGGTTGGTGAGCTGGGCGAACTCCGCGGGCACGGGCCCCGGCGCGAACGCGTTGTCGGCCAGCGTGAGGACCTCGAGCCCGGCGAGCCCGCTTATCCCGGCCGCCGGGTACGCGCCCGTGAAGCGGTTGGTGTCGAGCAGCAGGGACCTGAGCGCCGCGAGCCTCGCCACCGCGGGCGGCACCTCGCCGGCGAAGCCGTTGGTGGAGAGGTTGAGATGCTCCATCGCCGGCGAGAGGCTGTCGATGTCGCCGGGGAGGACCCCCGAGAGCTGGTTGTTGGAGAGGTCGAGGAAGCGGAGCCCCGCGCAGGCGTAGAGCGCCGCGGCGGGGAAGGCGCTGGTGAGGTTGTTGTAGGAGAGGTCGAGGCGGGCGAGGCTCTTGAGCGCGCAGACGGACGCCGGGACGGAGCCGGTGAGGTGGAGGCCGGACAGGGTGATTCCCGTGACGGCCCCGCCGCCGCCGCCGGTGGCGCAGGTGACGCCGGTCCAGTTGCAGTGGTCGGGGGTGGCGGCGGGGTCCCAGGACGCGAGCTGCGGGGGGCTGCCCCAATCCTTTTTGACGGCGAGCAGAGTGTCCCGGTCGCCGGCGCCCGCGCCAGCGGGCTGGGAGCGGCCCTCGCCAGCGAGGACGAGGAAGAGGAGGACGAGAAGCACGGGGAAGCGGCGGCATGCGGAGGAGCCTGACATTATTTTACTTGGAAGCTTCCTAGGCGGTGAGCTGAGCTGAGCTGCCGAGCAGCTGAGGTGGGGAGGGGAGGAGGGAGTGAGCCCGTGAGAGTGACGAACGGGGGTGCGTGCCTGTTATACGTGTGAAAAGGCGGAGTCATTCAGTCAATGAGTCAACGGTCTTCGCATGTAGATTAGTGGTGGGGTTAGAAGGGCACCAGTTGGTGGTGGTGGATGCCAATCGACTCGTTGTTCTGTCTGGCAGTGGCGACCAAGCTAATCACCTCACTGCTCCTACATGTTATAGTAGGAGTATTGTATTTCCATTTTGTTTTCTGCTCCATTTTTGTGTTTCTGTCTGATTGTTATGACTGCACCTTCACATGCCTACTGCCCAATTGTGTATTCTCCATGACTGATAGCTCCTCTGCTACAAACAAGCCATAGGAGTTAGGACAGTGTCGATGACTTTTAGTGTGCAGTCACTTGAGAACTGAATCTATCACATGGCAACTTTTCCAGTACCCCATCCTCTCCCGGTTTTAATATTTCTACATACATAATTTTTAATATATATAAATATAATACATATATAAGTGTACTAAAAAACTATGCAGTGGTTTATGGTTTAGAACGGAGGGAGTATAAAGAATCCGATCGATTTTTGGTTTTAATAATGCCTTAGGTCTAGATTTCACTGAGACATTCCGGATTAAGGCCTGTATGGCTGTATAGATGTGGGCTTCACGGGATACTCTACTATGTTGTTTACTAGGCCAAGCTAATTTACAATCGACTGTAGGAGAGAGGCTCACTACAGTTTATCTTTTCTAGTAATTATTTGTCATTTTCTGATAACAAATTTTCGAAGGAACTTTTTAATCAAAAAATTAGAGAGAAATGAAAAACTGATGAGATAATTTAAAAGAGAAAGTTTTGAGAAAAAATTGAAAACAATTTTAAGAAAAAACTTTTTCATCCAAAATAAAAAAATCAGGTAAAAAGTTTTGTAAAAACTTTTTTCCATCAAAAATAAAAAAACAAAAAAAGTTCTCGGTAAAATTTTTTAAAGAAAAAAGCAAAAAAACCCTGCCCCATCCACTGCCAATGGCCGCATGGATCCGGCGGCGCTCCTCGCTGCCGCCTCTCCCCCACTGTGCGTCGCCCGTGGAAGCCGCAAGCTGTGTTTCTCCCTTGCAGCTATTCGCCCGTGTCGCCGCCCCTCTGCAGCCCATAGCCGCTCGGCCTCTCGTCGCCGCCCACCGCTAGGCGTGCCTCAAGCTCTAGCAGCTGGCCGCTGGCCCCTGCAGCAGCCTCGCTCTCGCCACCGCCCGGCGCGACGATCGGGCTCCCCATTGGATCTATCCAGAGGAAAGGGAAAGGGAAATGGAAAAGGATAAGGGAAAAGAGCAGAGGGAGGCTGGAGGATGGCGTGCATTTAGAGTGGGATTGACTGTAAGTTTTGGAGCTTACGGTCAACTATAGATTCAGCCTCGTGCTGTTTGCTGCTGGTCCATCCATTTGTGTGCATCAAGTCCAAAGAGCATCTCAGTCACGGAAGAGTTTGTTTAGGATGCATATATGTAGACGGAACGATTTGCAAGAGCCAGTTGGTATCTCCAAAACTGCTGTGCCATTCTTGCCTTGTAAACATGACCTTGGTGCAACATCATCCATCCACTACCATCCATTCAGTGCATCCGTATGCAACGAAACGGCTCATGTCATGTCACTGCCTTATCGACAGGCCAAAAAATATTGTTTCGTGTCAGCATCATTGTCATATGCGACTCTGTTTTTCTATGTAATGCATCGTGAAGAGAAGAAGTTTGACTAAAGCGAAAACGAGGATTGTGACCACTGCAATTTGATGATTAGGTATTGTCTCGAAGTTCACCAAGAGGCACAGAGAACAACGGATCAAAGCGACAAAGCCTTTACGGAAAGGATAAAATTATGCAGAAGTACAAAACACATAGCTTAGTACTAGTACTAGAACGTAACATGCGTGCCCAAATGCATTTGCAAGTTTTACTTTGTTTTTTTTTAAGTTTCAAGTTTTACTTTGATAGCTCAATTTTAAACCTTTTTACATGGAGTTTGCCAGTTTGACCTCGGCGAACTGTATCGGAACATCACTAGCAAAGCGGTGGCTAGTTGGAGTCGAGTGGAGCACTCTCCACTAGTAGGTGGAGGAGCAGGTGATCGCCCCGAGAAGGTTTGCCTTAAATTTGCACGCCGCTGCCTATGCGCTCGTTGGACGGCGGCGGCGTCTTGGGCTCTTGGCCTAGCCATACCAGCTTCATGAGCTCAGCCTCCTCTGTGTTGCTGCTGCAGGCTGCAGTCCTGCCCCGCGTCATGTTTAATTTGTAGGGCCTCGCTAACTTTACTACGTACTAAACTCATTATCAAGAAAAGAAAAAAAAGAAACTTTGCTACTAACCTGGAGCAGTATGTCTTTGTCACAACAATGACGTGAAGGGATCTCGTTTGGTCGGTGATAGGGACTTTGGGGGAGATCTTGCTCCCGAATCATCTGGTTGGGTTTGGGGGACTTTTGATTTCAGCTTTCTGTTGCCAACGAAAATGTTAAGGACAAAAACAGGAAGGAGCTTTGTTTCCTGGCAAAGTTTGCCGGCACGCAGCAGGGGAAGTTCACAGTGGGGTCTCTCTCCCCGGCCGCTAAATTGTGTCGATCCACATGTACCCTGATGGAACCCTGGGAAAGGAGCGTTCACACATTATTGTTCTGGTGTGCATTTGTGCTGAAAATGCAGTCCTCTTTCTCGCTTTGGTACTCCATCCTGGTCGCTCCTGCCGGTCTGTTTCCCTGAGAGTGCCCCGTCGCTGCCAAGGGCGACTCAGGCAGAACAGCGCCACCGCTGCCCCAAGCCTCCCGCGCCTTCTTTTGGCCCTTTCCGCCGCCGGAGCACCTCGCCGGAAGTCCGTGCGAGTGCCAGGGCGGTGGCGGCAGGGAGTTCCCATCTCAACGCAGTCCTCGAGCTCACCTCCCATCTCCTCCCTCCTCAGACGGCCCTCCTCACCGCCGCCCAGCGACGGCCGTTATGGGCCAGGGCTCGTCAATCTGGCAATCCATTTGCCAGATCCGGTGACCCCGTTCAAATCTGGCAATCCAATTGCTCCGCCCCTTTTCCTCCCTCTCTGGTGGTGCTGCCGGCGATAGGGGGGCGGCCAGCGGATTTGGGCCGCCTGCCTGGATCCGGCAACACCTCGCCCAGATCCGGTGCTCCCTTGCCTGTGGGGCTTCTCCCGCGATCCGCTCGGGGGACCTCCGCGTTGGTCTGCTGCTGTCCACGGAGGGACAACCCGTGGTCGCCCGATAGCGGAGGGCTCAGGCTTCGTCTACCCTTGCCTTTTGATGTTGCTTGCTCTGTCTAGGCAGGCACCCCATCTTCCTGCTGCTTCTTCATCGGCTCGCCGGCTGTGCTTCCACCCCGCCAGTGAGGCCCTGCTGCTGCCCAGCGTCACCCCGCGGCGGTCCATGGGTGTGCCATGGGATTCTTGCCGGAGTATGCGTGGAGAAATGCTAGTCTGGCCTCAGGCCGGCCGGCAAAGGTGATGCTCCTTGAGCTACTTTCCTCGTTGGAGGATTTGCCAATGCGCCACCCTGGCTGCAAGTCCGTGTTGGTGGTACAGAAAACTGTGTTGAGGAATCTTATCCGGTATTATGCTGGTGTCGACATTGGTCGCATCTCTTGATGCCACTATCTTCCTGAAGACAATGTTGTTGTCTCCTCACACCCATGCACTAGACGGAGATTTGCGAGAAGGATTCGGCAAGCAATAGACAATCCAGATTCCCAGTAGATGAGAGATGTGATGGATTGATCTTGCGTGAATTTATTGCAAGATTGAAGCGAGAATGAAGGAGAATGAAGAAGAAGATTTGAGCTTATAGTCTTCTAGCTTTGTTTTACATCTTTCTTGTATTTGTGAAATCCTTCGTTCGAGGATTAGAGTTTAAGAACTCTTGTAATTCTTTTGGTTGTAGTCATTCACATGTGAATGATCAAGGCCGGACTTTTTCATAATCTAAAAAAACATATTGAAGGGTTCCAAATTTATACCAAATACAAGATATTCTAGAAGTTTTGGACAAGTATTAATAGAAATCATTTAATTATCTTTAGCTCTTAACTGCATACTTACCTTTATTATTCCTTCCTCTGCTGCTTAGTCTTATGAACAACTTTAATTACAGCTCATAAATTAAGAATTATTGGAGGGTACATGTGTCTTTCTTTCTCTCCCTTAATCTATCATAAAATTGCTAGAATGTCTTATATTACAGGACGGAGCGAGTACGACAGAAATGCCATGTTCTCGCACATGCCAATAATGTTTATAACATAGTTGAGCATCAAATCAACTGGATTCCCGTTCAGATCCGAAAAACCTCCGAATGGAAATCCAACTATTGTGGAACATGTAAGTTCTTATTTTCTAAGCAGTAGATATAGGTTTCACTAAGTTACTTTCAAATGACTTTAAAAGCGTTGGTATGGATGGTTTTTATCCCGTATTACCTCTATCTCTAGTGGAGGACGCAACCTAGAAAATTAGGGAGCTAGAATGAGGTGGACAAGCCCTCTTTTACCTCCACCTCATCCTCCCTCTTTTTCTTCTACTACTTTGGAGGAAAGAGGAAAGAGCTATCTCTTGTTCAAGAGATAGTCTTGTACACAGCACTTCGAGATTGCAAGGAAATAACGTGTGGGGTCATTCATGTTATGAGCTATGTACTAAGAGATAGATCATTGGAAGGGTTGTCTCTTAGAGTGCTCAGAGCTACATACTAGCTCATACCTTTGGAGGAAGCCTTAGAGATAATGGCAGCTACAATGGTGAGAAAAAGATGACCTTAATTATTTAATGCTACTATATTTATGCACCTTTTACCATTGTGGACATGAACATTATAATCCATGCTCCAAAAATTCAACTTAAAAATAAACTCACCTCAAGCAAATAAACTCAAATACTTGTTGCCTTTTAGTGTCTCACGGATGGCTGCGGCCGCAAGTCGTTTGACGATCCAGTGGGACCCACATTAAGGTATTATAGGCATAGCTATTGTAAAATTTGCTTTAGTTATTGTTCTTTTCATTTGGTTACACATTTATGGCCATTTCGCCACTATACGTGCCATAAACCTATACTCACTCCATTCACATATGATAGTGTTATTTGGGATGGGCACAATAACTAAGGCAAAAAAATTGTTTATCCCATCATTATTTATCTAGTGAAAAAAATGATCTTTAATGCTTAAATATTGTGAAAACAAACTGTTGGGATCTTTGCTTCTTAGATGCCCAGACAGGGAGCATGAATAGTAAGCAAGATGACAATGAAAGTAGGTGTCGAACTCTCCAATAATAATCAGAAAATTCAACCCTTTACACTGTGGAGTGAGGGGGCTATTTATACCCCTAGCCCTCGGCCAAGTTTTCCTAAATTGCCCCCTCCCAACTCATTTACAGCTCACTCTTAGCCGGTTCCAGGGTAAAATTACAAGGTGAGAGGTTTACAAATCCGACCTTCTCACGTATTCGGGAGGTGTACAGATCCGACCTTCTCACATATTCACGTTTTGCTCACATGTCTTCAACCGATGAAGGATACGACAACCTTCGGGTACCTCCGGGAGTTTGGGTCATGGAGGTTCCTTCGATCTACCAGCCGTCATCCTCGTTCCCGGTTGTGGGATCTTTTCCCGAAGGTCTTGATCTTCGAGTTTATGCTTCCGGGTGGCCGGTTGCCACCTTCGGCACGACGGAAGTGGCACCCTTCGGTCCGAAGGTCTTGATGTTTGGGCTTGCGCCTCTGTGCAGCCATTCGTTGCCTTCGGCCTTCAGAAGGTTATATCCTTCGGACCGAAGGTCATGGTTTCTGAGCTTCCGCTTCTTAGAGTTCATCCGGTACCTTCGGGTACGCTTGGCTCCATTTCGTTGCGGCCCTGCAAACAGGTTATGGAGCATTTTTGAGGGTGAGGGCTTGACCCGAAGGTCCAATCCCCAACAGTAGCCCCTCGAGGGTGAGGTCCGAAGCCGATGGTCCGAACCCTTGTTATTAAAGAAGATTGCGTGTAACCTTCGGGAAGCTCCCGAGGAAAAACGTCTCCCGAACCGTCGGCTGCAACGGTCGGTTTTTGTTGTATACGTGTCGTTCTCCGATTGCACCGCTTGGGCTGCCGTCTCCTCGGTTTTACCGCTGGAACTATTCCTTTTCACCGCCTATATAAGCGGAGGGGGGGGGGGGTAAAACATGTGCCCTCTCGAGCTTTGCTTTCCTTCGTCGCTTTTTGCTATAAAGCGCTTTGTCCGAAGGTTCTGGTTTCATGCGCGGTGAAGCTGCTCGTTTTCTTCGGTGTAAGTAACTTTGCGGCTCATGGCTCGCACTAAACAGATAGCGAGGTTGATCGAAGGTTTGTTTGAGCCTTTGTTTCTAATTTGGCTTTGTTTTTATTTATTTTTGTAGTTATGACATTCATTAAGAGGGCGGTTCTCCGTACAGAGTCTGGTCCAGCTTCCGAAGGAGAGGCGGGTGGTTCGCAGCCTTCTCAGCAGCAGCAGTCCAGCGAGAACTTTTCTGCTGTGTCTGCGGACGTGTCGGAACTGATGGCTCCGGAGAAACGTAAGACTCTGCTTTTCGAGCCATCTGTCGTATCTCGGAGCATGATAGACTTCTACGTTACGAAGGGCTATTTCGCCGAGGGGGTTTGTCGTCCTCCGGGGGCAGAATTGATTCCTGTACCGGAGACCGGTGAGGTTGTGGTCTTTAAGGATTTTTTTACAGCGGGACTTAGACTTCCGATGGATCCAATTGTGCCGAAGCTTTTGGTGCCATTCAATGCAAAGCTACATCATTTCACTCCGAACGGGATTGTTACATTGGCCAAATTTCTGTGGGTAGTGCGGAGCTTCGGAGGGGAGGTGTCTGTGGATGCCTTTTGCAGACTTTTTCAGCTGCACTGCCAGCCTCGTAAGGTATATGTAGATGATGATGCCGAGCTTAGTGAGGTTCAGAATGGCTGCTGCACCTTCGTTCCTCGTAAGCCGAATAAAAGGACTGGCCTGTTGAAGGTTATGCTCTCGACAGCTTACAAGAACAAGTGGGAGGGGAACTGGTTGGGGTGCTGGTTTTACGCGAAGATTGGCTTCCCTGATCCCAAAGGTTCTAGCGAGGAGAAGTATCTTCTTGCTTCGGATATTGAGTTGTTCGATCATGTTTATCAACCTGCCTTCAACAAACGTGGGCCAGGTTTCAAGTCGTGCCTGGAAGCTTTCATGTCGGCTTGCCAAGTTTGTGGTGGCAGGGATGCTGTCAAGGAATTTCTGGCTGCCAAGGTTTGGCCATTGGCTGCTGGCTGGTCTCCGTTGAGGTTCGAGTGCAAGCATTTTGTTGGTTTGAAGTACGATGTGATTTCTCCGGTTTTTGGGCTTCGGAGACCCGAAGGTGCCAGCGACAAAGTTATTGTTGACGAGCTAGAGCGTCGGGCTGCGGAGATACTGGGGCCATGGAACAAAAAGGAGTACCATTGTTTGGTGGAGGTGTGCGGAGGGAACCTTCGGTTGAACCGGTGCCTAGCTGAGATGGGCGTCGCTTACGAGCTTCGGCCAGTTCCAGCTAACGCCGTTCCAAGGATGACGCCACCAGGGAACGTAGGGTCGGAGGTCCCTGAGGCGAAATCCAGAGGTAAGGCTAAGGTGGAGGAGGAGGGGAGCTCCGGGGCTACTGGTACGTGAGGGCGTGGTCATGGACGGAAACCCTGGAGCACGAAGGTTTCAGTTGCGCGGGCTGAGAGCGCCAAGAGAAAGGCGCAAGATGAAGAGGTTTCTTCGGGCGATAGCGGTACGCCCTCATTTATGGAAGAGCTCATGGGGACGGTGGGCAGGGAGATTGTAGTTCCCGAAGGGAGGCTTTTTAGATCTCGTTATGATCTTAGCGATGAGTACGGGACCATGCTTTTCGGTTCCGGCCGTCGGGTTGAGGTGGCGAAAGCGTTGATTAATCTTCATTGTTCATCCGAAGGTACGACAAAACGCCGGAGGATTCAGAGCCTCGTCAAGACCGGGGCCAAGCCTGCGGACCTTCCGAAGCCGCCCGTGCCGAAGGGGGCTGCCTCGACGGCCGATGTTCTGAAGGACTCGGCTCCGGCGCCGAAGGACGCGCAGCCTGTTCTTGCGGTGAACATCGAGGAGGGGGAGATCTTGGTAGGTGAGACGCTGATGGCGCTCAGAGGTGGAGAGGCTCGTGGAGGTTCCTCTGTTCCACCTTCGGACAAAGAGGTGGGGGTTTTGGAGGGGATGACCTTCGACGATTCTGGTAAGTTTCACCTACATGGCTTTTCCTGGTTTCCTGGCTCGTTCGCCGCTTCCGAGGGGGTTTTTGCTTATGTTATTTTCTGCAGCTGTATCGGCGTCGATGCAGCAGCTCTTGGCCGTGATCCATGGGCCTGGCGCGACTAGGATTCTCCCTCCCGAGAAAGGTGTGGGGTCTTGCTTTATTTTTGTCTCTTGATCAATTTTTAGTGTTTCCGAATGTGATTTTGTTTTTGATTCAGGATTTGATGCAGTCATGGCAGAGGCGTCTACCTCCGACGCTGCTTTTATTGTTGCTGAGCTGAGCAAGAAGCTTGCCCACGCCAGTCGAGCTTTGATGCAGAAGGCCAAAGCGGATGCGGATCTTCAGGTGGCGAGTGCCACCGAGAGACTGGGTTTGGCTGATAAGCTCCGGCAGGCTGAGGCTGAAATTCTCGCTTTGAAGGACAAGAACCAGCAACTGAAAGCCAGGTGTTCGAGGCTAGAGTCTGTTGCTTCGGATAATGAGAAGGTTCTGGAGAGCCTTCGGAGGACCGTGGAGGGGGATGCGAACGAGAAGGCTGACCTTAAGAGTAGGATCACGGAGTTGGAGTGGGTTCAGACTAGAATGGTTGAACTCGAGCGGGTCATACCCGAGGTTGCCAGACGGGCCGAAGGAGTGTACCAAGAGTATAAGAAGGCTCTTGGTGCCCTTGGAGCTGAGCCTTTGCCCTTGCCTGAGCCGGTCGAAGGTCTTCAAGTTTTCTTTCTGCTTTTCGACTGGTTGATGTCGGAATTCGAGGGCCTTGGTGAGGTGATGAGCGTGGCAAATGACAACGCAGCCTCTGTTTCCTTCGAGGGGCTTGTTGGGAATCTTCTTCGTGCCGGCGCAGTTGATCTTGCCCGACTCGATGGTTTTCATTATGTGCCCTACGATGGTTTGGCAGTGGAGGTGTCAAAAATTCAAGAGTTAAAGGCTGCGTTTTTTGAGCGGTTCTGGGAAACTTCTGGGAAGGTTGCTATTCGGACTCTGGCGGCCGCAGCTGCTGAGGTAGGGTTGTTTTCAGCGACCTTTCGCTTTGTATTTTGTTTGTTTTTTGATTGGTTTTGTCTATTTGGTGCAGGAGGCGTCTCCAGATCGGCCTTCGGAGGACAATCGAATGTCCGAGGATCGGAGATCTCCTTCGGGGAATGTTGCTGCTGGTTCTTCCGGGGCTCAGGTCTAAAGATTAGCTTGTGGGGATTTGTTTTGAGGACTTGGAATTTTTTGTAAGTATTCCTGTACTGCAGGACGCAAACAGTGCTAGGGTATTGATGAGCTGGGAGGCTTTCAGCCTTGCTCATCCTGGATGCAGCGTTGTGGATTACTTATGCTGGTCCGGTCGTGATTCGTTGTAACTTTCATTTTGTTGTCTGAACGCTACCTTTGCGAAGCTTTTCAAAGTGTATAATATTCTTTCTAGGCCTATTATTGCGCCTTTCGGGTTGCCTTTCTGTGCGTATCCTTCGATTTGTCCTTTTGGATGCAACCTCCGAGATGCCTTCTTCTCATCCTTCGAGGTGCTTTGAAATGCGCATCCTTCGAGATGCTTTGATCTGCGCATCCTTCGAGATGTTTTGATGTGTGCATCCTTCGAGATGCTTTGTTCGCATCCTTCGGGGTGTTCTGATAAGTGCATCCTTCGAGATGCTTTGATGTGTGCATCCTTCTAGATGCTTTGATGAGTGCATCCCTCAAGATGCTTTGCTCTCATCCTTCGGGATGTTCTGATATGTGCATCCTTCGAGGTGCGAGAGGAATTTTAAGAAAAACGTCTCCCCCCTTTCTCGCACTTGGTTCGTTGGTGTCCCTATTTCGAAGGTTTGGGGTTTGTGCTTTTGGTGCGTTAGTGCTTTGCTGGTCGTGATTCGTTCGGGTAACAAGTTGTTGCCATAAGAGGCAATTTGCGCGAATTTTGTTCTTGGAAAAACGTCTCCCCCCTTACCTGCGCGGCGTTGTCTCATTGGTTTGTCGAATGATGGATGCCGAGGGTTCGGAAAGAAAAAACGTCTCCCCCCTTTTTGGCATCCGTCTTTCGATTCTTTCGAGTTGCTTTTTTGCCGTAGGTTTTTTGGTTCGGACCACTTGTAAGGTCTTAGCCCCTGCGTTGCATTTGCTTTTTTGCCGAAGGTTTTTTGGTTCGGACCATTTGTAAGGTCGAAGCCCCTTGGCGTTTCTGCACTTATTGTGCGCTTGTTTTTTTGCCGAAGGTTTTTTGGTTTGGACCATTTGTATGGTCGAAGCCCCTTGGCGTTTTTGCACTTATTGTTCGTTTTTTTTTTGCCGAAGGATTTTTTTTGGTTCGGACCATTTGTAAGGTCGAAGCCCCTTGGCGTTTTTGCACTTATTGTGCGTTTGTGCCGAAGGTTTTTTGGTTCGGACCATTTGTAAGGTCGAAGCCCCTTGGCGTTTCTGCACTTCTTGTGCGCTTGCTTTTTTGTCGAATGTTTTTTGGTTCGGACCATTTGTATGGTTGAAGCCCCTTGGCATTTTTACATTTATTGTGCGTTTGTTTTTTTGCCGAAGTTTTTTTGGTTCGGATCATTTGTATGGTCGAAGCCCCTTGGCGTTTTTGCACTTATTGTGCGTTTGCTTTTTTGCCGAAGATTTTTTTTTTGGTTCGGACCATTTGTAAGGTCGAAGCCCCTTGGCGTTTTTGCACTTATTGTGCTTTTGTGCCGAAGGTTTTTTGGTTCGGACCTTTTGAAAGGTCGAAGCTCCTTGGCGTTTTTGCACTTACTGTGCGTTTGCTTTTTTGCCGAAGGTTTTTTGGTTCGGACCATTTGTATGGTCGAAGCCCCTTGGCGTTTTTGCACTTATTGTGTGTTTGTTTTTTTTTGCCGAAGGTTTTTTGGTTCGGACCATTTGTATGGTCGAAGCCTCTTGGTGTTTTTGCACTTATTGTGCGTTTGTTTTTTTTTGCCGAAGGTTTTTTGGTTCGGAGCATTTGTACGGTCGAAGCCCCTTGGCGTTTTTGCACTTATTGTGTGTTTGTGCCGAAGGTTTTTTGGTTCGGACCTTTTGAAAGGTTGAAGCCCTTTGGTGTTTTTGCACTTATTGTGCATTTGTGCCGAAGGTTTTTTGGTTCGGACCTTTTGAAAGGTGGAAGCCCCTTGGCGTTTTTGCACTTATTGTGCGTTTGTGCCGAAGGTTTTTTGGTTCGGACCTTTTGAAAGGTGGAAGCCCCTTGGCGTTTTTGCACTTATTGTGCGTTTGTGCCGAAGGTTTTTTGGTTCGGACCTTTTGAAAGATCGAAGCCCCTTGGCGTTTTTGCACTTATTGTGCGTTTGTGCCGAAGGTTTTTTGGTTCGGACCTTTTGAAAGGTTGAAGCCCCTTGGCGTTTTTGCACTTATTATGCTTTTGTGCCGAAGGTTTTTTGGTTCGGACCTTTTGAAAGGTCGAAGCCCCTTGGCGTTTTTGCACTTATTGTGCGTTTGTTTTTTTTTTGTTTTTTTTGCCGAAGATTTTTTGGTTCGGACCATTTGTATGGTCAAAGCCCCTTGGCGTTTTTGCACTTATTGTGCATTTGCGCCGAAGGTTTTTTGGTTCGGACCTTTTGAAAGGTTGAAGCCCCTTGGCGTTTTTGCACTTATTGTGCGTTTTCGTTGATAAGTATGCAAAGTTTGCGGGTTCTGCATACTTTGCTAACTTACTGTTTTGTTTAGCATGCAGATGCTTGCCGAAGCTTGCCATTTTGGCTGCTTAGGCGAGAGTGACACTGTTTGGAGAAAATTCATTGTATTTAGATAGTTTACACTGGGTCCGCCTCGTCAAAAACCTCACCTCCTGTGCAGAGTTTCCCCTTGTGAGGAAAAGAGTATGGCCCGTTTACACTGTATGAAATAACTGAAAATAAATGCGAAGGTCCGCGATCGCTTATAGCTTCGCGATGCATCCTTTTTACAAACTTAAATGTAGTATTTTTTGAGGCTGTCGGCATTCCACGAATGCTGCAGCTCATTGCCTTCGGCGTCGAACAAGTGAAATGACCCTGGCCTGTTGCTTTTTATTACAAGGAATGGTCCTTCCCACTTGGGTTGTAGTTTACCGGAGGTTTCGGCATTTGGCTTCCTTTTTAGGACCCAGTCTCAGACTGCGATGTCTTTTTTCACTATTTTCTTCTCTCTCCACTTCGTTGTTTCTTGTTGATACTTTTCTAGATTTTCCGAAGCTTGCAGGATGTCTAGCTCTATGAGGTCTTTGTCCTCAGAGGGTGTGCCCTCGACTTGATGGGTCACCCTTAGGCTTCGAGTTTTAAGCTCTTCTAGTGTCATTGCTTCGGCACCATATAGTAGCCTGAATGGAGTGAACTTGGTGGTTCTTGATTCTAAGGTGTTGTGGGACCATATGACCTTCGGGAGTTCATCTGCCCATTTACCTTTTTTCTGATCAAACAGACACTTCTTGATGCTGCTGAAGATGCTGCCATTGGCCCTTTCGACAGCCCCGTTTGACTGTGGGTGGTACACCGAAGCAAAGATTACCTTCGTGCCCAGACTGTAACAGAATTCTCTAAAGAGCTGTGAATCAAACTGTTTTCCGTTATCGACGGTGATCTCCCTTGGGACGCCGAATCTGCAGACGATGTTCTGCCAAAAGAATTTTCTGATTGTTTCCGATGTGATGTTGATGAGTGGCTTGGCTTCAATCCATTTTGTAAAGTACTCAACAACAACTGCTGCGTACTTGTAATTGCCCTGAGCTGTGGGTAGGGGGCCCACTAGATCAATTCCCCATCTTTGAAGAGGCCATGTGGGGGGTATCAGCTGAATTGGTTCCGAAGGATTTGTGGACTTTGGGCCCATCATTTGGCATGCTTGGCATGTTTTCACTATGTGTTGAGCATCCTTCAGGGCTGTTGGCCAGAAGAATCCTTGCCTGAAGGCTTTGGAGACAAGTTGTCGGAAGCCAATGTGGGATCCGCAAGACCCGGAGTGAATTTCCTTGAGGAGCTCGATTCCTTCGGTCGTTGAGATGCACTTTAACCATGGGCTGGTTACACCTGACTTGAACAATTCTCCCTCGGAGATAAGGTATCCCCTAGCTGTTTGAAACATTTTCTTTTCCTCTTTCTCATTTGGCAGCTCAATGTTTCCCCGAAGGTACTCCATTATTCGTGTTCTCCAATCTTCGGCTGAGATGACTGAGATCTGTTTTTCTTTCTTCGGCTTGACCGAAGGTTCTGTGATTTATGGGCCGAAAGCAAGATGGGCTTAAAGCAAAAGATTGAAGAAAACTTGTAAATCGGCTCCTACATGAGCATCTGGGCCACATGGGCCATGTATCTTAGATTTAGTTTAAGATTAGAGATAGAGTCCAATCGGGACAAGATTAGTTTAGATTGTTTCCCAAGTCTCCAGACTATAAATATGTACCCTTTGTTATTCGTAAGGGAGAGCGTCATCACGTCTCGCAAACAACAACTCTCGGCGCATCGCCACCCCTAATCCTAAGGTTTCATCCAAGTAAGTGCCATGCTGCCCTGATCGCTTCCCGCGATCAGGGCAGCGTTGTTCTTGCTTTTACCTTGGTATTACTTGTACTGAAGCGTTTTTGATGGCAAGCAATACTAGTTATCTCGATATTCGTAGCATGGCTTTTAGTAGATCTATTGTGCTTCGTTGCTTATCATCTACGAACATCATGTTGTCTCTGTGTAGTCACGTTTCAATCTCATACTAGTTCTCGTCGAATAGAATTAGTTGCACAGAGACAACACCCTGCTTCCTTTATGTTTAGTAGATCTGATCTGTTATGGTTTGCTCTTGTTCTTAAGAGTTGGCGTAATATCTGCTAGGTTAGGCCTTGCGAACGGGTTGGACGATCTGGTGGCGTGTTAGATGCTTTGCTTTAGTCTTAACAGGGAATAGATCCGGGAATCGTCTCTTGCTAGTTCTTAGGCCTCTGTTTTGGTTATGGTTTAGTTATCTGCTACGTTTATTAGGCCTAGTCACGTGTAGGATGTTCCGATCTAGCAGTGAAGCCTTTACCGTTGTGGATTAGATCAACTAGATTTAATTGAAGCAATTTTACAGTTATTTGCTTTAATCATCAGTATCTGGATGTAACAGATCACATCTGACACCGGGACTCGATCGGCTCTTTAAAGCCGATGCAAGAGTCGTTCCGGGGAGCCGACCACAGCTCGGACTTACGTTTCCACGTGTTTGTGTGTGTAGGTCAATCATCGCAAGCACGTCCGCACCTTCCTGATCGGGTATAGGTCAGGTGGCACGCCCTGCGTCTTCACAAGCCGCGGCGCGTTGCTGGAATTGCGGGCCGTCGACGAGGGAGCAGTGCCTGCCAGCGCCCCGGCGACCTCCCGGCTCTTCGTGTTGCCTGTCGCTGCTCGCCGGTGGGTTTCGACCGACAACAGATGGTAACTGCTCTTTTCTTGATGCTGCCTTTGCCAGTTTGTCTGCTTCGTCGTTCATGTGCCTTGGGATATGGACGACGTCGAAGCCTTTGAAATATTTCTCCATGGATCTAACTGCATCAAGGTACTCGATAAGCTCGGGTTTTCTTGCCTCTGAGTCCTTTTCGATGTGATCTCTGACAACCTTCGAGTCTGTTTTGACTATGAAGTTTTGATGGCCAAGGGCTTTCATTTTGCGAAGTCCCAGGAGCAAGGCTTTGTACTCGGTTGTGTTGTTGGTAGATGACTCTAGGTTGCCGAAGGTAAGGCGTGCTGCGTATCTTGTTTTTGCTCCCGAAGGAGACTCTATGATTGCAGCAATTCCCGCTCCGTCGTTACACCAGGCCCCATCGCAGTGCACGATCCAAGTTTCAGTCGTAGGTTCCTCCTTGAATGTTGGGGATGTCCAATCGGCAATGAAATCTGCTAGTACTTGTGATTTAATGGTTGTTCTTCTTTCGAAGTCTATATAGAACTCCGGGAGCTCCGAAGCCCATTTTGCAATTCTAACTGAGGCCTCTCTGTTGCTGAACAAGTCATGCAGGGGTTCATCTGTGACCACGATTATCTTGTGAGCTTCGAAATAGTGTCGAAGCTTCCGGGCAGACATGACTACTGCATATGCGATTTTTTCTAGCTCTGAGTACAGGAGCTTCGAGCCTGCGAGAGCTTCAGATACGAAATAAACAGGTAGTTGCTTCTTTTTTTCCTTCGCTCTCTCTCTCGAGCACGAGCGCTGCGCTGACTACGAAGTAGGATGCTGCGATGTATAGGAGCAACACATCCTTCGGGTCAGGTGAGGTCATTTTGACCATGTTCTGAAGGTGGTTTTTGAGCGCCTTGAGGGCTTCGCTTTGGTCAGGGCCCCACTCAAATTTGTTTGCGTTGCGAAGGACCTTGAAGAATGGTAGGCTTCGGTCTGCAGAGCGTTTGATGAATCTGTTTAGGGCTGCAATCCGCCCTGTAAGTTTCTGTACGTCCCTGATGGACTTTGGTGCCTCCATGTTCCAAAGAGCTTTTACTTTGTCAGGGTTTGCTTCGATGCCTTTGGTGGACACTAGGCATCCTAGCACCTTTCCTTTGTGAACTTCAAAAATGCACTTGTTGGGGTTCAAGGACAGTCCTGCTTTTCTTAAGCTTGCAAAGGTTTCGGCCAGGTCTGCCACGTGGTTGCTTCTTATTGAACTAGTTACAACGATGTCATCAACGTAAGCCAGGACGTTCCTTCTAAGTTGATGCTCTAAGACGACAGAAGACATTCTTGAAAAGGACTGTCCTGCATTCTTTAGTCCTTCGGGCATCCTCACGAAGCAGTAGGTGCCGAAGGGGGTTATGAAACTTATTTTTTCTTCGTCCTCTTTCCTCATCCAGATCTGATGGTATCCGGAGAAACAGTCCAGTAGAGACATCAGTTGACTGTTTGCTGCATCATCGACGACTCTGTCGATCCTTGGCAATGGAAAATCATCCTTCGGACAGGCTTTATTGAGGTCAGTGAAGTCAATGCACATGCGCCATTTGCCGTTCTTCTTTTTGACCGGCACAGTATTTGCCAGCCATGTTGGGTACTTGACTTCTCTAATGACATTTGCATCTAGCAGTCTCTGGACTTCGGCCTTGACTGCTGCGATTTTTTCATCTGCCATTTTGTGAATCTTCTGCTTCTTCGGCTTGGTGTTTGGGTTGGTGTCCAGGCGATGCTCGATGATGTCTCTGCTGACTCCCCGAAGGTCGTTGGCGGACCATGCAAAAACATCTTGGTTCTTGCGGAGGAACTCGAGAAGTTCTTTCTCCTCTTCAGGCTCTAGGGTTGCGTTGATAGTCACCATTTTGTCGGGGAGGTGTACATCGAGGGGGACTTTCTTGACTTCACAGTCTTCTTCGAAGGTTGTTTTCTCGCTGTCCCCTTGATGCTTTTCGGCGGTAACTGGCTTGGATTCAGTCTGAAGATTGTGCACATTTTTCTGTCCTGGGGTGTATCCCCGTTCAATGTCCCGAGCAAGTTGCTGATCCCCGCGAACGGTGATGACCCCTGCGGGAGATGGCATTTTCATGCACAAGTATAGTTGATGGACGATAGCTTCGAACTTGTTAATTGTTCCTCTTCCTAAGATTGCGCGGTATGGGTACGACATTTCTACCACATCGAAGGTGATGTGCTCTGTTCTTACGTTGGCCGTATCTCCGAAGGACACGGGGAGTGACAGTTTGCCGATTGCGTTCACTCTCTTTCCTCCGAATCCCATTAAAGGGATTTTCGAAGGCTGAAGCAGGCCTCGGTCGATACCCATCTTATCGAAGGTATCGGAGATGATGTCTGCAGAACTGCCGGTGTCAACTAGTATCATGCCAATCCTGCAGCCCTGAATGTTTGCCTCGATGACAAGAGCGTCCGTGTGTGGGTAGCTGATGAGGTTGACATCTTCTTCAGAGAAGGTGATCGGAGAGTGTGACCACTGGGTTCTCTTGGTTGGACCTTCGGAGACGATGCAATGGACTTGCCTGAAGTAGTCCCTGCGTTGCCTCTTGTTTTCGAAGTCCAGGGTAGAACCTCCGGAGATGGGCATGATCATGCTGAAGGATGGTAGTGCCGCGGGTTGGCTGTTTGTGTTTTGGTTTTCTTGTTTTGGTGGGTGAGCTGGGGGTGGTGGTAGCTGCTCCTGAGTGGGTTGAGCTTGGGTTGTGGGTTGAATGGTTTGCGTTGGAGGGTTTGGCTGCGGCTGCCAACTGTGATTGTAGTTGTAGTTAAATATGGGTGGGCCGTATGCTTGTGTAAATGGTTGAGGTGGAACGAACGGAGGCCGTGTGTACTGAATTTGTTGAGGTTGTTGGGTCTGTGGCCATGTAGTGTGCCCAACTAGCTTGGCCTTTTTCTCGGCCTCCATTCTGTCAAGGGTTGTTTTCTTCTCCGGACACTGGTTTGTTCTGTGGTCGGAGTCAAATCCATGGAAGTGACAGAAGAATTTTTTGGGATCACGCGAAGGTCCACGACCTCGGCCCCTTCCTCTGCCGCGACCTCTGCCTCGTGCCCCGGACGAAGGCTGCTTGTCGTTTGAGCGTTGGGGCTCCGGCTCTAGTGGTGTCATGAAGGGATCGAAGGTTATCTGATCCTCATCTTCGTGTGAAGTTTCCAGAGGTAAGATGAGCTGGTGAGTTGGCTGTTGTTCTTGCTTCCATGTTTGCTGGTTGTATTTTTCAGCCTGACGCATGATTCTTCTTTGCTCGACCCTTCTGCGGTGGTCGGCGTCTGACTTCGCATACTTTTCGGCTTCTGAATAAAGCTCCTCTAGAGTCCTTGGAGGCTCTCTTATTAGGTGAGAGGCAAGCTGACCAGGAGGAGTCCCTCGATGCATTTTTCTATCGCATCTTTCTCTGGGAAGTTTGGAATTTGAGCCTTCTTTTGGACGAACCTCCGGAAGTAGTCATAGAGAGGCTCGCGGTCATGCTGGGGGCACTTGAAATCTTTGATAGTGTTGGTAGTGAGCCTTCTGAAGCCCTGGAAGTCCTGGAGGAGCCTTCCTTTCAGCTGATACCAGTTGTTTATTGATTGCGGAGGCAGGTACGAATACCAATTAGCCACAAAACCTTCGCAGGCCATGACGAAGGACTTGGCCATGGTGGAGTCGTCGCCTTCGGCCGAAGCGATGGTTGCTTCGTAGGCCATGAGGAACTGTGTTGGATCTGTTGTGGCGTTGTACTTGGGGAGCTGAGTTGGCTTGTAGGCGAGCGGCCATGACGTTCGCTGCAGAGCGACTGAGAATGGCGAGGTCGGGTCAAATGGGAGGTTGACTGGCGGTGGCCTTTGGTTCTCATTATGAGCGAAGGCTGTCTGTAGGATGACGCGGTTTTCTTGCTGGGAGGAACCTTCGGGCATTTCTTGCTATGCCCTCTATAAGCTTTCAACTTCTGCCTCCATCTCTGCTAGCCTGCACCTGGCCTCGGCTAGCTTGTTGGCTTGGTCCATTGCCCTCTTTTTGGTGGCAAGCTGGGCTTCGATGTTCTTTTTCTTCATTTCGAGGGCTTTGAGCTTGAGTGCTGTTTCTGTGAGTTGACGAGCTTCGGTGTTTTCAGTGTTATCAAACAGGTCTCCATGAGCAACTTCGTTGTTGATGTCTTCCATTTGTGGGTTGGCTCCTTCATGCTGTGGTTGTGGGCCGTCGAGGGTGCGGCCAGGCTCAGTGGAGGTGCTTGTGGTGCTGGCGGTGGCTTTCTTCTTCGCTGGGGCCATCGAGGGTTGTTTTACGTGCTGGAACGGTGGGCGCCGCTGTTGGGATCTTTGCTTCTTAGATGCCCAGACAGGGAGCAAGAACAGTAAGCAAGATGACAATGAAAGTAGGTGTTGTACTCTCCAATAATAATCAGAAAATTCAACCCTTTACACTGTGGAGTGAGGGGGCTATTTATACCCCTAGCCCTCGGCCAGGTTTTCCTAAATTGCCCCCTCCCAACTCATTTACAGCTCACTCTTAACCGGTTCCGGGGTAAAATTACAAGGTGAGAGGTTTACAAATCCGGCCTTCTCACATATTCACGTTTTGCTCACATATCTTCAACCGATGAAGGATACGACAACCTTCGGGTACCTCCGGGAGTTTGGGTCATGGAGGTTCCTTCGATCTACCAGCCGTCATCCTCGTTCCCGGTTATGGGATCTTTTCCCGAAGGTCTTAATCTTCGAATTTATGCTTCCGGGTGGCCGGTCGCCACCTTCGGCACGACGGAAGTGGCACCCTTCAGTCCGAAGGTCTTGATGTTTGGGCTTGCGCATCTGTGCAGCCATTCGTTGCCTTCGGCCTTCAGAAGGTTATATCCTTCGGACCGAAGGTCATGGTTTCTGAGCTTCCGCTTCTTAGAGTTCATCCGGTACCTTCGGGTATGCTTGGCTCCATTTCGTTGCGGACCTGCAAACAGGTTAGGGAGCATTTCTGAGGGTGAGGGCTTGAGCCGAAGGTCCAATCCCCAACACAAACGGTCTTTAATACCCCTCCTGCATGAAGCCAGTTTTTATCCACAGGCACGCGAAGTTGAAACATTGCATTGTTTCCCGAGACATGAATTTACTTCTACACAGTTAATGGGCGTTGAGTCCTAGAGCAACGGGTGGAAGGGCTCAAATATGACTATCAATCTCAAAATTTTCATATTTTGAAATAAGACTGCCATATGTGAATGGAGGGAGTATTATTTATTATGAATTGAGGAAGTATTTATATCTTCTGTTCAGAAATGTAAAACCCAGCCTTTGATTTAATTTCGCATGTGCCTATATATTATCTCACAAGGAGCCGAAAACGTAGCTGACACAGTTTCATGCCAAACTGATGCACTCAGCACATACTTTCATTCTACTCCTCTTCACGTGGGAGACCTAAAATAACGCACGGTTTGGTCACATTTGTCTTAACCTTCTTTCACAGTGGGAGACTCGCCAACATAGATGGAGCCAAAAAATTCCTGATTGATCGGTCGACGGTCGTCGATCGCCACCACCAGATTAACTAGCATTGATTGATGCTTAGCGTCCATCCTAATCTTCCACCATGCACTTTTCCATTTCCGAACACCGAGCTTGTCTTATTCCAGCTAGCACTAACTGCGGCTGACGATTATTTTTAACATGGATACGATCAACCCATTTGCGAGAAAGATCTGCATGGATACGGTCTATGGGTGTTGCAGAGATTAGCTGCTAGAAGTGATTATTTTGACTAATCAACGGTCAGTACTCGTGGAATGGTCAAGCCGCCCATCCTTGTATTCACCCGGGGTAAATCTTAACATTAGCTTGGCTCGGCTTATTTTCCTTTCACACTACTGCATAGTGCATACGCAAGCAACGGAAAGCTTGCCATGCCATCATGTTATCTTGAGCCATGCATTTCTTTTAAAAAATAAAGCGTACACGTACGTCTTGCAGTGAATTATTTATCTCTTATTTTTTTCTTAAAGAGAAATATATATTTTGTGCCTGGCAGAACATGTAGCTGAACAATCAATGAAAGAATATATACTCCCTCCATCTACTTTTATAATATATATAAGGCGCACTCAAACATTACAATCTTTGACCAATAATTTATTTATTATTTTTTTTATAATGTAAACTTTTTATTATTGGATCCAAAATCAAATATACTTTACCGTGATTATAAATTTACAACCATAAATGATATAATATATAATAGATGAATGGTCAAAGTGTTATTTGGTGCAATGTTACACTCTGCCTTATAAAAATGGAAGGAGGGAGTAATTCATTGTTCGTCGAGAAATGACGTGTCACTTCTGCTTTATTAACTCAAAGTTTGATAAAATGCAACTGATGTTAGGCACTCTGCAATAAGTTGAAAAATGGGACTGCTCACTACTACAAAAATATATTTTAGTACTGGTTTTTAAACGCCTTTAGTCCCAGTCGGTTCCTCAATCGGACTACAAATCCGGCATTAAAGGTTCCGGGTCAACAATGAGGACTAGAGAGAGTGCAAATCTAAAAAATTAAAGCAATGAGTATGCAACAATGAGGACTAGAGAGGCACGCACCCTTGCCTCGCGTATAACTTCCTTACTGTTGATACAGCATATGTGACTATATGAGATGCATTGCTTCTAAACTAACATACGAAGGACCCTTCAGCGGTTGAAAG
The DNA here is from genome assembly GCF_016808335.1 of Panicum virgatum. Lineage (NCBI taxonomy): Eukaryota > Viridiplantae > Streptophyta > Magnoliopsida > Poales > Poaceae > Panicum > Panicum virgatum. The sequence continues at coordinate 32,633,848 of NC_053148.1, read as the reverse complement.
GACCTTTTAGTTCCGGTTATAGCCTCCAACAGAAAACTAAAGATGCCTCCCACCGTCTAGCCGTTGGATCCACGATTAATGCCTTCATTAGTTCTGGTCCAACCACATCCCAAAGAGGGATGGTAGTAGTGACTGCAAAATGAGGAGTACTAAATTCGTTCTAACAATTAGGGAGTTACTAACTGGGTACTGCACCTGCTGGTGCTGGTGCTCCGAGAGGAACATGTAGGCCATGTTTAGTTACAAAAAAATTTCAAGATTCCCTGTTAAATCGAATTTTTTGACACATGCATAAAGCATTAAATGCAATTAAAAAAATCAATTACACAGTTCAAATGTAAATGATGAGACGAATCTTTTGTGTCTAATTAGTCCATGATTGGACATTAATTGTCAAATAACAACGAAAGTGCTTTAGTATGCAAACCCAAAAAATTTCACGAACTAAATAGGCCCGTAGATGAAAGGAATCGGGTGCTCGTAGCCCAAGAGGGGGAGGGGTGAATTAGGCAAACTAAAAATCTTAACCTCAAGCTCCAACTAATTTACACAAAATGTAAAGAGTAAAGTGCGCCACCGGTCCCTAAATTTGTTGGACTGTGTCATCCCGGTCCCTAAACTCGTAAATCGATTGTTTAGGTCCTCAAACTTAGTTTGTTATGTCATTCCGGTCCCTAAACTTATAAATCATGTGTTTAGACCCTCAAATTTGTCCAGTCGTGTCATTACAGTCCCTAAATTTGATTTTGAGCCTCATCTAAATCCAAACCGGACGATCTAAAACCTCTATATCAAAAAATAATTTATAACTTTTTCATATGAATTCGAATGAAGACAAACTTTATTTAAAAATTGTATCTCTCGACGCGATCTACAACTTTGCAGTTGAAAAGTTTTTGAACTAAAATTGTTTAGAGTCCCAAAATTTAATTTTAACTTTTAAATTTCAAAATCTATAAACTTACAACAATATTTTGAGACCCTAAACAATTTTAATTCAAAAATATTTCAACAACAAAATTGTAGATTACGTCGAGGGCTACCATTTTGATATAAAGTTTATCTTCGTTCAAGTTCATATGAAAAAGTTATGAATTACTTTTTGGTATATAGATTTTAGATCGCCTTGTTTTGACCTATATGAGACTCAAAATCAAGTTTAGAGACCGGAATGACATGATTGAATAAATTTGAGGATGTAAACGTTTGGTTTTCTAGTTTCGAGACCGGGATGACAGTGGAACAAGTTTATAGACCGTGATGACACAGATGGAAAAGTTTGAGGACCTGAACAGTTGATTTGTGAGTTTAGGGACCAGGATGACACAACGACACAAATTTAGGGACCGGTGATGAACTTTACTCAAATGTAAACTAGATCATGCTATCTAGATGTGCAACTACGGTTCATCTAGTGTAAAAACCCTCACCCCAAAAGAGTTATGCAACATATAGCCAATCCTATCAATAAACTACTCTAGAAAAGTAGAGACACACGAGTTGCAATATGAAATGCGGAAGCTTAAAGGAGAGATGAGAGAAAATAAACTCTTTGACACGAGGATATATCCCGTGGTTCGGTTAGCCACAAAGGCACACCTACATCCACGTTGTTGAAGCACTCACAAAGAGTATTTTTTCCGATAATCAAGTCTCTTCCGTGAACACAATCACGGTCACCTTGGCCCCGGGTTCCTCTAAGGAGTTTCACCAAGATGGGTGGGTGTCTCCACATCCCCCGCACAAAGATGTCATCAACGCTCCACACCAAGCCGGAGGGTCGATGACGTTGCCGGCGAGCCACCAAGACTCCAAGGATGGCCGGCACACCAAGTATAAGTTTGAGCAGCTCTCAAGCATAGCACACAAGGCACACAATCTTGCTCTCACACTCAAACTTGAGCTATCCTAGCACTCTCACTTACAAAGTTTGTGCTAAACCTAAGGATTTGATCACTAAGCACTTGGGTTGGTTTGGAGGTGTTCTTCAATGTGTATAGGGTCTCTCTGAACTCTAGCAAACTTCAAATGACCGGGGGATGGCATATTTATAGCTCACCAAGTCGAACTAGCCGTTTAGAGCTGTTACGCCTTTTTCTGTGTAGGCGTCGGATTATCCGGTCTCTCTGAGCCTTGGTGTATCCATTGAGCTTCTGACAGCTGACGTAGCAGGCATCGGATAGTCCGACGCATTACTCCGACGGGGCATTGGATTATCCGATCCTGAAGAGTTTTCTTCATCTGTGCTTGTGATGCTGACGTCATTTGTCCGACGCATTAGTCCGACGAGCGTCGAATCATCCGGTGCTGAAGGCTTTTCTGTTGCTCTCTTGACATTGCTCTCTGAACGTTGATCCGACCATTAGTCCGACGGGGTCCACTTTCTTACGTCGGATCATCCGGTCGCACTTGAACCCAGAACCCAGAACCTGTCAGAATTGATCCGACGTCTTGTGTCGGTTAGTCCGAGGGGGGGTGTTCGGATAGTCTGACCCTGTGTCGGAAAATCCGGTCCTTCTGAGTTTTTCTGATTTTTTCTTTGCATTTGTCCAATTCACCGCAGCTGTCATTTGGACACTTCAAATATATTCTATCTCTGCTTTTTCACTGCGACAAAAGTGTCTCTACGGTGGTTTGGACGTCTCGTCGGTGAATTGGATGTCTCGACGGTGGTTTGGACGTCACGGATATGATTTAGACTCCGTCCAAGGGACCTAAGAAATCCTACAAATATGATCTTACAAATTCGTTAGTTCCATTGATTGCGTTGCCACTCGATCACCAAAATCACTCAAAATGATCTAAATGGAGCCATGTTCGTTACAGTAGAAGAATGATCAAAGCCCTTACATGGGTATAAATTTACACTCCTGTCTTAGAATTCAATTTAACGGAATGTACGAGTCCAAAACTAAACGCAAAGTTTTGACTCCACTGAAAAATCAATTTTTTGGAGTACACAATTGTCTGATCCTGGCTTTTACTTGAGTGTTTCCAATGCTGAACTGGACAGACCATCACACAATGAAGTCTGTGCACCACTAAATATTTTTTGAAAATAATGCCAGCGCCTGTGGTTACCTTACCTACTGTTGTTGGAGCCGGTGATCGTCTCAGGAAGGTATTCAACCTGCTCGCCGTTGCCACACCAACCTAAAAGACCGGATTGAGTGCTCTAGCCTGAGGGGGAGAGAGGATAAATTAGGCAAGTTAAAAATTTAATCTATGGCTCCAACTAAATTGCACAATATTAAGCTTAAACAAGCTATCTAGATGTGTAACTATAGTTCTTCTAATGTAAAACCCCTATCCCAAAAGAGTTTAACAACTTATAGCCTTTTCTATCAAGAAACTACTCTATGAAAGTAAAGACATACAAAAATTGCTAGTATGAAATACAGAAACGTAAAAAGCGGGATAGGAGGAAGCAAACTCTTGACGCGGGTATTTATCATGTGGTTCGGTTAGCCACTAAGACACACCTACATCCATGTTGTTGAAGCACTCACCAAGAGTATCGCTTCTCGGCAATCAAGTCTCTCGTGAACTCAATCACGGTCACCTTGATCCCGATTTTCACTAAGGAGTTTCTCCACAAAGTATGGGGTCTCCACATCCCCCACACAAGATCGTCCACGCCGCTCCACACCAAGTCGGAGGGTCGTTGACGTTGCCGGCCAGCTACAAAGCTCCAAGGGGCCGGCGCTCCAAGATATCTTCTTGGTTCACAAGAGAACCACAGCACAAAGACACAAAGCCTTGCTCTCTCACTCTCTAAGGAGCTAACCTAGCACTAACACTCTTAAATATGTGCTAAGAAATAAGGATATGATCATTAAGCTCTTGAATGGCTTGGAGACGTTCTTGAGTGTGGGTGTGATGTTCCTGAACTCCAGCAAGTTTCAAATGGCCGGGGGATGGCATATATATAGCCCACCAAATCCATAGAGCCGTTGATAGCCGTTGGCCACTTTTCTGCGAGGGCACCGGTTAGACCGGTCAGGGGGCACCGGTGCAACCGGTCACTCACGGCTTCTGCACTAGCCGTTGGCCTCTGACAGCGGACGTAGCTATCACCGGTTAGACCGGTGTAAGCACCGTTGACTACCAGTTCAACCGGTCCTGAACATCTTCTCCTCGGCTGACTTGAGATTGCACCGGTGTCTCTTCGTCCGTTGAACCGGTGCTGAAGTCTTGTTCCTGGCCACTTGACATCGTCTCTGTACGATCCTCCGGTGCTTGCTCCGACGCTCCAACTTGGTACCGTCGGATCATCCGGTGCCACTTGGCTCTTTCCATGTGGCCTTCCTCTAGTGCTGCAAATTGCTCCGATGACTTAGCGTCGGTTTATCCGATGCTAATCGGATAGACCGGTGACCCTACATTGGTTCATCCGGTGCAGCTGTTTTCCGTAGAACTCGTCCATTTCAGTATTTCTTTGAGTTCTTTCTTCGTGTTTTGCTTTGATTGGGCTTTTTACTTCATCTCGGAAATCTATAAATGTTTACTTGACAAACTTTTTAGTCCCATTGATTACGTTGTTACTCAATCACCAAAATCACAAAACAATAACCTAATGGGGTCATGTTCCTTACACAACCTTAGCCCAGTACGTCATATTTAAGTAGCCTAGCTGCTTTACCAACTGCCGCCACCATGCATCCTCGAGTAGTTCACCGTCATTGACATGAAAAGATTTCGATGCTTTTGGTGAATGACATCCAAAGGAGGTCGATCTTGTCCATGATTTCGTTGGGAGTTGCTTGTCGAGACAACTTTTAAATAGATGAAATCAAATAGGATCCTTCAGCGAAGCCTCCTGCCGTCGGGTCACAGGAAAAATGCAACCGGCACGGCCTGAAAGTTCACGGTCGGGTCACAGGAAAATGTAAGGTGAAATCTTGCATTGGGTGAAAAGGACTCATCACATTGTTGGTGCTTTACAAGTTTATTATTGCGGTGAGTAGAAAATGTCGTTTATCTTCTTGGTACTTAATTAGAATTTGGTCTCTCTTTCTTTCGCTATCTTCCAGAGCCAAACAGATGTTCGAATAATCTGAAAAGAGATCTAGCTCATCGAAGATGTCCACTAATAACAAACTAAAAAGAAAGACCTAAGCATCTGTACCCATCTTTATCAGCAGCAGAAAAGCTTCTAAACTCATCATGAGGGCAACAATGACCACAAGGTCATCTCCCCACGAGGTTACGGTATCAGGTGAGTCATGAGTGCACGGGACGCCTTGCCGGTGATGCGTGTGCCTTCCTTCCCAGGGTAGTAGTAAAAGCGACCAAAGCGGGTGCGATGCACCGAATCCGGAGCTCACCTCTCCGTGGCAACAACAAGAACTACACGTAAACGTGACGAGGACTCCTCACACGGCAACAGTGCGCATCCCGTGAACTTGATGCGGGGCTCGGTCCCTCTCCACATTCACTCACAAGCTTTGGGGCTGTTCGGCTGATCGGTTCTCGGCTTGTCTCGCCTTATTTTTTCTCACATAATACTATTTATTTTACCAGTCGAATACTATTCATTCTACCAGCCAAACATCCTCTTTATTTCTCTCTCTTTATTTCTCTTTCTCGTATGGGCCGGGGGTTGGAAAATCCACCGTTTGGAATCGACATGGACGTGAGGTCGGATAGATCCCATCTCCGATTCACACGTTTACGTAACCTGTAGTGTGCTTGACACGATTACTATTAAGTATTAACAGTGTATCTTGGCCCTTCCTCTAAAAAAAATTCGGGAATGCTAGGGTCAGAACGTCCAAAGTGCTAAAAAAAGGTCAGACGCTTCAACCCAGCGCATTGATGTTGCAGTGGGAACATTTTTTGCACGTAATTTTGTTTTGATAGATATGAACTGATGCAAGTGAGGAACTTCATTTTTATTTTATATATTGTTAAGGTTGCATTGATGTTGCAGTGAGTAACTTTATTTTTATTTTATATATTTTTAAGGTTGCAAGTATTGATTTTGAGACACCTACGATAACTTCATCAATCTCGACGATCAGCCGGCTCAGTGTACACAATGCTAGTGGCACGGAGAGTGTAAATTAATGTTCCTCACCAGATGTATCATCAATGGTTCTCACTGCCATGGCCTGCCAAAAAAAAAAACGCGCTGCCCTTCCATCACTTATCTCAGTCTCCCTCACATTAACTCTAGCTCGTCCCGTTAATCTTGTGCGAGGGGGCCGTCAGGTACCCATTAGGCTCTCAAGGTATAACGAAGGGAGGAAGAAGAGAGAAAGATGAAAAGGGTGTTTACGTTGCTCGAGAAATTGGTGTTGTTGCTCATGCATGCTTTGCAGAAAAATTATGATTTTGCTCTTTGTGATTTTTTCCTTACAAGTTAATTAGCACGATTTTGCCCCTGATTTCTTTCGAGCTTCCACATTCGAATCAAACTATTGGAGTTAAAATTGTCATGATATAATTTTAGTTGACACTTTGGCATTATTTGATTTGATAGTCACTACAAAATCATCCGGTTATATATGTTTCCATAGTGAAACTTGTGTTGGAAAAATAGACAACTGTAAGTTTAAATTCCGAACTAGATTTATCATGACGAGAATTAAACCTAGCATGCATGACTCTAACATACGAGACAGTATGTATATCATAAACATGATCTCAGAAAACATGATTATGAAACAGATCTGATCACAAAATACGTACTGTGCGGGAGCCGCCGGGAAGACGAAAGGCGCAGACGAGACAAAGACGGTCCTTCGAACGGAGCGCAGCAACCGGCGTTGCAGACGACGGTACGCCGCAGCTCCTGACTTGGACGGAGGATGAGCCGTGGCGAAGAAGATGAGCAGTCGCGCTTAGCGCTTCCCAAAAACCTTATTCGTCCTCTCCCGGTGCAAGATCACAAAGAGCGAGCGGTTCCGGAGACCTGCTCTCCCGTTCGCCGGTGCACGCCGGCGCTCGGGATGGAGAAGACTACGGTGGCGGCGCAGCAACGAGAGGAGGTAAAACCCTAACTCAGATTAGATCTTCTTATGAATTCCCAAACCTTGGAGACTCCACGTATAGCGATCTATGGTTCACTTTTTCCATGACGGAGGTGGTCCGTATTTAAAGGGAGAAAAACCCCTTACACCCTCGTCCATTAGCAATACATGACTAATAGATGGTGTACCTCCTCTTATCGCTAATGGCCCTTTGAGATTTATTACGATTATTTATATGGGCCAAACCCATAAATATAACAATCCCCCACCAGATCTCAAATACCCATTTATAGATTTTGCCTGTTTCTCACTGCTGTTTGATATATCTGTGTTTTAGTGAGGACTGTTAAGTTGAACTCTCAGCTAGAGCTCCAAGCTACACTTATCCACAACTTGAACAATAGACTACACCTTGAATTGCAAGTTTGGTGCGAACAAATTTCACTCAAAGTCATAACCAGTACATGGCTGCCAGTAGCCTTCTGCGCGGGTGGAGCATATATGTCGTACTCCCTGGTCTCTTCATGAGTTTACTAGAGATCACCCAAATCTCACAGATTGCGACATTAAACAGTCAGACTCATAAGTGTGTTCTTTCAAGAATGCTCTATAGGACAGCACCTTTACTCATTAGAGCCAACAGAAACACATTAAGACAAATAGCCAACCTGTCTTACAGCAACTGAGAGTATTGCATATTTTCTTAGAGAGGGTTTAATCATTACTCTCCTCAGTTCACCATCAGCTTGTTCTCCCCAAGTCCTAATTCACGGGATCTCCGATCACATAGGTTGGGTTACTACTGTGACAACTTATACGGGTCTCATACCCATCTCCCTTGATGCACTATCTATCACATTCCGTGATAATTCTTTTGTAAAGGGATCTGCCAAGTTTTTGTCTGTTTGAATATAAGTCACACTTATCACTCCGGAGTTTCTCAACTTTCTAACAGACTTCAGTTGTCTTTTAACATGGCTTGATGACTTTGCATTATCCTTAGTACTGTTCACTTTGACTATCACCGTTTGATTGTCACAGTTCATAAGGATGGCCGGTACTGGTTTCTCAACCACAGGCAAGTCCATCAAGAGCTCACGCAGCCACTCTGCCTCAACAGTGGCTGTGTCCAAAGCAGTAAGTTCTGCTTCCATGGTTGACCACGTCAAAATAGTCTGTTTGCAAGACCTCCATGATATCGCACCACCTCCAAGGGTAAACACATACCCACTCGTGGCATATAGCTCATCAGCGTCAGATATCCAGTTTGAATCACTATATCCCTCAAGCATAGCAGGGTGCCCAGAATAGTAAATCACATAGCTCATAGTACCTGCTAGATAGCGCATAACCCTTTCAAGTGCATGCCAATGATCAGTACCCGGATTTGACATGAACCTGCTCAATTTGCTCACAGCAAAAGATATGTCGGGTCTCGTTGCGCTAGCTAAGTACATGAGTGAACCAATAATCTGCGAATATCTCAGTTGATCTTTGGCAATTTTTCTATTCTTTCTCAACATCACACTAGGGTCATCAGGTGTTGGAGAAGACTTGCTGTCGATATAGTCAAAACGGCTCAAGACATTTTCCACATAATCGGATTGTGAAAGATAATCCCATTTTCAACCTTAATAAGCTTGATGTTAAGGATGACATCAGCTTCTCCTAGATCCTTCATATCAAAGCTCTTTGAAAGAAAGAACTTGACCTCATTGATCACATCAATGTTTATGCCAAAGATCAGTATGTCGTCCACATACAAGCATAATATCACTCCTCCACCCCACCATAGCAATAGTACACACATCTATCAGCCTCATTAATGACAAAGCCCGCAGAAGTCAAAGTTCTGTCGAACTTGTCATGCCCATTGCTTAAATGCTTGTTTCAACCCATACAAAGACTTCAAAAGCTTACACACCTTGTTTTCTTGACCTTTCATTACAAATCCATCAGGCTGATCCATGTAGATCTCCTCATCCAACTCTCCATTTAGGAAAGCTGTCTTAACATCCATCTGATGAATGATAAGACCATATGAGTCAGCCAAGGAAACTAATGGTCGAATAGTGGTCAATCTATCGACAGGTGAATAAGTATCAAAGAAGTCTTCGCCTTCCTTTTGTGTGTACCCTTTAGCAACAAGCCGAGCTTTGTACTTGTCAATAGTACCGTCAGGCTTAAGCTTCTTTTTGAATATCCATTTACATCCTACTGGCTTGCAACCATAGGGTCGTTCAGTGAGCTCCCATGTTTCATTAGAAAGAATTGAGTCCATCTCACTTTGGATTGTTTCTTTCCAATCATCTGCATCTGAAGATGCATATGCCTCTGCAATGGACATGGGAGTATTGTCCACAAGGTACACAGTGAAATAGTCACCAAAGGATTTTACAATCCTTTGTCTCTTGCTCCTTCTAAGAGCTTCACTGTCATCCTTCTTTAGGACATGCTCATGTTCATCGGATTGTTCAGAAGACTCGATAGGTACTCCAGGTTGAGGAGTTATCTCTGTCGAAAATCTAGAATTGCTATGCATATCTTTCATAGAAAAAATATTCTCAAAAAATATTGCATCACGAGATTCCATAATAGTATCAACATGCACATCTAGTATCTCAGATTTAACCACTAAGAATCTATAAGCAATGCTCCTTTGAGCATATCCTAGAAAGACACAATCCACTGTCTTAGGTCCCAACTTGCGCTTCTTTGGAATAGGCACATTAATTTTCGCTAAGCACCCCCACGTGCGCAAATAAGAAAGTGATGGTTTTCTCCCATTCCACATATCATATGGAGTTTGATCTTGATTCTTGTTTGGAACTTTATTCAAGACATGACACGAAGTCAATACATCCTCCCCCCACCATGCCTTAGAAAGACCAGCTGTGTCTAACATGGAGTTAACCAAGTCAGTCACCGTGCGGTTTTTCCTCTCGGCAATCCCGTTTGATTCGGGAGAATAGGGAGGCGTCCTCTCATGAATAATTCCATGCTCCTCACAGAATTCATCAAATATTTTGGGAAAATACTCGCCACCACGATCTGACCTTAGACGCTTGATCTTTCTCTCTAGTTGATTCTCAACTTCAGCTTTATAGATTTTAAAGTAGTCTAACGCTTCGTCCTTAGTTCGCAACAAATAAACATAGCAAAATCTAGTCGCATCATCAATTAACGTCATGAAGTATCTTTTCCCACCTTTTGTCAACATACCATTCATCTCACATAGATTAGAATGTATGAGTTCTAGAGGTGCCAAGTGTCTCTCCTCAGCAGCCTTGTGAGGCTTCCGAGGTTGCTTTGATTGCACACAACTATGACACTTAGAACCTTTAGCAATGGTGAATTTTGGAATTAAACACATGTTGGAAAACCGAGACATCAAACCAAAATTAACATGACATAAATGTGAATGCCAAACACTCGCATCATCGCTAACTTTGCCACAAATATGGTTCACTGACTTGTTACAAAATTCAGCAAGAGAAAAGCGGAACAAGCCTCCGCAATCATAGCCTTTACCAACGAATTGTCCATATTTCGACACGACAAATTTATTGGACTCTAACACTACCTTAAACCCGTCCTTGCATAGGACTGACCCGCTGACCAGATTCTTGTTGATAGTGGGCACATGCTGCACGTTCCTCAGCTGCACGATCTTCCCCGAAGTAAACTTCAGATCTACCGTGTCAACACCATGAACAGAAGCATGTGAACCGTTCCCCATCAGCACGGAGAAGTCCTGGACGGTCTGGTAAGAAGAAAACATAGAGATGTCAGCACACACATGAACATTAGCACCCGTATCAAGCCACCAATTCGTGGATTGAAAAACTGAAAGAACTGTAGGTAAATTATCGTACCCATCTCCAGTGTTGTTTATGGTCACCATGTTGACATTCTTGGACTCATTTGCTTTCTTGGCCCTGCGGTCTGCCCGATCTGGGCACTCCTTGGAGAAGTGTCCAAGCTTACCACATGCATAGCACTTTTCCAAAACCTTGTTCTTCTTCTTCTTGAAGATAGTGGTCTTGTTAGGCTTGTTGTTCGCTTTGTTCTTGCCATTTAGAAACTTTTGGACCAGATTGGTGCTGGACTGGCCTTGATCTCCTTTCTCAGGCACGTCCTTCTTCCGAGCCTTCTCCTCAACATCAAGAGTCGCTATCAGATTTTCAACTGATATCTCCTTCTCTTGTGTTTCAAAGTTGTGGCCAAGTTCCTCCACTAGGAAGACAACTTTGCAATAATGCATCCAGCCACAAATTTGTCGGGAATAGGACACTTAAGAAGATCAAGATCCTTGACAATGCACTGCACCTCATGCGCCTGTTCCACCACAGAATGGTTATTCACCATCCTGTAGTCATGAAAACTCTCCATGAGGTACAGTTCATTGCCCGCATATGTTGCATCATACTTTGCAACCAGAGCATCCCACAACGTCTTCGCCTCTGTCTCATCAATGTACACACGGACTAATCCGTCTGACAGATTGCTAATGATACATCTGACAAAGAGATTATTGGCCTCATCGTACTTCTTCTGCTCTTCAGCAGTAAGTACGCCCTCAGGTTTGCCAAGTCTCATGTCCCAGATGTGCATAGCAGTAAACCAGAGGCAAACCTTGGACTTCCAGATCTTAAAGTTCACGCCAATAAACTTTTCTGGCCTCAGTGACTCAGCGAAACCAGCCATTGTTAAATCAACAGATTGCCTATAATAAGGTTTTTGGATTGTTGGAAAAATAGACAATTGTAAGTTTAAATTTCGAACTAGATTTATCATGACAAGAATTAAACCTAGCATGCATGACTCTTAAATATTAGACAGTACGTATATCATAAACATGATCTCAGAAAATAAGATTATGAAACAGATCTGATCACAAAATACGTACTGTGCGGGAGCCGCCGGGAAGACGAAAGGCGCAGACGAGACGAAGACGGTCCTTCGAACGGAGCGCTGCAACCGGCGTTGTAGACGACGGTACGCCGCAGCTCCTGACTTGGACGGAGGACGAGCCGTGGCGAAGAAGATGAGCAGTCGCGCTTAGCGCTTCCCAAAAACCTTATTCGCCCTCTCCCGATGCAAGATCATAAGAGCGAGCGGTTCCGGAGACCTGCTCTCCCGTTCGCCTGTGCACGCCGGCGCTCGGGATGGAGAAGACTACGGTGGCGGCGCAGCAACGAGAGGAGGCAAAATCCTAACTCAGATTAGATCTTCTTATGAATTCCCAAATCTTAGGGACTCCACGTATAGCGATCTATGGTTCACTTTTTCCATGAGGGAGGTGGTCCGTATTTAAAAGGAGAAAAACCCCTTACACCCTCGTCCATTAGCAATACAGGACTAATAGATGGTGTACATCCTCTTAGCGCTAATGGGCCTTTGAGATTTATTAGAATTATTTATATGGGCCAAGCCCATAAATCTAACAACTTGCATTGTACGAGATCCATATATACTTGCATATGCCTTTTGGAAGTTTGGCACGGAGAGTCAAACCAATTCGCACCGAACTAATTATGCATATTCTGTTTTACTCCTCTTCATCCCGTGACCTGGAGATGGCACAGTTTGGTCGTACCATTCTTCATCTATTTCACGATGAGACTTACCAAACGTTGACTGGAATGTACTGATGTATAGTTCCCGCAAAACCAAAAAAAATTGTGTAGATGGAGGCAAATAATTCCTAATAATCGATCGCTAGATATCCATGTACGGTCGATCGAGACCCACCATGCAGTTTAACTACAACTGAGTGATGCTTAGCGTCGATCCTAATCTTCCACCAAGCACTTTACCATTTCCGAGCTTATTATTACTATCTGATTCCAGTTAGCACTAACTTATCGATGATTGTTTTTTTAAAAAAAATCTGGGATGTCAACCCCATTTGCGTTACGAGAAAGATTTGCACCGATACGGTCTAGGGTATGCAGCATAGATTAGCCACTATCAGTGATAGATTAATCTGACCAATCGACCGGTCAAGGCACGCTGAAGGAACCCATGCACCATGCATGCTGCCAGAGCTTATTTCCTTTTCCTCTTCCTTTGATGCACATATTATATCTATCTATATATAATATAAATAAATACAAAAAACTTAAAATAATTGAAACCTTTCTCAACAAAATTAGTCCCATCATACCCGTCACGGAGATCACATTTGTCAGGTCAATAGGGTTGACCAAAGGGGATGGAGACCCATTTTCTAATAGAAGGAAAATGTTTCTACCGATTAGCTAATACTATTTACACTAGCAATTTTCTGTACCCACATATTACTTTTCTTTGGCACACACTTTACTTTTTTTTTGGCACATGCCCATAATACGCGTCATTATTTATTTTGGAAGGATAATAATTGATATTATTATTTTATGGAATAAAAAAGATTTGTATTATTTTCTAAAGGATAACAAATGATATCATTACTTGATGGAAAGAAAACTAAATACGTCTGTGGCACATACATCTCCATTACTATATAAAATAGCAAGGGCCAAAGTCAATGGAAAATCACTGTTTAGCACTATTCTTCCATGTGGCCAACTCCAACATTTAATGCTTCCGACCCCGGCGGGTTTCTCGTCTGGCTTCGCCCCTGTAAAATAGCAAAAGGATGCTCGGCAAAATTTCATCCGCCCATGCATCCTAGCTCCTCCGTGCAATTGATGGAATCGCCTAATGCTCATCCATGCTAATAATGATAAAATAAAGTGATTAGTGCTGCCGGCTTTTACTTATTTTCAGCTAATGTGCAGAAGAAAAGATCGTATGAAACGATGGATGCATTTCCTTAAGATAATTTGAGTGTTTCTTCTTTTATTTTCTCTAATCAATGTCTCTCCTCTGAATGTGGTGACAAGCCTGATCGAATTGCATATATTCTCATGTTCTTTCCTCTTTTTCCCCCTCTCTTTTGTAAAGGTATATTTCAGCTAGATTGCGAATCAGAGTCGGTCGACGACTGCAAAAAAGTGTCTCCAAATCTCAAACAAACCACATGCTTGCTTGGCCGCACGAGGGAAGGATAATGAAGGCCAAACCCAAAAGGTTCATGTGCTCAGTCGTCTCTGTGTATATATGCTGACCAACGGCACAACTGCACAAGGCCGACCGCATGCACGAGCTGCTGTCAATCGGCGATCTAGGAACTAGGAAGACCGCACGCACGGCTGGACAGGATAGCAAAGGCTTGGCTTGCGAGATGTGGCTGAGGCAGACGAGGGTGACGAACGGCCGAACGACGACCTGCCAGTTTGGCAGGCAGCGACATGGGTAGTCGTGAAGACGCCCTGGCTAGGACTCGCGCTAGTGCCATTTCTGTCGTCAGTCAACAACAATGGCAGTCCTGGGCATCCATGACAGATCTGCAGAGCGCTGCAGTACGTGTCCTCGAGAATACGCTACTTACGTGCACTTTAAAGCGCGTCTAGGCCGATAGATGCTAATGATAACTTTCGGTGATTAATGACAACTGTATGTAACTAACGTGTGTTTTGAAGAAAAAATCAAAAATTAGATTAGTCTCATATGAAATATGAAAGGAGACCCCTCAATTCAAAACAATCATGCGCGTCAAGGACTCAATTCCAAAGATTAATGATCTTTCTAGTCTCAAGTGTCACAAGGAGATGAATGACACTAGATTTAGCTAGGGTTTATAGTTTTTAGTTCTTGACCGTACTATTAAGAGGGGTTAATGAGTTAATAGCTTGACAAAAATTGAGTTGGCCTTAGAAATCTTGCACACTCGCTCAAAAACAGCCCAAAATAGTCAATAGAAGTTAACATAACGCTTGGAAGAAGAAACAATAGAAGTTGCATTCAAATCCAATTCAATTTAGTTGAAAACACAGAAAAACAGCAGCACCGGTTTAACCGATGCCCCTAGCATCGGAGCATCCGATGCTTGGCGGAAGTTCCGACGCCCTGTCGGTCTATCTCTCTGGATGCAAGCAGAAATCAAATCAACAATCTCTATAGCACCGGTTGAACCGATGGTCAAAAAGATAAGCACCGGTGCATTAGATGTACTATGTTCCAGAGAGCATGTTTAGGTGGACCTCAACTCGTCTTCAGCAACGGTTGAACCGACGCCCCAGAATCAACCACCAGTGCATTGAATGTACTATGTTCCAGGGAGCTTGTTTGAGTTGATCAGTGAACCTCTTCAGCACCGGTTGAACCGATGCATCTACGGAGCATGCACCGGTGCAATGACGTAAGCCTGGATACTGTGTCAGAAACCCCAACGGCTACTAATTGGACATAGAGAGACCGGTTGAACCGACGCATACACCTTCTAACCTGTCGGTTCTTCCGGTGGTCACGGTTTTTCTGCAGTGGACTTCCAACGGCTATGTGACCCTCTCCACTCTATATAAGGGCACCCTCTGGCTCATTTGAAGTGTCTTTGACATCCTGAATACATGAGGCCACCCTTAAGAAAAAGAGAAAGTGCTTTGAGCAAAAGAGAAAAGATCTGGTATATTGTTTGTGCTTCAACCTTGAAGAATTCATCCCTTGCAAGTGTAGCAAGTGTGCTTGAGCTAGGGCCAACTGAGTATAGGTCAAGTGAAGGCTTAGGAGCTTGTTACTCTTGGTGTTTGACGGCACCTAGCCGGTCTTGGTGATCGGGAGATTCTTGGTGAACTCTTGGAGTTTGTGGGAGCCCCAAGACAAGAAAATTGTACACGGTGTGAAGCTCGTCGTTCCGGAGATGGAGAAGGAGCATTCTTAGTGATCACTTGCTCCTTGGTGAAGCAAGGGAGCTATACCCTTGTGTGGGTGCTCCAACGTGGATTAGGGGGGAGCGTCAACTCCTCGATACTACGGGAAAAAATCCGGTTGTCTCGTGTCCCTTACTTTTATTTCAAGCAATTAAGTCCCTTTTTTTTGATATTCTTGCTTTTGATTGCTTGTAGATTGATTAGGACAACTTGCATGGTAGAGTGAACTCTTGCTTAGATTTTGATTTTGCTAGTGTGCAAACATATAGACAAAATGATCATGATAGTGTGTTTAACTACCTAAGGACTTTTTGCTAGCGTGCTCTAGTGACTAGATTTCAAATTTGTAGATTGGGCAATACTAGTCTAGGTTAAAGATTAGATAGAAATTTGAAAAAGTCCCAATTCAACTCCACTTTTTGGGCCACAATCCTTTCAGCACGGCCGATCAATGGATGGGAGGGGTGTCGCTAGCTGTGTTTGTTCTAGAAGGAAGCAACAAAAAGACTGATGCCTCGTTTCAGACACGCTACTGTCAGGATATGTCAAGAGTAATAAAAATCCCTGTCCACTTTTCCATAGAGATCCCGTGTCATTAGCACTGTATTATTCCAAGCTAAAGCCGGTGAAAAATTAACACCATTAAAAGAGTTTGTTTGTTTATCCCGGCAATTCAGGTTACCTATCTATCTATAAAGAGACATTTGCGGTGCTATTGCCCGGCATCATGTGTCCTCCATGGCTCCGTACAGGAAAGTTGTCCTTATTTTCATTGTGTACTTATCTTCTTTTATTCATTTACCTCGAATTTGTTATTTTAACCTTGTTTCTAGAGATAGGGACAAGTTGCAGGCTTGAATTGAGGTCAAGTAGTTGCAGTAGTTGCAATGATACAAACAAGGTGGTTTTAGAGAGGACATATAGGCCCAGTTAGTGACCAGAGTAGATTGGAGACTCGCCGGACAGAGGCGACGAGCAATTACTAGTGGCAGCAGCCGAGGAACCAGCACTTGCACTATAACGAAAGCATTTGCTGTGGAATTGATGGTGGGCATCTTTCATTGTCCTACTCTCTCCCTGTTTTTGTCCTTCCAAATAGCACCGTGGATTTCGAAGTTCCCATGGGGAAAAAAACACCAAATGCGTTGCGTTCCATGGAATACTTTCCATGCTTTGGGTTGAGAAAATCCAGAACTTTCCATGCTTTTTTATGTAATAGCTCTAGTTTGTTTCTGCGGCCCTCTTTTTGTCCAAGGAGAGGACACTACCGGATTTCCATGCTTTTTCCGTATGCTTTGGGCACACGGCAAAGCCTTACTGCACCGTACACAGCAAAGAGCACACGACAAAGATATACATGGCAAAGCTCTTTGCCATGTGCCTTCTGTCGGGCATACGACAAAGCTCTTTGTTGTGTTCATTTTTGAAACTCGGCAAAATAAAATGAATAAAAAATATCACGAACGCACCCTCGCCGCCACCTCGCCGCTGACCGCACCCCCCGCCGCCACCAGGCTCACCACCACTATGTTGTCACCGCTGCCTCCACTAGGCTCACGACCACCACACCGCCGCCGCCGCCGCCACACCCACCGTTGGAAATGGAGGGAGGGGGCGGTGCCACCACGCTTGGCGCCGCTGTAGATCCCGCCACCGGGGAAGAGGAGGCCACGCTCCTCTTTATGAGCTGCCGCCGCAACTGGCCCTGCCACTGCTCCTCTCTGCTGGTGTGGAGCGAGAGGAGTGGGGAGGGGAGAGGAGGCAGAGGAGGGCTGGAACGGCCGGCCTGGCCGCTGTCCTTGCTGCGGTCCTGCTGCTCCATGCGTGATGGCTTGGAGGGGAGGGAGAGGAGGGGGCCGGCGCCGGGAGGGAGGATGGTGCCGGTGGAGAGGGAGGAGAGAGGTAGGCGGCGAGGAGGGAGGAGAGGAGGGGGCAGCAGTGGATCTGAGGGTAGGGAGGGAGGTGGAGGGGGCGGCGGCGGGGAGGGACGAGGGTGCCGGTGAGGAGGGAGGAGGAGGGGGGCGGGGAGGAGGGTACCGGCAGCAGCGGGGTCAGGGAGGAGGGAGGGAGGTAGGGTCAGGGAGGAGGAAGGGAGAAAGGTGGCGGGGCAGAGAGGCGGGAGGGGGAAGGGGGAAGGGGATTAGTGTTTGGGTGAGGAGAGGGGGCGATTTATATGCAATCGCCATCGAATCTTGGCTGTCGGATCACGAGATCAACGTTCCACGACGAAGAAAGACTTGTTTGCCTTGTCTCTTCCAAGAAACACATGACAAATTTTTTTATATCATTGAAAAAATTTTAATTGCACTTGATACATTAATTATCAAATGGTTCAAAAAATTACCAAAATTTTATATGAAACAATTAATATTGTCTATTGGCTATAGAAAAATTTCAAAGTCAAACCCAAATTCGATCGTCACTTTCACTCCGAACCTAAGCGCATTCTTCTCAACTCTCTAATTCACCTAAGCGCATTCTTCTCAACTCTCTAATTCTTCTTCGCAGATGTTTCCATTTGTAAGTATCATACGTGACAAAATTACGAAAGTCACTCAAAGTTTTACCACAACCTCCATGTATAATATCATGAGATATTGACAAATGTCATAATTTTCAGACTTCATTTCCTTTTTTTTTAGAATTTTCAGGCACACATTTGTGTGGTCGTGTTTCATGGATAAGATGTTCGAAATTTCTTTTCATTTGATTGGTAAGGTCTCAAACTAGGTTAAATAATATAAATATTATTTTTTGCACTCATTTTATTCTATTATTCGAATCACTTGCCGTTCAAATTTGACTTCATTCAAAAAATTACTTGAATTTTAATTAATTAGTTAAATATAGTAAATAAATACAAAAATGTACAAAACTTTAACATAGAGTACCACATGTTGTATGTGAAGAGTAGAAAAAGTTTTGAGATGAGAGAGAAAAAATTATTATTTTGTCATGTGCCAAAATAAAACACACGACAAAACATGACTTTTGCAGTGTGTAATATCTTTACCGTGTGTGCACACAACAAAGAGCTTCTTTGCCATGTGCTCAATAAAAAAGCATATGGCAAATTACCGGACACACGGCAAAGAGCCGGTTTCCGGCAGTACAGTTGGACTCTATAATTTGGACCAACCCCTCATTTTTCCTCTTAATACAAGGTTACGCAGTTCTCTTACGTATTTGAGAAAAGAAATCCAGAGGGTCACTTGTCCATGAAGCCAAGTTATGCTCGAATTTATTCTTCTCCTTTCCTATACCATCTGCTTTGGCCAGAGAAGTGTTTGTATACATCAATATTTTAAATAGTGCTTGTAGGCGCGGCAGTCTTGTGTTGGTTTATTTGGCTTTGCAGAAATGCAATAGTTTTCGATAACAAAGAATCTTCCTTTTTGCAGGTTATTTACTTGACGGCACATTGGCTCCGTATGTGAGCTATCCTACAACGGCCTTCTTCACAGAATATCCTTGTAGCGGCATCTCATTTTTTGGCGCAGGTGGCCAAGGATTTTTTTGCACAAGCTCATTGGTGGCGGTCTATTCGTAGGATTGACAGTCACTAGTGTATTTGATTATTTTAAAACTCTTTTTAGGCTGTGTGCAGTTCGGCAGAGGCCGGGAACATTTCGAGTTGATGTATCACCTTGTTGTATCCTCTTAAAAACAATAAAATTTTTCTTTTTCGGAAAAAAATTATAGCCGGTTATTTAAAACCTTGGTATACATCCAGCACGAATTGCCATTGCCATCAACACCACACCAGCAGCAGAAGCATCTGATCGAAGGCACATCAATTCAGCAAGGGTACCATTGAAGAAGAAGCCACATCCATGGAAAGGGCCAGCAACCGTGCCTACGAGGAGTACGACCCCTCCATGGAGTGGAGCCGCGGCGCCAAGACCGACAGCGTCAAGATCGTACTCCCAGGCAAGCGCGTTGAAGATGATGCGGCTTCACTGTTGTTTCCTTGATCTCCTAATGAGAAACTAAGGTACTGTTTAGTTCCCAAAAATTTTTGTATAGTATCTGTCACATCGAATCTTCAGACACATACATAGAGTATTAAATGTAATTAAAAAAATAACTAATTACACAGTCTAACTAATTAGCACAAGCAATCTTTTAAACCTAATTAGTCTATAATTAAATATTATTTATCAAATAACAACAAAATATGCTACCGTATCGAAACTCAAACTTTTTCGCCAACTAAACACACTAATACAAAATTGGTCGGTGCGATGTGGGTGCAGGGTTCAAAAAGGAGGACATACGCGTGCTAGTCGACAGCCACGGCTACCTGCGGACGCGCGGCGAGCGGCCCCTCATCGGCAATCGGTGGAGCCGCTTCCAGAAGACCTTCCAGCTCCCGGACAACTGCATCGTGGACAGCATCCGCGCCAAGTTCGAGAGCAACACGCTCACCATCACGCTCCCCACACCGGTGCCCTGTCAGCAATCCAATGATGGCAAGTGGCAAAAAAAAAAAGAATCAGTGACGGTCTATACTTCGTCACAGATAGCTGCGTCACCAGCCACGTCAATGAAAATAGAATCAGTGACGTTCTATGCTTCGTCACATATAGCTGACACGTCGGCGATGATGTCAGCCGCCACGTCATCAGCAGCGAGTGTGCAAACGGCGCCGGACGCCGCCAAACGGTCAATTGTGACGAAACTTATGACGAATTAGGTTCGTCACCGATTGTTAACGATGCCGTTACGGCGGCGGGCACAGACGGCAGATTGTGACGAAATCAGGAGCATCATAGATTGAAAATCAATTCAATGACGAGTTGCCATTCGTCACAGAATAGAATCCAATCAGTGACAAAAACCAGTGTTTCGTCATATGTGACGTGACCCCAATGACGAAGTGAAATTCATCATAACTTCGTCACATATGATATTGCGTGACGATTTTGGCGTCTTCAGTGACGTTTGGTGAACGTCATTGATGAGCACTTCTCTACTAGTGGCTATAGGCTGCTAAACTCTTTTGGATTCTAGCAAAGCCGTAGTTGCACATATAGATAGTATGTTTTAGTTTAATAATTGTGAAATTTAATTAGAGCTATAGGTTAAGATTTTAAGTTGTCTAATTCACCCTCTCCCCTTCTTAGGCTAGAGCACCCGATCCGATCACTTTCAGGATCATATTCTTATATTAATAGGCCCTTCATGTATATAAAAAAGGAGAAAGTTCAATTTACTTCCTTCAAATATAGCTAAAGTCTCCTTCACAATAATTCTAGCTCGTCCCATTAATCTTGTGTAGGGGCCGTCAGGTACCCGTTAGGCTCTCAAAGTATAACGGAGGGAAGAAGAGAGAGAAATATGGGAATGGTGTTTTGTTGCTCGAGAAATTGGTGCCCCTACTTTGCAGAAAATTTGTGGTTTTGCTCTTGCTTTTCTAACCTTTTGATTTCCAGCTTTCACAGTCAAATCAAACTATTGAAGTTGATTGGAAGAGAGTGCAACAAGGTAGCCCATGAATTAGCCCAGTTAGCAAAACGTTGTATGTATTCGGCAGTCTGGAGAGATCAGTCTCCATCCTGTACCCATGAGCTTGTAAGCCTTGATTGTAAACCTTTATCAAATGAATGAAATGCACTCCTCAAAAAAAAACTATTGAAGTTGAAATTGTCATGATATAATACTTTAGTTACCACTATAGCATTAATTTGATTCGATATGATTAGTCACTACATCAAAATCGTCCAGTATATATGTTTTCATAATGAAACTTTGTACGAGATCCACACATGCGTAATTGCGTATGCCTTTTGGAAGTTTGGCAGGAGAGTCAAAACAATTCGCACACCGAACTAATTATGCATATTTTGTTTTACTCCCCTTAATCACGTGACCTGGAGAACAGGAGAAGGCAAAGTTTGGTCGTACCATTCTTGATCTATTTCACGGTGGGACTCACCAAACGACATTGACTGGAATGTACTGATGGAGTTTTCGCAAATCCAAAAAAAAAGTGTAGATGGAGGAGGAGAATTCCCAATAATCGATCGCTAGATATCCATATTCGATCGTCGAGACCACGATGCATGCAGATTAACTACAACTGAGTGATACTTAGCGTCGATCCTAATCTTCCACCAAGCACTTTACCATTTCCGAGCTTATTATTACTATCTGATTCCAGTTAGCACTTTACCGTTTGCGTTGCGAGAAAGATTTGCACCGATACAGTCTACGGGTATGCTTCATAGATTAGCCACTATCAATGATAGATTAATCTGACGAATCAACCGGTCAAGGCACGCTGTAGGAAAACCCATGCATGCTGCCAGAGCTTTCCTTTTCCTCTCCATCCGTTTCAAATAATTAGTCATTTTGATTTTTTAGATTTATATAATTTTCTATGTATCTAGATATAATATATATGTAGATGCATTGCAAAAACTATAAATCTAAAAAATCAAAACGATTAATAATTCAGGACACAGAAAGTATATATAAGATAACAAAAGGATGTTGGGCAAAATTTCGTCCGCCATGCATCCTAGCTCCTCCATGCAATTGATGCTAATGATACAATAAGTGACTAGCGCTGGTGCTGCCGGCTTTTATTTTCAGCTAATGTGCAGAAGAAAGTGATAAAAAAGATCGTATGAAACGATGGATGCATTTCCTTAAGATAATCTCAGTGTTCCTCCTTTTATCTTCTCTAATGTCTCTCCTCTGAATTATGCTGTGACAAGCCTGATCGAGTTGCATATATTCGCATGTTCTTTCCTTTTTTCCCCTCTTTTGTAAAGGTATATTTCAGCTAGATTGCGAATCAGAGTCGGTCGACGACTGCAAAATTAGGGACTCCAAGGCTCAAACAATCCACATGCTTGCTTGGCCACACGAGGGAAGATGATGGAACTAGGCCAAACGGCGGTGCACGTGCGTCGGTGTTGACGACCAAAATTGGTCATGACCGGTCTGACCAAGCGGTCTGACCAGTCTGGTACTGTGGCCTGTCTAGCAGGAGTATGACCGGTCTGACCGATTCAAGAGGAGTCCGAGTAGAATTAGATTCTTTATAGATCCAAATCTGTAAAAAAGATTCCTTGCGGAATAAGTCCATCACATTCTATAAATATAAAGGGTTATGGCCGATTGAGTTATCATCCAATCGATCAAAACATATCAATCTATTATTTTTCGTTACTTTGCATTACTTTTTGTTTTCTTCAAACCCTAACTCTTCCAATCTCCATCTGCTGTTCTTCTGCGTCTCCGCGACATCCGAAGGCGTTCTAGGTGGCCTGCCAATCCTAGAACAACCCTACGCGCGCTTGCCTTGACGGGGTCCCTTCTGGGCGAACGTTTGTCGGACTTCGCCGTTCTACACCGGCGAACCGGTCTAACCGACCGGTTACCCTGACCGATCTGATCGGTCTAAGCATCGGCGCTGTAACTGTGCCGTCGCTCGCTGCGCGATTAAGCACGTTCGTGTATTGACCATAGATTTTCGCCAACAGTCGGCGCTCCTCAGTCGTCTCTGTGTTTGCTGACCGACAGCACGAGGCCGACGGCATGCACGACATCACAAGCTGCTGTCAATCGGCGAGCTAAGGAGACCACAGGCACGGCTGGACAGGCCTGGCTTGCGAGATGTGGCTGAGCTAGACGAGGGTGACGAACAGCCGAACGACCTAGGGCAGTCAGGCAGGCAGCGACATGGGTAGGGTCGTAGGGAAGACGATTCGAGTCTATTTGTTGATTATTTTTTGGCCCTTGCTGACTCGCGCTAGTGTTGTTTCTGTCGTCAGTCAACAATAGCGGCCCTGGCCATCCACGATAGATCTGGAGAGCTGTACGTGTCCTCGAGAATACGCTACGTACGACGACGACTGGCACACATGCACCGATGCTGAATGGGAGGGGTGTGCGAGTGTGTCGCTGTGTCGTTCTAGAAAGAAGCACCCAGAAAGATAATGTTGTCTCGTTTCAAACGTGCTACTATGGGAGTGTTTAGTTAGTGAAAATTTTTGGATCAAATGTCACATTGATTGTTTGACCAGATGTCGGGAGGGTTTTTCGGGCACTAATTAAAAAACTAATTTCAGAACTCACTTGGAAACCACGAGACGAATCTTTTGAGGCCTTTGACCGTGTCATTAGCACATGTGGGTTACTGTAGCACTTATGGCTAATCATGCACTAATTAGGCTTAAAAGATTCATCTCGTCATGTACATCCAAACTGTGTAATTAGTTTTGTTATTTAATTATATTTAGTGCTTCATACATGTGTTTAAAGGGAGGTGAAAATTTTTGGGTGAAATTTTTTGGGAACTAAACGGCCCTATCTCGATTTAGGCCCCTTTATTTTTAGGTTTTTTTAGCCCCTATCACATCAAAAAAGAATCTTACTATTTAGAAGTATCAAATAAAATTTATTTATAAAACTTTTTGCACAGATATATGTTAATTAGACGAATCTAATAATTCTAATTACTCCATGATTTACTACAGTGACACTATAGTAATCATTCGCTAATTATATATTAATATATCTCATTAGATTCGTCTCGCAGTTTAACCCTAAGGTTCTGCAATTAAATTTTTAATTAGACTTAATTTAATACATCTAAATACCAAAATTCTCATTGATATGACATGATCTAAAGATTATCGCCTACATCCAAACAACCCCTTAAGTGGCTAATGGTTCAGGTGGAAACCATTTGCAACGTACAGTTTGGATTTTGCATTGGTGCTACTTCAATTTGATGAAAAAATGGTTGCCCCAGCGATCAATCTGGTTTAATTTTGGTTTCATAAGAGAAATAATGTGATTGGTTTGCGACACTAATAGCGCCGAGCAACTGCTGTGCATGTGCTCCTGCTTGCTTGACTAGCCGTCCTCATCATCTTAGCCATCAGTAGCGCGTAGCAATTAAAATCACCACCCACTACTACATAATTCTTTTTTGGAGGTGGGCGTTTTCTATTTTTAGAGACGAGCAAAGGCAACCGCCTCTAATGAAAGGTCACCATTAACCGTGAGCTACGAAGGCTATTGGACTTTAATCGAATATGAAAAAAATAAGAGAAAACCAATCGACAGACCGTCGGGCCCATCCATGGACCCGCCAAGCCCATCCACGCCCGTCGCCACAACTCACTGCACACCGTCTAAATCTGGCCGGCCGTCGCCCCTGAGCCACGGCCGTGTCGCCACCTTCCGCCTCGGCCTCACTGCAGCCTAGGCCTCGCCTTACTGCCGCCGCTCCTCGGTCAGCTCCGCCGCCATCGCCTCTGCATTCAGCCGCATGCGCCGCTCAAACTCTAGCTCCGCCCGCAGCCCCCTGATGCGCACCACGAAGAGCTCCAGCTCCGACGACATGGCGGCGTACCCTAGTCACAGCTTGGTGAGGTGGGCCACACTCACGCCACCGCCTCGGCCACGGCCACGCCGCCGCAATGCGCGCGGGTATGAGAGTGGAGGGACAGAAATGGTAGGGGAGGGTGAGGGATAGAAAAGAGATTGAGATACGTCCCAAAACCCTAACGGGTATATATATGGAACCTGGTAGTGGACCTTCTGGGCCTCGATGTGTCTCATAGGGTGCCTACCTCGGTTAACCTATTAACCAAAGTTTTTGCTTTAGAACAACCATCTCGGCTAATCTATATTAACCGAGGTAGTCATCGTAAATGTGTCCGTCTTGGTTAATCGATTTTGAGAGATATTTTTTTAGACGCCTCGGTTAATAAAAAAGGACCACCTTGCTTAAAATCCACATCATCAACCGATGCGGTTGAAATTTCTACCCGCCTCAGAGTGTTTTAAAAAGGTCGTGGCAAATCATTTTTTGTAGTAGTGACCACCACGCCCTTCCACTGTTTGAGATATCCACCTTCCTCTCTACCTTTGATGGGGTGGTGTGGATTGGTTTTCACATGCTATAGGACGGTCTAGAGTAGTTTATATCGGCGTGTTTAATAAAAAAATAGTTTGGTGCGGGTTTAGTCTAGATCTTAGACCACTATGTCGGTGTTTTACCGGCAAACCTACCTAGAGATACCCTAAGGTAGAAGATTGTTCCTAGGGGATTGTTGATGACCATTATTTCATATTCTGACCGTCAACTTCTCAAGAATAAAATGAGCTTTATACTATGTCCCATGCATATTTTATTTAATTCTAAAAAGTTCCACAAGTTTTTGATGAGTTGTGCTTGCAGGAGATCAAAGCCCAAAAATGGACGAAAACGGAGAAAATCCAGGCCGTCCGGCCTTGAGCGTGCCGGCCAGCTTGACACCTCAACATACATGGGTGCATCCTTGTTACAGAAGCAACGTGACATACTCACAATGCCCCTAAACCAGGGATGGGCCCCTGATTCAGTCAGTGGACTCGGAAGGCATGGGCATCAACCAAAAGGACCCACAAGTCGGTGCCCAGAGAAGCAAACATCGGTGATACCCATCCTTGGAGTAATATGGAGCGTTGATTTATAATGTCGGCGAAACGGAGGGCCAATGGCCTCGGGAGGCAGGTCGTCCGGCCTCTTCTGGGTTGCCCGGCCTAGGACCAAGCATCAACGGAACGGACATCTAGAAGGGATCAGGAGCGTCCACTTGAAGGCGGTGGCCAGATGGCATCACCCCCAGGCCGGCCAGCCTAGGGGAGGCCGGCCGACCCCACTTTGCAGCCTCTCCAGCTGCCCTTTCGCGTGGAGTTCAAGCCAAGAAAGGTGTCGTGTGCACTTGCAGCTACCAGCTTTGAATCGATCTTCAAGTAGTATAAATAGGCCTCCATTCCTCACTTGTAACACACACCAAGGAGCTCTCTTCTCTCTTTTACTTTCTAGAGTAGGTTAGGTAGTTTGGGAGTTAGAGTCGAGTCGAGTTTGTCTTGGGATTCCGGAGTCATCAACGGAAGTCAGGTATAGCTTGTGTATCTTTCCTTTGACAGTGATCAATTTAAGTTATCTTCTTTACTTTTCCGAGTCAGAACTAGTACTTGTGTGCGGAAGTAATTCCCTCTAGTTTAGGTTTTGTTATCTTTCTTGTTTATCGAGATCTTACCTTATGGGTTTTCTTGCCCAGGCTAGGGGGCTCAAGTTAGTTCCCTAGGTTGAGGGGATTTCTCTTGAACGCGTGAAGGGAAATCCTAACACCAAGTACAGACATGGTGTCTAGCTTAGTGTTAGCTAGAAAGTGTGTTCCACCCTAGTACCGCGGTGGTAGGTGGCAGGTGGTGAAAGCCTTGTCCGTCCTTCGTAGTCCACCATGTTCGGGTGTTTTCATAGCAGTAGTTGTTGATTGATGTTGGTCTCCCTTCTCATCCCAGTCTGAGTCCTTCTCCGAGGTCGACGAAGCAAGCTCTAGGTTCTCGATATCTGGTTAGAAGCAAGGTTTAGTCCAGTGAGGCTAGCTCAATAGTTTAGAAGTATTTCAGGTGTCTTATCTCACTTGTTGTCCTCCCAGCTGTTTACCTCTCTAAGGATTAGAGTCTCCTGTGTCAAACGGTCGTTATCTGGCCAGTATCTTATCTATCTTATCTGGCTTATCCCCATTAAATTAGTTGGTTGACATCTCCAGTGAAGTTTGTCGTTCGATTCTTCGATACTCTTTAACCATAGTGCTTCCCTGAGGATATTTACGATACCCTTGAATACTCCAAGGTGAAGTGCTACAGTAGTGATTCTGTGCACTTGCGGAATACATATTCCATTGGCATAAGAAACGCCAACTGAGATCATCGAGATCAAGAATACGATGGTGTAAGCAATACAAGGGTTTAGATAGGTTCGGTTACGAGTTGCGCAATACCCTACGTTATGTTTGGTGGTTTGTATTGCCTGGTGGTTGTAGATGAGAGGTTCTCCATTGGAGGGGTCCCTGCCCATCCTTATATATCCTGGTGGGATAGGGCTACATGAAACCCTGGATCGGTATGAACTTTAGAGTCCCTCTCTAGTGCTACTTGTGTGGCTTCTATCTATACTGACTAGTTCTAATCTACATGAGTAGTAACATGATGTATTGGTATAGGATATACCTCATCCTATATCTCGTACGGAATAGTGCCACGTCAGGTATCCTGTTGCTCGGATTCTGACACACTGGCAGTTTGAATTAGGATACATCAGCATTAACAATTTCTATCCACTTTTTCATGGATATCCCGTGTCATTAGCATCGGTATTCCAAGCTAAAGCCGAGGAAACACCGTTAAAAGAGTATGTATGTGTGTTTATTTTTTTCTCTATCAACAAATATTCATATTCAAATATCAAATTTGAGCAACCATCTGACCCAATTCTGACAATTCAAATCGACCGAGAGACATTTGCGATGTTATTGCCCCTACTTTAAGATGTCTAATTAATTGTGTGACATCCCGGCCCAGGGCTTATTAGGATTGATAGAATACTTATGGCAATCAGTTGCAACTTCTTTTCCGGAAGTATATCTCCAAAGAACTCTGACGTTAAGCGTGATTGGCCTCGAGTAATTTGGGGATGTGTGATCGACCGGGAAGTTCTTCCCGGGTGCGCACCAGTGAGGATAAAATGTGTAGAAAAGACTTGTTTGCCCTAGAAAGCTGCCAGATGTAATCAGGCTCGGCATCGGGGAGGCGGGACGTTACAACATGGTATCAGAGCCGACTCTCACAGTTTCACCGACGCGTGCGGGTCAGGGGCGCGGGCATGGTGCACGGGCGCGTGGCGGGATAGTGCGCGGACATCTGGGATGCGCCGTTGGCACTGGATGCACGGACGTGGTACATGTGCCGTTGGCACTAGACACACGGACATGGCCAAGAGAGGACATTCCTGGCTTGGGGTTGACCAACGAGGATGTTGGTCTCCTAAGGGAGTGAGGATGTGACATCCCGGCTCAAAGCTTAATAGGATGATAGAATGCTCATGACAATAAGTTACAACTTATTTGGCGCGGGCATGGTGCACAGGCACGTGGCGGGTCAGTGCGCGGGCATTTGGGATGCGCCGTTGGCACTGGACGCACGGACATGGCACATGTGCCATTGGCACTAGACGCACGGACGTGGCCAAGAGAGGATGATCCTGGATTAGGGTTGACCGATGAGGACATCGGTCTCCTAAGTGGGCGAGGATGTGAAATCCCGGCTCAGGGTTTAATAGGATTGATAAAATACTCATGTGCCAACAAGTTGCAACTTATTTTCCGAAAGCCAATTTCCAAAGAACTCTAAGATTAAGCGTGTTTGACCTGGGGCAATTTGGGGATGAGTGACCGACCGGGAAGTTTTTCCTTGGTGCTCCCAAGTGAGGACATCTATGTCCTAGAAAACTGCCAGATGTAAGCGGGCCCGACCTCGGGGAGGCGGGACGTTACAAACTATCATGTTCCCTCCTTAAGTCTTTATAAGAAAGTAGTCCTTATTTTCACTGTGCATAAATTTGAATCTTTTTTTACCTTGCTTTAGAAGTAGAAGCAAGTTACAGGCTTCACCTTGTTCCCATAAAAAAAAAACCACCAGATGCGTTGCGTTTAGTGCACGTGGGAAATAATTTGAGGACGGGACCTAAACTAACTCGTGAGTGAGTGAGCATCTTCAGGTTGCGTGGATTAGGAGCCTCCTATGCCACTGGAGATGACTCTTCTTTTTTGTTCCCTGACTTTTCTCTAGGTTCCCCGGGAAATCTTTGTTCTTTGTTAAGGGAACTTCCAGCATTCTAAAATTTCATTTTTGCGGGTCCGTTGGAGACAAAAAACTTAACGGTACTTTGGTTGGAAACATGCATGCCATTTGCACACATTATAAATCCTGCATGATTTTTTCACATTATAAGCATGAATCACCATTGGCAGCTTTCTCGTTGCGTTCAGGAAAAGCAGTTATTCCTGCAATACAGTTCATGATTTTTGTTGGAAAATGAGATTTGGCTTTGTATTTTCAGTATCAAACCCCAATGGTCAATGCCCCAGAGAAACAACATCAGCGCTAATTTCATGGATAAAAAAAGGAGAATGACCAAACAAAGCGTTGTGAACGGTATCCCAGGGCGTAACTGAAACTTCCTACCTGAAATACAGTTCTCTCAGACAGCGATTACCACTGGCGGCTTCCTCGAGTAGCTGAGCAAAAAGCAGTCAGTTTCTTCAGTCTAAAAAGAATGTTGAGACCTGGGAACCCTTTCCAGTACCCCCTTTATTCCAAACACGGCACCACCACCAACTCCCAGTTCTGAAGTCACAGAAACGGCGTCAAAAACTGTTGGATTAAATTGGATCAGATAAACCTTGGCCCTTTGATCTGAAGATAATGCACGTCGCGATCAGTAAGTTTCCAGCCGGTGAAACCGACAAGACGGCGCTTTTCTCTCGGAGCAGCTGGTGGCTATAGTATAGCTAGGCGCAGGCGTGAGTGGCCAAGTCCAAGAACGCATTGGGTGGTGATGATGGTTGATGATAGCGCCGGAAACGGAAGCAGGGTTTGGCCATGGTCACAGCACAGGTGGGCAGAACCCACACTGAGTGCTCGAGAATCCAACAGCCTGCGCATGCCGCATGCATTCGGCAGGCTGCTTCCGAGGGCGCCGTGTCTTGAGTTTCTCCGGAGGATATTTTTTTAGTTCTGGCCATCTGGGGTTTGGGCCAGTTGCACGCAGTTACTTGTGTGACTGATTTACCTACCCAACCGGCCGCATTTTACATGACGGCGCTGTCAGTAAAGGTATGTTTGGATCCAAATGCTAATGTCCAAAAATACTAAAGTTAGCATAGCTCATCCAAATAGGAGTACTATGGGATAGGCTAGACTTTAGCCAAAATTTTAAAAAAATAGAAGAAATATAGATGCTAATAGGTACTAAAGTTTAACGCTCTGATTTTAAACCATCCAAACAGACATTAAGATATTAGCTAGCACCACTACTGGAATTCCCTTATTTGCCTAATGCCCCAGATACTCGGCAAAGTCAGAAAAACACTCGGCAAAGGCTTTCCCGAGTGTGGCACTCGGCATAGAGCAGATGGCTACTATTTACTCGGCAAAGACGTGTCTGCCGAGTGTTTTTCATCGGGCACTCGGCAAACATTTGCCGAGTGTCTAGACGGACCTCGGCAAAAAAAAAAAAGTGCGACGAAAGGATGACGGTGACGGGGACTTCACCAAGTGTCGTCGTAACGGCGAAACACTCGGCAAACTTCAATTTCTAGGCTGCCTGGATCCAGGTGCCCAGAAATTTAATTTTGTCAAGTGTATTATTTCGTGCACTCGGCAAACTAGCTCATTGCCGAGTGTCCGTGTTTATGCGTTCGGTTTTTTTTTTTTTGCACTCGGCAAACTAGCTCATTGATAATAAGACAGCGGCGTCAAGCATGCATGAGAGCTTTGAATCCCTTATACTTCGCAAATCATCCAAGGTATTGTTCATCTACCTGTAGTTATTTGTTTTTTTGAATTAGTTGATTTAGATTGTCTGTGATGTAACCCTAATTAGTTCTCATGTGCGTTCACGTCACGTCATCTACTCCAGCATCCGTAAGTTTATCATGAGTTTCCAGTGTAGCGTACTGCTGCGTGCACACGAAACATACGGTCTTTCATCAATCACTTTGTAGACATGGTTCATCGTGATGCTTCAAACGTTCGCAAAGCTAGACACTTGAATTTAAATTAAAAAAACAGTAATCTTGAGATCCATCTCTGAAATCGAGCGTGTTGATGGCCCATCAATCGTACGTGTTTCGCTCCTTTTTCAATTACTTGCAAATATATCTTTGTTCTAAACCAAACTTGTCTAGGTTTGACCGGATTTATAAAAAAAATAAATATCAACAACATCAAATTAGTTTTATTAAATCTACCATATCTTTAGTATATTTTTGATATTGTGAACAAAATTTACATATTTTTGTGAGCTTGGTTGAAGTTAGGGATGTTCGACTTCAAACAGAACTAAGGCTATAAGTATTTGAACCGGAAGGAGTATTTTGCAGCGAACCAGTACATTCCTTTCATTGCGAGAAAACAAATCGTTAAAAAAAAAGGTAGAAACGTTTGGATGACATAAAATTACAAGCCCAACCCACAAGAGTACACGCACAGCCCACGAAGCTTTTGGGCCCCATTTCTGCCTCCTCTACTCCTTTCACGCTTGCACATTTACCGCTAACACAGTTTATCATTCCTGCGACGGAAAATATATATATATATATATATATATATATATATATATATATATATATATATATATATATATATATATATATATATTAACAAAGGAACCAAACAAAGAGTCTCTTGCTTTCCCTTGATGACAGATTTAGAGGCAGAATCTGTTAAATATTAATCCAATCAAAAGAAGACTACATCAATGCAAAATTTAAAAAGTTACCCAGCAAATATAATAACTTATCTGTCTTTTTAATAAGGTCAAAGAAAGTTTTTGCCCCAAAAGGGATTACCTTTCCGTTGTCCACCCTAATTTGTACAAGGAAAAATTTGACATGCTCAAAATAAAGACGATGAATTCGGCCTCACAGGTCACAGCCCCGCACCCTCGACTTTAGCTCAGCGGCGCGTATGCAGGACACCTCCTTTGGCTGCGAAAGAGTAAATATATAGCCTAGTGATTATAAGAGTCTCGGTAGCATCTCAGGTTTTTGGGTTCGACTTCTTGTGAAAATGAATTTTTAGAATTTAATGATGTTGTGTTTTTAATATTAGGCAACATTCCCGTCAACAGCGAAACGCCTATGTTAACTTTATCAATATTAAAGATTTACTAGCACAGTCATTGAAGATGTTCTTAAAGGTAGAGTTTGCACTCGTGCGTTTATAGGGGTGAGTGTATGCTGTGAGTATTCTGTGAGTATTTGAGTTGTACTATGTAATCTAAAAAAATTATTTGTTTTCCTCCGTAATCACAAACCCGTCACCCTATCCTCACGTAGTCACCCTACACGCCTAGTTATTAGGATCGGATCGAACTGACGGTTCAACCACTAAAAGACAACCAGAGCCACTAGCGGTTCGATTCGATTAAAAGACCGTTCCTGCAATCAAACCGGTAAAAAACCGGTTGAACTGACGGTTTTTCATGGAACTGGCAAAGCGGGCGATTCTAGTTGAACCAGACGACTCTTGTAACCGCGACAGTTTTCGTCCTGGGCCTGGGCTGCCGAGTGGTGCGGCCCACCTCATCACCACCTTTGTTCTTCTCTATGCGACTGTGTGCTACATTTTCTCCCACTCAGATCTATTTCCTCATGTCGCTCTCTCTCTCAAAACAAGTGGAGCAACTGATGATCGTACAAGCCAGCAACATCAAGAACTTGGTGCGTAATGCCGTGCGGTCTGGGAGTGGGAGTGAGAGCTCGATTTGAGCTGTGACGGCCACCGCTGCCAGGGCCTTTCGACGAAATCTGCAGCGTGGCTGATACACCAGGACGCGTCTTCCATTGGCTTGGGATGTGGGAGCTTCAGCCTTCAACAGGCAACAACCAGTGGTGGATCAGGAATAGATTAAGGGGGGCTGAGTTTCTTTTTCCTATCCTTTCCTTTCTTCTTCCTCTCCTTCTTTCTCATTTTTTCTCTTAAAAATAGAAGGGGGGCTCAAGGAGGGACTCTATTGTTTGTGGGGGTCTAGGGGGACTGGAGCCTCCCTAGACCCACCTCTAGCTCCGCCCCTGGCAACAACCGATGCTAGGTGGTGGTTGGTGGCTAAGCTCAAATCAATTCGTTGCTAGCTATTGTAAATGTATTCACCGATTTATATTCCTTTCCCTTTTTAGATTTTCGGCTTAGGACACTTCGGCTTGAGCTTGAATAGGGGATAGCAGATACGGAGTAAGTTGGTAGGTAGATTTTGGATGCACTCATTCAGTATATCTGTACACAGGCCAAGTACTTGAATCATGAAAAGGTATGAATAAATTTATTTGTGGACTTGAGTTTGGGCGATTTTTAATGTTTCTTTGTGAAAATACTCTTTAGTTAGTACTATGCATGTAGCTATTAGATTTTGGATGACAATTTTGTATGCAAGAGTGAATAAATTTGCATGGCGAATGGTTTGTTTTCAGATCCTTCGGTTTCAGCTAGAAGTTGTAGAAAGAACTTTGATAGCTAATTAGGGGCGCCAAATAAAGACAATTTACAAAATCAACTCCAGAATCCCTGCGCTAGGAACCCTGACGAACCTAATAAGACATTTGACTACGTGATTGGAGGATGATTACTATAGCATCACTGTAGCCAATCATCAATTAATTATCGTCATTAGATTCGTCACGAAAAGTTACACTCATATGTAAAGAGGTTTTGCCAATAAACTTCATTTAGTACTATATACATATAAGATTCTTTTCTCGGCTTGCGTGTTCCAAAATCCCTAGAACGAACCCAAACAGTGCCGCCCTGCAATACTATAATTGGTACAAGTTTAATTTTATCTCACTATATATTGTTTGTCAACTATATATATGCAGTGGTTCATAGTGTATCATGGACGATTCAATTCAACCGTCCAAAACTATTGAACCGACGGTTCAACCGATATTTATTAGTTAGACCAATAAACCAGTGAATAGAAAACCTTACTGGTTCGATGACCGATCCGGTCATAATAACTATGCCTACACGCTATTCTACTTCCAGCAACTGTCACCGCTTGTCCCTTCCATCACGTGGAAGACCCATTTTCACGAGATCTGCAAGAGCCGCAGAGACCTTGTGCTAGGATTACTGCACTCGCCAGTGGCACACGACTGGCATCCCAGCGACTGGAAAGCGATATCCGCTGCCTCGTTGACCAACGGTGCCCTTTTTCACACGTACTTGCAGAGTAGTACTGTCGCACCCACGCCACGTCAGCTGGCACTCTCACTCCCCCACTGGCCACTCCCTGGTCCCTGCTCAGCTGAGCTCGGCCGCTCATGTCGCGGTCGAACAACTGGCCCGCGGACGCCAGGCTCCCGGCGCTCAAGTACCTGCTGCTCGACACTGTTAATGTAAACGAGATCGCGAGTAGGCAAATGATTCCCAAAGGAACCGAGAGAGATTTCCATTGATCAAATGAATCTATTTATACATGATGTGAATAGTAATTGATGCCTCTACGGAGCGCTTCTGGGAACCGTCACGCCGATCCGTCCGCGAGATGTGGGCAACCGCCTGCTGCCCGTGCGGATGAGATCAGAACGAACGTTTAGTTTGTAACACTCCCTCTTGATCGAATCCATCTTTGATCAATGAACTTACATTGTTCCTCAAAAACCCAATGGGAAAAAAGAGAAATATTTCCTTCTGATGATTACTCTATTAACTCAACGAGTTCAATAGAATAATCTATGTCTTCTGTATTTACATAAAAACCCTAATGGGGAAAACTAGAAATACTAACATATACTTGCATTAATATTGCCTCATTAAAATCTTTACTGAGAAAATCCCATGGAAAAAACTCATAAAGGGAAAAAGAGTACAATGTGATGCGTTCTAACAAGGCATACCACTTGGCTTCTCCCCATGAATCTTGCAAATCCCGAAGTCTTCTCATACCAATACCTCGAACACATTTCTCAAATGTTGAAGCAGGTAAAGACTTTGTGAACAAATCAGTAAGATATGGGGTTACTAGGTCCATAGAGATATGCGGTTACTAGGTCCATCAACTGCATAGATAGACATTTTTGTACTGCCAATGATATAAGATATCGGAACGTAATTCCACTCATAACTGGAGAATATGTTTCATTAAAATCAACTCCGGGTCTCTGCGTGAACCCTTGTGCTACTAGCCTTGATTTGTATCTCACCACCTCATTGTTTTTCATTCTGCTTCCGAACGAAAACCCATTAAAAACCCACAGGAAAGGTTTTAGGATGTGTAGGTATCACTGATGAGAATACCTCTCTCTTAGCAAGTGAGGCTAACTCCGCATCAATTGCCTCCTTCCATTTATTCCAATCTGAGCGCTTCCTGCACTCTGCCATGGACTTAGGTTCTGGATCTTTATAGGAATTCTCAACAATTGATTCGGAGAATTATATGTCGACAACTATAGCCTTATGATCATATGTCTCTCCAGTATCAAGATAATTTATGAAAATTTCTTGTACTCCTCTCGACGGTTAGTTATTTTCCAAAACGACTCCGTCAGGGCGTTCCGAAGTCCTGGCATCAGAAAATGTGTGCACTGTTGATGCGGGGTGTGGAATTTCCCTATCCACTTCACTTCTCTCAACTGACTGTTGAGTCACATTTGCTGGTATAGAAGAGGTATCCTTCCCTTTCCTATTGCGCTTACGAGAAGCCACACCTGCAGGAATTGTTGTACTTCTTCCACTCTTCCTAGAAGAAGGAAGTTGAATAGTTTTCTTTGGTACCTCTTTTCTTTCTGGCACATTCCTAGCGGGTATATAGGACTTTATGACGTCTTTACCAGCAGTAAATGCGTCTGGCAGATTATTTGCTATGTTTTGCAAATTCAGAATCCTTAGAACTTGTAGTTCTGATTCCTGAGTACGAGGATCCTCATTGGTGATGCCCTTTGCATCCCAGTTTATTTCCTGGCTTTTAGCGTGGTACTTAAATTCTTCCCCTAAAGCCGGGAAATGATCTTCATTGAAGATACTATCAGGGAACCGGACCGTGAGCAAATCTCCAGTCAGGGGCTCCAGGTATTTTTTGATCGACGGAGATATAAATCCCACATAGATCCCCATTTTCATGTGAGGCCCCATCGATGTTCGCTTGGGTGGTGAGATCAGTACGTACACAGCGCAACCAAATTTTCGTAGATGGGAAATACTTGGAGGATCACCTCGCACCATTTGCAGTGGGGAAGCTGTATGGTAAGCAGTTGGGCGTAGTTGTATCAAGTCTGCAGCGTGTAAAACTGCATGACCCCAACACGTTGTTGGTAGATTACAACCTTGCGATATTGGTCTAGCGATAAGCTTAATCCTCTTGATTAGAGCTCCTGCCAATCCATTCTGGGTGTGAACATATGGAGCCGAATGCTGTAGTTCAATTCCTTGTGCCATACAATAGTCATTGAAGGCATTTGATGTGAACTCTGCAACATTATCCATTCTTATGGACTTTATCGTATGTTCAGGATGATGCACTTTTAGTTTAATAACCTGAGCGATCAATCTAGTGAATGCATGGTTGCGTGTTGACAACAATGACACATGTGACCAACATGTAGAAGCGTCAATCAAAACCATAAAATACCTGAACGGTCCCGATAATGGTTGAATTGGTCCACATATGTCACCTTGGATACGCTCAAGGAATTTGAGAGGCTCTTCCTTAATTTTGATATACGACAGCCTCAAAATCAATTTCCCAGTTGCACACGAAGTGCACATGACATCCGAAGATTGTGGGAACTTAGCACTACTCAAATCATGACCAATCGAATTGCCTATGATTTTCCTCATCATCCCAACTCTGGGATGCCCAAGGCGATCATGCCAAACCTGGAATGCATTGACGTTCTAGAAAATCACCTTGTATGCAACATGCGGTACGTGCTTTATGTATGTATAGTACAATCCAGACGGGAGAGATAACACCTTCTCTAGTGTTTCTTTGCCTAATCCATTGTCCTTGGTGAATAAGAGGAACTCCTCTTTATTCTCTTCATGTGTCTCAACATGAATTCCATTATAACGGATATCTTTGTAGCTTAGGAGGGTACGAGTCGCATCAGGATATAACAATACTTCTTCGATTATTATCTGTGTACCCATTGGGAGTACAATAGTGGCTCGTCCAGAACCCACTATCGTAGCATCGCGTCCAGTGATGGTTAAAACATTTCCTTCTCTCTTGGTGAGAGTCTGAAAATATTTTATTTCCCTAAGCACAGTATTTGATGAACAACTATCCACCAAGCACATCTCTTCCTCCATCGGATCG
Organism: Panicum virgatum; assembly: GCF_016808335.1. Taxonomy (NCBI): domain Eukaryota; kingdom Viridiplantae; phylum Streptophyta; class Magnoliopsida; order Poales; family Poaceae; genus Panicum; species Panicum virgatum. Next base: position 32,596,223 of record NC_053148.1, on the reverse strand, counting down.
ATTCCCGTAGAAAATCTATATAATTTGCAGAATTTGAACATAAAAACTAATGCAAATATATAGAAACACATACGAATGTCATAAATATTGTAAACATAGTGCTAGTACAACCAAAGTAAGGATAACATCATGTCACAATATTACAAGCCCTGCAAATCAAATTATCCGAATATCTAACAACTAGGATAATGAATCTAGTTAAGATCCCCAAAGATGTCGTTGGACTCATACTCCACGATCATCTTGTCGTCACCCGAAGAAGTCTCCCCCTGATGGAGAGTCTTGGTCTCACTTGGTCCCGCTCCATTGGAGCCCGGGGCCGAAGTGCCAGCCTCATGCTCATGAGTGACAAAGTGTGCTTCATACTTCTTGCCTTGAGCCTTTTGCCCATTGCCCGTGGACTTCTGATATAGATCCACCAGATGCTGAGGGGTCTTGCATTTCTTAGCAAAGTGATCATAACAATCACACTTGAAGCAAGCCTTATTGCTGTTGTTGCTTTTGGGCTTAGAAATACCTTTCCTCTTGTTGTTGATGTTTCCCCGAGGCTTACGGAACTTCTTCCGCTTACCATCATAATGGTTTCTAGGACGACTGCTAGAGCCATCCTTTCCAGTTCTTTGAGTGACATGCACTTCAGGCAGAGGAGCAGTACCCGGAGGGCGCTGCTATTAGTTCCAAACAGTGAGCTCATGATTTTTCTCTGCCTGACGCAAAGTCTGTATCAGATTTGTGTAGACTGTGAAACCCTTCTCACGGTACTGCTGAGTGATGAGTCGCTCTGATGGAAGCATTGTGGACAATGTCTTCTCAATCTTATCAGCATCAGAGGGTTCCTTCTCACAGAACTTGAGTTTCTGGCTTATCTTATGAACATCATGGTTGTATGCATCCACGGATTTGAAATCCTGGATGCGCAATTGGTTCCACTCATAGGAAGCCTCAGAATAGACAATCGTCTTTTGCTGTTCATACCTTTGTTTCAGGGAGTCCCACAACCTCAGTGGGTCCATCTCCAATATGTACTCAAACTTTAAGTCTTGGTGAATATGGTTCCTTAAAATATATAAGGCCCCATACTTCACTGTCTCTGGTATAGGTGGATCATTTGCACCAGGTGGAGTCAAACACTTGTACTGTCCACGGGTCGATAGATTGACCTTGATGTCCGTTGCCCATTGAGGAAAGTTGGACCCATCGAGTGCGAGAACCTCGAACTCTTTGGCTGTCATCTTCCTACAAAATTCAATGCCAAATATAAATTATTTGGCATAAACAATGCAATTATCTATGCAAATTCAATGGACTTGAATTACAGTAATAAATTCCAATGTGAATTCAACAAATTTGAATTCCAGCAATTAATTCTCAACTCAATTTGGAATAATTATGATGGCAGTCATCAGTATAGAGTAGACCTTATAACTCAAAATTCAAAATTGGATATATGCACATTGAGGATAGTCACTATATAGAACATAGTGTGTAGATCCCGCAGTAGTATAGATATACTACCTTGTGTATGACCAATTTGAAAAGAATCAAGGTAATCTCTAATTTGATGTAGGCCAATACGAATTCAATTTCCAAATTGAATTCGTGGTAATCACCAAAATGGTGTAGATCAGTTGTCCAAATTCTATGTTGGAATCTCACTTGGAAATTGTTGGTGTCTCTTATGCTCAACCTGAATAGGTATTCTGCAAGCGCACAGAATTCACCGGTGTAGCACTTCACATTGGAGTATTCCAGGGTATCGTGAAATCCTCAGGGAAGCACTATGGTAAAGTATGTTGTAAATTGTAGTGACAACCCTTACTGAAGTTATCGACCGACTAATTCAGCAGGGGTAAGCCAGATAACTGATGAGATAAATGGCCAAACTATGACCGTATGACACACAGGAGATTCTATACCTTAGAGTGGTAGCAGCTGGGAGGACAATGAGCGAGAAAGGACTCCTAAAACACTTCTAAACTACTGAGCTAGCCTCACTAGAACTAGTCTAAGGTTCTAACTTAATGTCGGAACCAGGCGCTTACTTCGGCGGCCTAAGCGAAGGGCGCAGACAGGGATGAGAAGGGGCCCAACATACTTTTGGCAATCCTACTACTATGAAAACACCCGAACGTGGTGGATTACGAGGGACGGACAAGGCTGTCACCACTTGCCGCCTACCACAGTGGTACCGTGGGGTGGAACACAATTTCTAGCTAGCACTGAGTCAGACACCACGCCTGCTCTCGGTACTAGGATTTCTCTTGAGGCCTTCAAGAGAAATCCCCCTCAACCTAGTGAACTAACTTAAGTTACACTAGTACGGGTGAGAAAACCCGTAAGACTAACTTTGACAAACAAGAAAGGGAACTTAAACTAAACTAGAGGTAAAAACTTACTCCCGCAGACTAGTACTAGTACTTGGGAAGATAAATACTTGCAGAAAGTAAAACTGACTCAAGTAAATAAAGAAGATTGCTTATATTAAAATTAGTCAAAGGAAAAGATATAAGAGCTTTACCGAGCTCCGATGACGACTCCGGATCCCCGAGACAAGCTCGACTCGACTCTAACTCCCAACTACTAACCTACTCTAGACTAGAGAAGAGAGAATTGCTCCTTTGAGTGTGTCTTTACAAGTGAGGGGGAGAGTGCTATTTATAGGCTTCCAAAGTCGGTAGAAGGCCGGTAATTCTGTTAGCGCCAGGTGCACGCAACTGTAGAGGCGGTGCTTAACTTCCACGTGAAGCCGGGAGCCGAGTCTCTGCAAGGTGGGACCGGGTGGCCCTCCCTAGGCCGGCCAGCCTAGGGGTGTGCCATCTGGCCACCGACCTCTCGTGGACGGCTCCTGATCTCTTCTGGACGTCGGTTCTCTGGGTGGTTTCCTCAGATGCTTCCATCTTGGACCCTCGGCCCTCCGCTTCGCCGACGTTGCACAACAACACTCCACATTGCTTCTGGAAAGGGTGGTTTCCCCATTTGACGATCTTGGCACTGATATGTGGGCTGTTAAGTTGAACCTTGTGCCTTCCGGGTCCACCGACAGGATATGAAATGTTCGCCTTGTTCTAGAACCTGATGAACATGTCACATTGCTCCAGTGAAAAGTATTGGACCCATGTATGTGGAGGTGTCAGGCCGGTCGGCACGAAATGTGCGGGGCGGCCGGGATTTTCTCTAATTTCGACCATCTTTGGACAGTGGATTCCTGCAAGCACAACTCATCCAAAACTTGTGAAACTTATTACAATCAAATAAAATATGCATGGAACATGGTGCAATACTCAATTTATTCCCGAGAAGTTGACGGTCAAAACATGAGATTATGGCCGTCAACAGAAATAGTCACTATGTAGAAACATAGCGTAGATTCCTCCTCGTGTATGACCAACATATAAGAAAATGAATCAATTATTTCAAAATAGAGAATCAATATATTGCATTGTATGAAGCATAACAAATGGACCATAACAATAATTTACAAGGTAATATTAAAATGACATGGTAATGAACCAAACTTGAGTACAAAACACATATTTACAATCACAATGACAAACATGAACAATACTTTAACAATAACTAGAACAGGAGAACTGTAGATTCAGAAAAACATATAAATTAAATAAAGATAACTAGAACGAGTAGTTGTAGCCGAGTCATCGAGCAGGGTAGTCTCCCGGGTTCGGGGTCCCCACTCGGCAGGGAGGTACGTAGATCTACCTCCGTCAAGCCCCCGAGCGCCGGAGGGCCGAGTCGAACTTTTTTGGTATGTGAGCGAAGTCCTTCGGTGCTCTTGATAATTGTCCATCGTGATTCTTGATCCAGAACGGGATGCGCCCCTGGGCGCACCCGTTGGGTGTAGCCCCCGAGCCTCAGAAGGCTTCGGAGAAGCTTTTCGAGGGTCAAAGAAATGATCTTTAACTCGTCTGTCCAAATGTCCGAATATCAAGTTGTTATTTTCATTACACTGCCCCCCTGAGGATATCAGTGCCTGGTCACCCTGAGGTCGCCACAGTGATCGAACCTGACTCGGCAACCCTGACCCTAGAGGCCTGGGTTAAGTCTCTGAGACTTTCCAAGTAGTCCAAACATCTAGGCCCTGAAGCCTTAGGTAAGTCACGAAGACGCACCAGGTCGTGGATGGCGCCCAGCCCCTGACAGGGTCACTGGCGGAGTCACGAAGACGCGCTGAGTCGTCACGGCATCCGGGCCCTGAGGCCCTGGCTGGGTCGCGGAGACACGCCGGTTAGTAGGCGGCACCCAGCCCTCGAGCAGGGTAGCTGGCGGAGTCACGGAGACGCGCCGAGTCGTCACGGCGTCCGGGCCCTGAGGCCCTGGCTGAGTCACGGAGACACGCCGGGTAGTAGGCGGCACCTAGCCCCCGAGCAGGGTAGCTGGCGGAGTCACAGAGATGCGCCGAGTCATCACGGCGTCCGAGCCCTGAGGCCCTGGCGGGGTCGCAGAGACACGCTGGGTAGTAGGCGGCTCCCAGCTCCCAAGCAGGGTAGCTGGTGGAGTCACGGAGACACGCCGAGTCGTCACAGCGTCCGGGCCCTGAGGCCCCGGCTGGGTCGCGGAGACACACCGGGTAGTAGGCGGCACCCAGCCCCCGAGCAGGGTAGCTGGCGGAGTCACGGAGACGTGCCGAGTCATTTCTAGGAATATTTGAAGAATATTCACATCAGGGTGAAAGCCAACTATTATTCTCCGCGCGGATCTATCGCGGCTGACAGGGGAGCGGGGTTGTCAGAAGCAACGGTAAAAAGGAAAGTTACCGTTTATACCACCTTATCCGCCGTGAGATCGTCGGCCTGATCAAATCTGGCCGTTAATTTCAGATCTGCCCGCTGTTGGGGACTCCGATATTTAAACAGGAGAGGCGGCGCGGAGCGGCCACCCTGTTCCCAAGCGCTCCAGAGCTTTCCGCCGCCTTAGCCAACTCGGCAAGCTTCCAGAGCTCTCGGCCTTCATCTTCCTCATGACTTCCTCCCCTCGCCTAGGCTTCACCGCCATCGCCATGGCCGCCTCGCCCTCTACATCTGCGTCCTCGACTTCGGGGAGCTCCGGAGAGGCCCCGCCGCCGTCGTCGTCCAGGCAGAAGTGCTCACTCCAAGAGAGCGACATCCAGGACCTTGTGGAGCGCGACCTGCTCCCGGAGAAGCAGATCTCCAGGTGGTGGTGCTGCTACGGGGAAGAGTTCCCGTCGGAGGACACGAACCAGATGGTCGTGTTCAAGTCCTTCTATGAGAAGGGCTTCGCACTGCCCGTGGGGGCGTTTTTCCACGGGCTTCTCCATTTCTACGGGCTCGAGGTAACTCATCTCAAGCCAAATTCAATTGCACAGATCACCATCTTCATCCACCTCTGCGAGGGGTACTTTGGGATCGCTCCCCACTTTAATCTGTGGCGGGCTCTGTACCGCCTCAAGGGGCACCCGTGCAATGTTCGCCGGAACATTGTGGGGGAAGGCCGCCTTCTCGCTGCGCCAGGGGAGCGTCTACCCCAACTTCGAGCTCTGCGACACCAACAAGGGGTGGGTGCGGGAATGGTTTGTGGTGGCAAACCCGGCGCCCTGCCTCCCGGCGCGCACCGGCCATGCGCCGAAGTACAAGGCGTGCTGGGAGGAGAGCCGCCAACCACCGAGGAGATAGCACAGGTGGAGCGCCTCCTCAAAGAGATCGCCGACTTGTCGGCGCAGGGCCTGACGGGGGCCGCGGTGGCCATGTCCTTCTGCAGACGGCTCACACAGCCGATCTATGAGAGGGTCCACCCGGCCTTCGAGTATTGGGGTCATCGGGACCCAACCCGGGGAAACGAATGCAAGGCTCCCCAGGACGAGATCACGAACCGGGTCGCCCGCATCATGGCGGGGCAGATCCGGGACAAGGGCTGTCCCAAGGCCCACTGTCTGAAGCGGCCAAACGACGCCGTAAGTCTTCTTGAACTTTGCTGAGTTGTTCTGTTCACTTCGAGTTGCTTCCTCTGTTTTTACTCTGTTTTTCCGAGCGCACCCGTTGGGTTGTATAACAACTCGGTAATTTTGCCGGCCAAGGTCTTGGAGTACTGGTCCCCCGCTCCTCTACCTGAGAGGGACCCTGGGAAGGATGCCGACGCCCCTACTGAGCTGCGCGAGCCGGCGGAGGAGAAGGCCGAGTTCTCCTCCGACTCCTTCGTGGGGAGTGAACCAGATGTGGAGATCACCGGAGCCTCGGGGCCGCCGCCATTGGCCGCCCTGAGGAGGAAGATGCGCCGCACCGTCAGGAAGATCCAGCTGTCGAAGGCTGGGTTGGCGGTGGCGCAACAGTCGTTGAGGTGCTCGACCCGGACACTGCTGAGGTGGGGTCAGCATCTGTCGGCCCCCAGGTCGAGAAGGAAGTGGCCCAGGTGGTAGGCCAACTACGCTGGGAGGAGACGCCCCCACGCACTGGCTCTGAGACTCCGCCGGCCGTGCAGCTGAGGCTGAAGTTCCCGCTACGTCACAGCGGCGGGTAAGCTCTGCAATCTTGATCCCGTTCTGTCTTGATTTCTGTTTCATGGAGTCGTTCTTAGTGCCCTTGTTGTTGGTGTAGGAGGGCGACGCTCAGCGGCGCCAAGAGGAAGGTTGAGGAGTCATCCAATGAGGGTGGCTCTAGTGATGCCGCGATGCTTCCTCGCCGTGGGTGAGCCCGACAAAGAGCCACGCCCACCGCGAGGAGGAGGAGAAGGAGGAGGAGGCCAGCTATAGGGTCTCCCCCTCCCCATGATGTGGGGGTGCAGGATCCGCCCCACGATGAAGGGGTGGTGGGCGTGGAGGTTAGGGCCTTGGAAGTCCCGGCCATTGAGGTGGTCAGGACCATGGAGGTCCTAGCCATCGAGGTGGAGAGGACCCGAGCCAGGCCCACCGAGGGGGTCAGGCCCCCGGCGGCAAAGGTGGAGGCTGAGGAAGACGAGACACTCGGCAGCCACATGGTCGTGTGCGCCAAATTGACCCATGAATGGGTCGAGGTAAGTCCCCTGCCTCGCTCCGTTTTTTAAGCCGACTTGTTTTTGCAGGCGCTGTCTTGTAACGCATAGTTGTTTGTCAGGCTCTCGTAGACATGTCAGAGCAGGCTACCCAGGAGCTGGCCAAGGGGAGTGCCGCCATCGGTCGGGTGACGGGGCTCGAGGCCAGGGTGGCTGAGCTGGAAGCGCGGAGCCGCCATCTGGAGGCCGACAAGGCCAAGGCCGAGGATGCTCTACGCAAGGAGAAGCGCGGTATGTAGTCGGAGGCATGTTTGCTGAGTTCTTTGCGCGCTTGTTTGTCTCTGACTTGCTTTTGGTTAGAGCTGGAGGCCTGCACCAAGGCCAACGAGGAGCTGCAGAAGCTCCGAGAGGTGGCCGAATCATGGGAGGTCACCACCGAGGAGAAGCTTCGCCTGGAGCGGGAGGCTCAGCGAGGTACGACCCGTAGATCATACGCTATGTTTTTTCTGTCATGTTCTTCGGCTTGGGCTGACCCAGTCGGGTGCTTTTTGCAGAAACGGAGGATCAGGTGGCACAGGGCCGGGTGACGCTAGATCGCCTGAGCAGGCCGCGGGAGGTGCTGCTTGGGGCTTTCGAGAGCCTGGCTGAGAGGCTAGAGGTGTCCCGCGGCCGGCTGGAGGCCTGCATCAGGGGAGCTGCAAAGGATGCAGTGCAGCATACCCTGGGTCTTGTGAAGACCCACCTCCCAGAAGCGGATCTTGATCCGGTGGGAGACAGTGTCCCCGAGGACTGTTTTGACGCCGAGTGGGAGGCCAACCACACCGCCGACCTGGAGATCGCCGAGCTCGTCGTGGCCGAGCTGTAGGCTGCCGGTCTCCAGGAGGTTTTGCTGCAAGGAAAGTTGGTCAGAGTGGACCAGCTAAGGACATTATTTATGTAAATAATGCTTTAATTTTATTTGATGTTAATGTTATGCCCACGGTCCGGGTTCTTTTCTGAATTTGCCGAGTAGGTGGAAAGCGATCTCTGAGCCCTTTGATTAGCGCTTGAGAGCAGATCATCAATGTGCGCATTTGGTCAGGGTGACACAAAGTGGTTCCTGAACGTACTTGGCTGTGTTCAGTAAAGACGAACCGGGTTGTTCCTGTCCGACTGGTCGAACTCCGAGTGGGGGCTGGGTGGGTGGCCGGAACACAGCCCCCGAGCGTGTTAAAAATGACTCGGTAAAGAACGAAGAGTAAGTAGAATGCAATATTCAGAATATAACAAACTTTATTGAATGAGTAGATGGGTACATAACTTTGCATTTCCTACGCTTCTACGGATAGAAGCGACGCAGGTGTTCGATATTCCATGGGGAAGACAGCTTGTGAGCACCGGTGGTCGACTGGATTCATCACAGAACTAGGTCGCCGACATTGAAGTCGCGCTCGTGAACGTTGCGATCATGGTAGTGCCGGAGCTGCTATTCATATCTCGCATGCTGGATGGAGGTCGTCAGGCGGTGCTCCTGTGCCGAGTCGATGTCGGTGCATCGAACTGCTTCGGCTTCGTTCTCGTCGTAGTTCTGGATGCGCGGAGCACCAAAAGCTATGTCCGATGGCAAGACTGTGTCAGAACCGTACACCATGAAGAATGGCGAGTAGCCGGTAGCCCGGCTTCTTTGTGTGCGTAGTCCCCAAACTACTCTGGGTAGTTCTTGGAACCACTTTGCACCATATTTTTCGATCGGGTCAAAAATTCTGGCTTTGAGCCCCTGGAGGATCAAGCCGTTGGCCCTTTCAACTTGGCCATTGCACCTGGGGTGCGCCATGGAGGCATAGTAGACGTCGATGCAGTTTTCTTGGCAGTAGTCCCAGAACTCGAAGCCCATGAATGAAGTACCCAGATCTGTGTTGATTCGGTTAGGCACCCCGAATCGGTGTGATATCTCCTTAATGAACTCGGCTTCCTTGGCTGCTGTGGTGGCTGTCACCGGCTTGACTTCGATCCATTTTGTGAACTTGTCGATGGCCACGAATATGTGACTATATCCACCGACAGCCGTCTTTAGGGGTCCCACCGAGTCGAGTCCCCAGCAAGTGAATGGCCAGGACGGCGGTATGGTCCGTAAGGCCTGAGCCGGGACATGCTGCTGCTTGGAGAAGAACTGGCACCCGTGACATCGCCTGACGATGTTTTGGGCGTCGGCCAGAGCCATGGGCCAGTAGAAGCCTGATCGAAAGGCTTTCCCCACGAGGGTAGAGGCACCCGCATGGTTGCCATAGATACCCGAGTGGATATCGCTGAGGAGTCGGACTCCTTCGTCCTGTGCAACGCATTTGCACAGGGTTCCTGAGGAAGCCAAGTGCCTGAACAGCTCGGTTCCTATGACGACGTAGTTGCTTGACCGGCGAGCAAGCTTCTCGTGTTCCTTTCCTTTTGGGTAGCTTTTGTTGTTTTTGATGAAGTCGATGATTGGGGAGCGCCAGTCGGTATCAAGGGTTAGGACCTCCTGTCCTATGGCCGGGACCAAGTCGGGCTTTGAGGGAGGTTCCTCTTCCATCTTGACCGTAGAGCTGTTGAGTGCTTGAACAAACACGCCGGGTGGTACGATGGACCGCTTGGATTCGAGCTTGGACAGGACATCAGCTGCCACGTTGTCGTCCCTGGGGACGTGGTGGAACTCCAGACCATAAAACTTGGCTTCGAGCCTCCTGATCTCCCTGCAATAGGCATCCATCTTTTCCTTGGTGCACTCCCAGTCCTTGTTGACTTGCTGTATGACGACTTTGGAGTCGCCATATGCCAACCGACGCTTGATGATGAGTGTAATAGTGATCCGAAGACCATGAATGAGAGCTTCATACTCGGCAGCGTTGTTGGTGGCCTTGAAAAGTAGCTGGAGGACGTACTTGAGTTGTTCACCTTTCAGGGAAATGAAGAGGACTCCAGCGCCGGCTCCTTCACGATTGAGGGCGCTGTCAAAGTACATGATCCAGTGCTCAAATCTAGTGTCTGGTGGAGGATCTTGGATCTCGGACCACTCGGCAACGAAGTCAGCCAACGCCTGAGACTTGATGGTGGACCGTGGCGTGAATTCAATCGAGAATGCGCCGAGTTCTACTGACCATTTGATGACTCGGCCATTGGCGTCCTTGTTGTGGAGGATGTCGCCGAGTGGATATGATGAGGCCACCTTGATCTTGTGAGCCTGGAAGTAGTGCCGGAGCTTTCTTGACGTGATGAGGATGGCGTATAGCAGCTTCTGCACTTGGGGGTAGCGTGCCTTGGATTCACCGAGTACTTCACTGATGAAGTAGATAGTTCGTTGTACCTTGTAGATGTGACCCGGCTCGTCTTGTTCGACGACCAGGACAGTACTTACTATGCTGGTAGTGGCGGCGATGTACAGGAGGAGGACTTCCCCGTCTTCTGGTGCGGTTAGGACAGGCGGCGAGGTAAGGAAATCCTTGAGCTCCTAGAATGCTTTGGAAGCATCGTCTCTCCGCTCGAACTTGTCAGACTTCCGGAGAAGTTTGAAGAAGGGTAGGCCTCTGTCGTCGAGTCGGCTTATGAACCAACTCAAGGCAGCCATGCACCCTGTGAGCTTCATCAGGTCCTTTTTGCTCCTAGGAGGCTTCATGAACCTGATGGCGTTGACCTTGGTGGGATTGGCTTCGATGCCCCGGCTACTGACTATGAAGCCGAGTAGTTTTCCGGACGGGACACCGAACACACACTTAGTCGGGTTGAGCTTCCATTTGAATTTCCTGAGATTTTCAAATATCTCGGAGAGTTCTGTAATGAACTGGTCATTACATTTTGTCTTGATGATGATGATGTCATGGACATAGGCCTCGGCGTTGCGCCTGATTTGCCCCTGGAGGCATCTCTGAATGGCCTTCTGGTATGTCACGCCGGCGTTCTTGAGGCCGAACGTCATGGTGTTGTAGCAGTAGGCCCCGAAGGGGGTGATGAAGGACGTCTTCTCCTGATCCGACTCCTTGAGGGCTATCTGGTGGTACCCTGAGTAACAGTCAAGAAAAGAAAGAAGAACGCACCCGGCCGTCGAGTTGACGACCTGGTCGATGCGTGGTAGAGGAAATGGGTCCTTAGGCTAGTGTTTCTTGAGGTCGGTATAGTCAACACACATTCTCCATTCACCATTTTTCTTTTTTACAAGGACTAGGTTTGCCAGCCAATTTGGGTGTGCGACTTCTCTGATGAAACCGACGGCTAGGAGCCGGGTTATTTCTACCTTAATAGCCTCCTTTCGCTGTTACGCGAAGCGGCGGATCCGTTATTTGACGGGCTTCGCCTTCTTGTCCAGATCTAAGGAGTGCTCAGCCTCATCCCTTGGGACCCCGGGCATGTCAGATGGCTTCCATGCGAAGATGTCCCAATTCTCCTAGAGAAAGGTGGTGAGCGCGCCTTCCTACGCCGAGTCGAGGCTGGCCCTGACCAAGGCAGTCTTGTGCGGTTCATCGTCTCGGAGGACGATGGTCTTGGTCGCCACGGCTGGCATGAGCTGTGACTCGGAAGTCAACTCCTTGGCGGGAATTTGCTGCTAATCCGCTGGGAGGTTCTTTGCTGCCTATGCAACAAGAATCATGTTCCTGGATTGTTCCAGGGTGTCAGAGAGCTCGATGTTTTTGTCCTCGCACGCGTAGGAGGTCTGAAGATCTCCGTAGACCGAGAGGACCCCCTTTGGAGCTGGCATCTTCAGGAGAAGATACGTATGGTTCGGGATTGCCATGAACTTGGCGAGGGAGGGTCTTCCAGGATGGCGTGGTAGGAAGTCTCGAACTCGGCAACCTCGAAGTTGATGTACTCTGTGTGGTAGTTGTCGCGTGTGCCGAAGGTGACCGGCAGGGTGTCCTGGCCGAACGGAGTCGACCCGGCTCTAGGGATGATGCCGTAGAAGGCCTGGTCAGATGGGACCAGGGATACCATGTCGTAGCCCATGCTCTGCAACGTGCTGGCGAAGATGATGTCGAGGGTGCTGCCTCCGTCGACGAGTACTTTGTCCAGGCGGACCTACCTCACCACCGGGCTGACCACGAGGGTGTAAGCACCCGGCCTAGGCAGGTGGACCCAGTGGTTGTGGCGGTCAAAGGTGATCAGCGTCTCTGACCACTGGAGGGGTTCAACCGGGTGTTTGAACACCAGGTTGACTTCGCGATCATCCAGCTTGAGCTTGCGCCGGCATGATGGCTTACTGGGGCCACCGTATATGAAGTTGACAGCCCTGTATTCTTCCTGGAAGTTCCCTAGGGAATCTTCCCTCTGGTCATCGTCGTCTCGCCTGGGCGAGTTGCGCTTCCGTGGGCGCGCCCGGGTAGTTCTGGAGCCACCCGGCCTGTCGCGGCGGGGTCGCTTGGGGTCATCATCCTTGATGACGCCGTTAGAGAGTGCTCGGCACTCCCAGGCAGTGTGGTTTGCGTCCTTGTGCCAAGGACACTTGCCATCAAGGAGCCGGTCCAGGTCCGCTTAGTTGAGGGTGGAGCAGAACTGGGGTCATTCGGCGATGGCGATGGTGTTCTCAGGGCCACGCTTGCGGTCCCGGTCTTGGACGACTCGGTGCAGTCATGCTTCTTCCCATGACGAGGTGGGCGATCGTCGCAGCGTCATTCCGAGCGGTTGTCCCATTGAGAGGGACGCTCGGAGTAGTCGTTCTTATGCTGGCGGCGGGCCCGCTCGGCTTCTTCCATGTCGGCGTGCTTGTTGACAACCGTCATCACGTCGCCCACGGTCTTGGGGTAGGTCTCGAACATCTTCCTCCACAGTTCGATGTTGTGGAGGCCTTCGTTGAAGTACTAGATGACTTCCCTGTCATCAGCTTCCATAATGGTATTACGGTTAGCAAAGTACCTCTTGATGTAGTCACGGAGGGACTCGTCTGGTTGTTGCACGACACTTGCCAGATCCCATCTGGTTTTGGGGCCCGGGCAGGATGCTTGGTAGTACTGGATGAAGGCATTGCAGAGGTCCTACCAGCTGTTGATGGAGCCAGCAGGGAGTGCTTCGAACCAGTTGAGAGCTTGGGGACCCATCATTACCGGGAAGTAGGCGGCCATGATGTCGTTGTTGCCGTGCGCAGCTCGGACGGCGATGGAGTAGATGCGTAGCCACGTCTTGGGGTCCGACTCGCCGTCGTCCTTCTCGATCCCGGTAGGCTTGAAGGTGGCGGGCCACTGGATGGCCCAGAGCCGATGGGAGAAAGCGGAGAAGCCGTCGAGATCGTTGCCGGGGTCGTTGTCGTGGTGGGGTCGTTGTGGAATTCTGCCGTCCCGGTGGCCACGGCCGACGTCGGAGTCGCCGTGTTCCTCGTCATACTGGCGACGTCGCTCGCGCTCGCCGGCGTCGCATTGGCGGTCGTGATTGTTGATGCGCTGATGCAGATCTTGCTGGTTGAGTTGGTCGCGAAGGTTGCCCTAGTTGACCTCTCCATCGTCGCCGTGCGGTCGTGTCGAGTGGTGGCTCGACTGGGCGCGGTAGGCCGAGTTGTCCTCGCGCAGCTGCTGGGCTTGCGTGGCGACCATGTGCAGACGAGCACGAGCCTTGATGATCTTGGCGGTCTCCTAGAGACCCTCGAGGACCTGGAACACTACGGCGAGGTTGGCCGACGGCGTAGCGAAGACGTCTTGGCCGTTGTAGTGGAGGACGAAGTCGGCATCGAGGTTGCGGGGCCAGATCGGAGAGCACCGATTCCTGGGGTTACGGCGTTCAGCATTCTCTAGGTCGCGATTGGCTCGATCAATAGCCGCATCGTTGTGCCTCATGTCGGCGCGGACCTCGTTGCGGCGGCCTTTGAGCCTTCTCCTCATCGGTCTCGTTTTCACGAGTGTCGGAGTCGTTGGAGACGACGAAGATCCGGCGATGCTCCGTCGTAGTAGAGCGGTTGGGCGGCAGGGTGAACGAGGCGTGTTGGAAGCCAAGTCCGTCTTCCGAGGTCGGGTCAAATCGGATCTGACTGAAGGCAGTCGGGTTGGGTAGTCGCACTCGGATCTGGTCTGAGTACGTCGTAGCAGCATTGCGGAGCCCGAAAGGGATCTGATCCGGGTCGTTGCAGTGCTGAAGAGTGTCCTCGCCGAGCCTGACACACTTGGCGATGGATCTGCCAACTCGATCTATCTGAGAGATAAGATCGTTGGCAGATCTGGCTGGACGACGGGTCGTCCAGGAAGGAGTGGTCGTCACGTAGTCCGCCTCGGGTTTGGGAACCCTAGGCGCAGTGGATGTCAGAGTGACCAAATCGGATCTGGTCCTGGTGGGAGCGCTGCCGAGTTCACGGAGAACACGGTCGGGGTCGTTTCGGTGGTGAAGCGCGAGTTTGCCGAGTCGAATGCACTCGGCGATGGATCTACTAACGCAATCTATCTGGAAGATCAGATCATCAGCAGACTAATCAGGGCGACAGGTCACCCTGGTTGGCATGATCACCACGTCTAAGTTCTTGGATTCGGGAATCCGAGGGGTGGCAGGTGCTTGGGGAGTTAGATTGGATCTAACCCCAGCAAAGACATTGCCTCCGGCGGCGGGGGAGCCGGAAGCGGGGTTCCTGGGAATCGTGACCTCCGGGAAGCTTCCGAAGGCGAAGGAGAAGCCAACTGTCGCCTCCATCTGGGAGGTGACGCTGGCGGAGAAGATGCCGGTGTTGGCTGCCATTGAACTCAACGTAGAGCCCTGAGCCCCTTACCTGGAGCGCCAACTGTCGGATTGTTATTCCGGCCAGTCCACCTGGGGTGTACCCAGCGGTAGAGTTTCAGGCTGGGGATCTCAAGACCAAGAGCTCGATGGTAACACGAAGACATAGGGACTTAGACAGGTTCGGGCCGCAATGAGCGTAACACCCTACGTCCTGTGTTCGGGGTTGTATTAGGGTTTGTGTAATGCTGCGAAAGGGAGGGAGAGAGAGAGAGAGAGTCACGCTATGGGTCGGCCTACGTCTCCCTTATATAGACCAGGAGCCGTAGGGGTACAAGGAATGATATATTCGAGTTGTTTTACAAGGAAGGAGGTCGGTTAAGATCCCTAGGTATGCGGGCTTCTAGTTGGAGCCTCTCATTCTGATCCTCTAAGGATCCTTTTCTGCGCACAGCCGAGTCCTGCACGCCGAGTAGTTGTAGCCGAGTCATCAAGCAGGGTAGTCTCCCGGGTTCGGGGACCCACTCGGCAGGGAGGTACGTAGATCTACCTCCGTCAACAAGATGGAGCGGATCATGAACCAGAACCATTATCAGCATCTCCTTGCATGGCAGCCATTCCTCCTGCTGAATTTAAAAAAAATGCATTATTAGTTATTTTATCATCTTGCCATACTATTACTAATTGGAGATTCCTTTTAAACCTCTACGTGAAGTCACATAAAATCCTAAGTAGATAATCTAAAAAATAGAGAAATTTTAGAAATTTTCATGAAATAAGATACATCTGTCATCAATCCGACAACTCTAATCATAATAATCATTGGATCTTATTGGTGTCTAGACCCGGCGGCCTGGCACCAACAAATGATGCTGCTGCGTGTCCCTAACCCTAGATGGTTAATGCAAGAGGTAACATAATAATGCAAGGTTTATACTGGTTCCGGCCATGGGGCCCTACGTCCAGCAAGGGTGTGCGAGTGCACTGTATTATCTTGCACCGGAGTGCCTGTAGTAGGGGGTACAAGCGAGGTGAGAGAGGGAGAGAAGCTCCCAAGTCTCTGCTAGGTGATTGAGGAAAGTGCCAATATCGTGCTCTGGAGAGCGGGGATGTGTTCTGCGAGTAAATGGATGTGAGGCGTGATCGCTTGGGAAGGAGCCCGCCTCCTCCTTTTATAGACACAAGGAGGGGCAGAGTACATGTACGGGGAGATCTCAGAAGTCGTCTAGATGATCACTGTTGAAAGTACACTGTGGGGTATGGTGCCGGGAGTGGCAGTTGTCCTGGGAAGTTCTTTAGCCCTGCGGGGATCGCGCCGGCGTCCTGGTGACTACTGTGGGCGTCGTGGTGTCTTCCGTTGAGGGTACCATCCTCAGGCCTGAGCTGGCAGAGCGCCAAGGGTCCTCCAGGCAGGGGTCGTGGCCTGGTCAAGGTCCGTACCTTGTTCGAGGGTCGTGTCCATGCTGGTCGAGGGTCTTGCAGAGGAGAAAGTACGAGGAGTAGGCAGATTAGTGGCTGGAATGGTGTCAGGCACGTTCACACAGGGTTGCAACAGCGCCGGGAATGGCGGCACTGTGACCGGAGTTGGCGGACGGGACTCCGGTCATGCTCGCTGTGCGGCATGGCAGCCTGACGCTATCTGACCCATGCTCTGCGGTGGAGTTGTTGGCATTTAATGCCTCTGTCAGTCGGGCGGGTGAGCAGATGGGTTGCTAGTTCCATCTGCCGAGGGGTGGCCTCGAGCGAGCCAGAGATGGCCTGCCTTCCGAGGGTTGGTCCATTACCCTCGAGCGAGGCATGGCCTGCCTTCCGAGGGTAGGTCCGTTACCCTCGAGCGAGGCGGAGAGGTGGTGCACTGTCGAGGGCCTCGGCGGGGAGGTCTCGAGCGAAGTGGAGATTGCTCCGCGGGTTCGAGGGGGGCCTCGAATGGGCCGTACCGCGGAGCTGGGCCGTAGGCTGAGTGAGAATTGGGCTTCTTTGGGACCTGGAGGTGATCCCGGTGCTGTGGGGGAGTTGGATGGACTCCATGGTATCCGGGTGTAGAGTGACGACAGAGTTGTCATCATTGGTGGCTTCTTCCTCTCCAGGATCGCCGTCGAGTTGTCCTTCTTCCCCTTCGGATCGGAGGAAGACTGTTAGCCTTGGTTCGGTGTGACTGTAGAGTCTGACAAGGTGGTAGGCACTGTGGGCCCGATTGCCTAATTGTGTTTTGCGTTTTTAAGGGCGGTTTAGTCCCTAAATTAGGGTGCCCCTAATTATGGTACCCGACAGTAGCCCCCGAGCCTTTGTAGGGATGAGTATCAGTCCTGCAGAGGCTTGATCCCTTGGAGTTGTGACTCGGACGCTAGGTTGTGGGGTTTAGTTCCTCGAATGTGTGAAGTTTCCTCTGTGGGGGCGCGTCAACGCACCCGCGGGTGTAGCCCCCGAGGCCTTGGAGGAGTGCTTGCACTCGTCCAAGGGTTATGAACGTCGTGTTTGTGTGGTCAATTGGGTGAGGCAGTCACTCAGCTTTCCTTTCAGCCGGCCTCGGCATTCCTTTCAGCCGGCCTTGGCATTCTCAAGTGCTGGTGAGGTGGCCCCTTGCCCTTTGAGGGTCAGCCCACACGGCTCATTTATTATGAGGGGGTTTGCTTGATACGTAGGATTTCACAATTGGGCGATTGCTGATTTACCCAAGGATACGGCCCTAGCCGTGGCGTGTGAGCAGCCCCCGAGCCCGGGCCTATGTGAAGGCGTTCAGGGGAACCCTCGACTTGGAATTACGACTCTCATCGCCCTTCCGCAGGGAGGAGGGGTGAAGCGCGCCATGCTCCCCATGCCCAGGCCGCGAGCTATGGTTGCTTCGGTGAGCTGTTAGCGGGTGGTTCAAGCGGACATTCGTACCCCGTTCGATAAGGGTCGGTGTTGACGGCCATAATTTTACACTCTAAGCCATCAAATTCTCGGGAATAACATGAGCTTTATACTATGTTCCATTCATATTCTGTTTATTTCTAACGAGTTCCACAAGTTTTGGATGAGTTTTGATTTCAGGGGTAGGTGTACCAAAATTGAGCAGAATTGGGCAAAATCCCAGGCCGGGTGGCCTCTCCTAGGCCAGCCGGCCTGGCACCTTCAAGAGCACGGCCCCGGCTTCGATCCAATGGCCATGAGACACACTCATGAGGCTCTGAGTCGAGGGTTGGGCTCTGGTTCAATTGGATACACAAAAGGGTTCAACATCCATCCAAAGACCTACAAGACAGCCCAAGATCAAATATACTTCAGCAACCCACTTCCCTGGAGAAGGCACAAGAGTAGAGCGGAGTCTCGGCAAAACCAGAGGCCGAGATGGGCCAAAGGGAGGCCGGCCGGCCTCCCCTAGGCCGGCCGGCCTGGCACATGCAACTGCCAACCGAAGCCAACTACCAACCGACTCCAGGAGAGGATCTGAGCCACTGTCCGAAAGGCGGTGGACCCATGGCGGCATCCCCAGGCCGGCCGGCCTAGGGGAGGCGGGCCGACCCCACATGGAAGCCCCTCAATCTAGGGTTTGGCGTGGAAGTTAAGCACAACGGTATTACCTGCTTTCAACCGACGCTACCTGCAGTAACCGCCAGAACCGACCTTGGGAGGGCTATAAATAGAAGCACCATCCATCACTCAAGACACACACAATTGGAGCTCATCTCTTCTACTTGTACTTTCTAGAGTAGTTTAGTAGCTTGGGAGTTAGAGTCGAGTCGAGCTTGCTCGGGATTCCGGAGTCGTCGGAAGTCTGGTATAGCTCTTGTATCTTTTTTTTGACATTATTAATATAAGTTATCTTCTTTACTTTTCTGAGTCAGCTTACTTTCCGTAGTCTTTCATTTACTCAAGTCTGAAGTTCAGCTTGAGCATGGAAGTTTTCCTTTAGCTTAGACTAAGTTATCTCTCTTAGTAATCGGGAACTTATCTTACGGGTTTCCTCGCCCGGACTAGAGTATCTCAAGTTAGTGCTCTAGGTTGAGGGGGATTTCTCTCGAAGGACTCGAGAGAAATCCTAACATCGAGTGCAAACGTGGTGTCTGACCTTAGTGTTAGCTAGAAAGTGTATTCCACCCCACGGAACCGTTGTGGTAGTCGGTAGGTAGTGACAACCCTATCTGTCCTTTGTAGTCCACCACGTTCGGGTGTTTTCATAGCAGTAGTGCATGTTGCCGTTGGACTCCCTTCTCATCCCTTTCTGAAGTCCTTTCTCTTCCAACCGCCGAAGTAAGCTCTGCTTTCCCAAGAACTAGTTAGGTGTTTAGTCTGATCTAGAGAGGCTAGCTCGACAGTTCAGAAGTGTATCAGGTATCATATCTCGCTCGTTGTCCTCCCAGCTACTACCTCTCTAAGGATTAAAATCTCCGTGTGTCACTCGGTCATTGCCTGGACATTTATCTCACTACCTATTTGGCTTACCCCCGTCTAGTCAGTCGGTCGATCAAGCTAGTACGGTTATCATTCGGTTTACGATACTCTTTACCATAGTGCTTCCCTGAGGAAAAATACGATACCCTAGAATACTCCAAGGTGAAGTGCTACAGCGGTGATTCTGTGCGCTTGCAGAATATCTATTCTAATCGGGCATAAGAAACGTCAACAAGCATTTTTGGCACCGTTGCCGGGGAAGCAATTGGCTAAAGATATCGTAGATAGTTTGATAAACTCTACTAGTTTGTCGCCGCTAACCCTAGCGGGCTTACCATTTCTCTCTCTATCTTTGATCGATGCAGAGCAGTGCATGACCGGTTTTGACCTACCAAGTAACTTCCACCCAAATCCAGAAAGAATTGGGAGAATTGTGAGACGCCGCGTCGTTCCACCTCAGAAAAGACTCACTTGGCCTTCCAGTTCACCCTCTACTTCAGCATCTGCATCTATGGCTATGACTCTTCGTCAGTTCTCTGCCCCGTCCAGTAGCCACATTCCTACTAGATTGAACGTCAACCAAGCCGGCAATGACGGCTTTGAGCTGAAGACTGGACTCGTGAACATGGTCCAAGCAAGTCCGTTCTACGGAAAGGCATCCGAGGATGCCAATGCCCATCTCCAGAACTTCCTGGAGGTGAGTAACACCATCAACCCCAAAGGAACTACTCTAGATGACGTCCGTCTTTGCCTGTTCCTGTTCTCCCTGCTCGGGAAGGCCAAGATGTGGTTCTACTCCAACAAAGAAGCTTTCACGACATGGGGAGCTTGTTCAAATGCATTCCTAGCCAAGTACTTTCTAGTGGGCAAGACCAATGCCCTCCGGAACAAGATTACCGGGATTCAGCAATTACCGGATGAGACTACTCCAGAAGTCTGGGAACATCTCCAGGAGTACATACAAGCATGCCCACACCACGGCATAGAAGAGTGGCTGATCATTCAGAACTTCTTCCATAGCCTGAATTAGCAAGCCCAGGACCACGTTGACGCAGCAGCGGGTGGTTCCTTCCTTTCTCTCGATGTTGCGGGAGCAAAGGCGCTGATTGACAAGATAGCTTCCAACCGAAGATGGAAAGGAGAAAGGCAGCCAGCCCATCCCAGGGGCGTGCATCAAATCGACACAGTCGACATGTTAGCTGCCAAGTTGGAACTTCTGATGAAGAAGTTGGAATCTCCACATCAGGAGGTTAATCAAGTTTCGGAGTCTCGTATGACATGTGAAACATGTGGCGAGACTGGGCACTCGGGCACTTTGTGCCCCTTAACTCAAGAGGACGCAAACTTTGTTGGGAGCAACAACAATCCCAACTCAGGATTTCGTCCTCAGCAGAGTTGGAACTCCAAGCCCAAACTCCCCTTCGGTCAACAACAAGGTACGAACTTTAATAATAGTTTTCAGCCCACATTAAAAGACCTAGTGTACTGCCAAAAATAAATCAATGATAACATTAGTAGGAAATTTCTTGCTAATGACAAGATTCTAGAATCTATGGCTGCACAACTAGAGGGATTCAATTTTGTTATTAAAAATCAACTGAGCTTTAATAAGATGATAGAAACCCAAGTAGCTCAGCTTGCATCCTCATGTCCTAACATTAATGCGGGGAAACTACCTGGGCAACCGGAAGTACCCTCGAAAGAGAATGTTAGTGCGGTGACTACGCGTGGTGGTAAGACCACGCAAGAGCCACCTTTCCCAAAAGATGCAGGAAAGCAACGGAAGACCATAACCGCTACAGTACCAAAGTTGAAGATGAAGAGCAGGAGGAGGCTGATGACTCCAACTCACCTGCTACCCAAGAAGACCCTGTGGAACCCCCGAGAACTTCACGGGACTATCACGCCACAACTGCCTTACCATTTCCTGTCACACCCTAAAATATTTAATTTTAGGATGTGAATATCTTTTAAAATGCATTAATCAATCTTTAGGGTTTCTCAAGAATTTTCCAGATTTTTCTGGCAGTTATTCTCATTTTCTTGTGAGCTAAATCAATTTATTTGAATGGCTTTAAAATCTTTTTCACGATCTTTAAATATTTTATTTGGACTCACGTGTCCGAACTATCTTTAAGAATTTTTTTCAAGAATTTCCGAATACTCAGGATATATTTTTCATGGCTTAAAATATTTATCTAGACTTTTCTAGATTTTTTAAGCGTGAGATGAAAATATATTCTAGAAAATGAATCGAGTTTCGTTTCTTCCCGGACTGGATCCTACTCATCTTGATCATCTGAGTTCTCCATGGTCTAATCTTTCGTCCTGATCAAGTTATACCCGAGACAGTGCCGTGTGACTCGTTTTCAGTATTGTTCCGACGATGCTCCATCAACGTCAGCCCAGTGACCAGCATCATTGCTCAAAATCATAGACCCAACTCGATCCCCCTCAGTCGCCCAACCTTTCCCCTCTCCGAACCCGATTTCTATGCATTGTTTTCAAGCAATCTCGGCTAGCCCGAGCACCTTTTGTTTCTTTTATTCTCGGCACAATGGTGAACTTATCACTCCTTTCTCTCTCCGAGGTCATGGTGCCATCGGTGGTTTTCTTGTCTCTCTTCCCCTGCAACAGCCATTGCAATGCTAAGCTCGGCTTTCCTATGCGTGCGCGCTAGGACTTGATGACCAAGTCCGCCCCATGCCACGCATACCCAACATCATCATATGCCCATACACCACCTATAGGCTAAGCTGGCTATTTGCCGTGTGCCTGTTTCAGATTTCATCTGAGATTCGATGACGAGCACTACGATCCTTGGTTTGCACGTCACGCAAACTCGACCATCCTCATGCTATAAAAGGTGCAACTCGCATGACCCTTCTTTCCCCTTCTTTTCTTCTTTCGCGGCCCAACTTGATGATCCAGCCTAGCACCAAACGAACCCGTTCGGCCCAACCTGACTCAGCCCTACCATGCTAAGTTCGGTTCCCAGCGTGCGTGCCCGGACTCGTTGAGTGATTTTGGTCCGGCCATGCATGCCCGGCTTCATACACCTATACGCCATGCGCAGACCGAGCTAGCAGTTCACCTCATGCCAACTTGGTTTTCATTGTCGAGATCAGATGACTCTCGATGCTGTCCTCGGTATGTGCGTCATGCAAGTCCAGCAATCTACACCGTGCATGAAGCTCCATCATGGTTGATCCCTCTTTCTTTCTTGCGTTCAAGCCGTCGAACAAATAGTTCAGCTTCGACCCGCCCACTACTCTTTTCGGCGCACACCCGAATAGCTTCGGTCCAGCCCAATCCTACCTGCGACTTGCTCGGGCCACCAGCAGGCGACCTCGATCGAGTCTGGGTGTTGTACGTCACCGCTGTTAGTAATTCAATGGTTACTCTCATGGATGAGAGGATGACACTCGAGCTGGGGAAGTTTTCTAGTTTTTCTTCATTCACACTCACAATGCCATGCCATCCAACGGGAGGTGTGGCTACATATTTAAACAACCAGCCAGGGCACAAGCTAGCTGCCTAGTCCAAGATGCTCCTACTGTCCTACTGTCCTAGCAAACTGAAAGGGAAGATGCTGTCCTACCTAGATGCTAACTATTGTCCTGCAGTCCAAGATGCTAAGGACTACAAGATGCTGCAGGGGTACAAGGGACCACAAAGACAAACAGCAAAGACTTATCCATCATTCTCCCCCTAAGTCTTGTGTGTCATCTTGTGGGAAGATTGGACCATCCCGATCCTGGAGCAGAGCTCAAGGAACTTGATCCACCCAAGGGGCTTGGTGAGCAGGTCCGCAAGCTGGTCCTTGGTATTGATGTAGCTCGACTTGATGCTCCCATCCTCCAAGCAGCCTTGGATGAAGTGGTACCTTACCCGGATGTGCTTGCTCCATTCATGGAAAATAGGGTTCTTCGCCACGGCCAGAGCGGACTTGCTGTCCACCCTGAGCTCCACCGCTCCAGTGTCTCTGCCGAGTCGATCACCAAGCAGTCGATCGAGCCAGAGCGCATGAGTCGACGTGGTGGAGGCCGCTATGTACTCGGCCTCGTAGCTAGACAAAGCCACCACCTGCTGCTTGACCGACTGCCAGCTAACGAGGCACTCACCGACAAAGAAGAGGATCCCGCTCGTGCTCTTGCTGGTGTCGATGTCGCCGGCGTGGTCGCTGTCGCTGTACTCGACGAAGTGTGCTGCCCCAGGGCAGCTCGGGTAGTGGAGACCGTGATCGAGAGTCCCCGCAACATAGCTGATAATCCTCTTCACAGCCTGCTGGTGCTCCGTCGTCGGTCGCTGCATGAACCGACTGATGTAGCCGACGGAGAACGCCAAGTCCGGCCGTGTGTGGGCGAGGTAGCGGAGCCTCCCCACAAGGCGCCGGTGCTGAGTAGCGTCCACCTCCTCCGCCGTGCTATCACGGCTCAGCTTCAGCCTCTCCTCCATCGGAGTGAGAGCTGGGTTGTAGTCGGTGAGCCCAGCAAGCTCGACGACGCGCTTGGCGTAGGTGGTCTGTCGAAGTGTGATCCTGGAGTCGTCCTGGTGCACCTCGATCCCCAGGTAGAAGGAGAGAGGCCCCAGGTCACTCATCTGGAAGGTGGCCTTCATCTCCTCCTTGAACTCCACCACCTCCACATCCTTGGTGCTGGTGATCACCAAGTCGTCGATGTAGACACCCACAAGCAGGGCATTGCCGCCATTACCCCTCCGGTAGATGGCCGCCTCGTGCGGGCTTTGCTCGAAGCCCATCCCCTTGAGCGTGGAGTCCAGCTTGGTGTTCCACGCCCTCGGGGCCTGCCGCAAGCCATAGAGGGCCTTGCGCAGATGTAGCACCTTACCCTCCTTGCCGGGGATCGCAAACCCTGGCGGCTGGTACACGTAGACCTCCTCCTTCAAGTCGCTGTTGAGAAACGCCGACTTAACGTCCATGTGATGGATGCGCCAGCCCTCCTTTGCAGCCAGCACAGGGAGAAGTCGCACGGACTCCATCCGTGCCACGGGAGCAAAGTCATCGTCGAAGTTGACCCCCTCCTGCTGCACGAAACCTCGTGCCACCAGGCGAGCCTTGTGCTTGACGATGGCGCCGGCTTCGTCCCTCTTCAGTTTGAACACCCACTTAAGAGTGATCGCGCGGTGACCGCGAGGGAGATCGGCAAGCTCCCAGGTGCGGTTCTTCACAACTGCATCCATCTCCGACTGCATCGCGGCACGCCATGCCACGTGTCCCTCGGCCTCTGCGAAAGACCAAGGCTCGCCATCATCGCACGTGAGGTGCAACTGCGCCTCCAGGTCGTGAGGCACCAGACCCGGCGTCGGCTGATCGCCGAGAAGGTCCTCAATCGTGCGGTACCGCAATGGCTTGCCGTCATGGTACGCGTCGACGCGCTCCTCGTCGTGAGAGAGCGGAGTAGCGAACTCCACCGGGCTGTGCTCAGCATGAGCAGGTGCTGGAGTAGACATGCCCGGAGGAGTGGCTGTCGGTGCTAGAGTACATGGCGTCGCCGGCTGTGGTGGTGCAGCCGAGGCACTCGGTGCAGCCAGAGTCGTGGCTGGAGTGCGTGGTGCCGCCGGTGTAGCAGACGCCGGAGTCGGTTGAGGCTCGGGGACTGGGGTAGGCACGCTCGGCGAAGAGGAGCTGCCTACTCCCCCAGCTCCCTCGAAGTGGACGTACTCAACGGTTAAGTCTTCGTACGTCGGAGCCGAGCCATCGTCCACCGCCTTGTCCCACACCCATCCTCGCCCTTCGTCGAACACAACATCGCACGTCATGCGCACACGCTGTGTCTCCGGGTCGAGAATGCGGTAGGCCTTCGAGCCCTCCGCGTAGCCGATGAACACTCCCGGAGTGCTCCTTTCATCGAGCTTGCCGATGTGGCCAAGCTCCTTGGCGAACGTGAGGTAGCCGAAGACCCAAAGGTGGGAGACCGCTGGCTTGCGCCCATGCCAAGCCTCATACGGCGTCATGCCGTCGAGTGCCTTGGTGGTCGAGTGATTGAGGATGTGTACGGCCGTCACCACCACCTCTCCCCAATGTGGCGGAACCACCCAAAACTACTAGGCCCGGGTGCACTGATCGTTGTTGTTAAGCAACTCTGACCCGAATTGGCACTCACCGGTAGTTCCTCGAGTGAAGCCTCGATAAAAGCTACGCTATTCCAGGATCAGCAGACAACACTCACACGAAGGTGAGCCCAGAGATTACAACACAAAACATTTCATACATCTCAGAGTGATTGCAGCGGAAAGGAAATTTATTACAAACCATGTTCAGAGTAGCAAAGTACTACAGAATTCCAAACTACACAAATTATTCAAGTCTCATTGTTCAGCGGAAGCATTAAAAGATAACTAGCGAAATAACGTGACGCATCGATAAAGCCCGTACGAAAGCATCACTCAGTGGGAGGGTGGTCAGCTGTAACACCCGGTTTATAAAAGAACATAAACCGAGCAATCATATACGTGCCAGGATCAAGTCACACGTATATACAACAGAATGAACAGTATATCATAACACATATCACGTAAAAAGATATAATAAAGCGAATACGAATGTTATTTATTACAATAATGACAAAATGTCTGATACAGCGGAAGCGAAGTACAAAATACGATAAAAGCTCTCCGAAGCTGAAGCAGGGCGCCACAGGGACGTCGACTGGGAGACGAAGCACCTAGAAGTCCTCGTAGTCCTGGTAGCGCTGGACGAACTCCCTCGCGTCGGCAGGAACTGAGCAGCAGTAGCGTAGCCAAGAGGAAAAAGTAGAGAAGAGGCAAGGGTGAGTACACAACTTGTACTCAACAAGTATAACACAAACTATGAGGCTCTAGGCTGGCTGACTCCACTGCATTAGCTTTTAAGTGTTGGCAAAATTTTATTAAAGCTATTTACTACGAGTTGATGAATTACCATTAACCCAGTTACATAGTAATTAATCAAGATTAAACATGTTACTACTGAGAACCAAACCAAAACCAAACCACCAAGGTAAACCCCGAGAAGCACCTCCCTCGTCGGAAGGAGACAACTTCACTAATCAAAAGGAGGATCTGGGCCGCTCATAACCGTGAGCACGGCTAGTATACCAGTTTTACACTCTGCAGAGGTTGCACATCTTTACCCACAAGTCGTGAGCTACGCCAGTTGTTCATCACACTTCCTTAGGTGAGATGGCCAGCGACTCACTACGAGGCCTTTAAAAAGAATCTCGTTGGTAAGGCGTAACCGCGAGAGTTAGGTCGGCGACGATGGGGCCCACCTCCAGGGGTACAAGCACGTAGCACAGACCAAGCCGGAGGAGCAGGGACCATTGAAGCTTACTACTCTTGCCCCGCAGGTAAGTTACTCCAAACCAAAAAGATCTAATTATTACGCCAAGTCTATCCCATTCTAGCCTTGTGGTAGCGCTGTTGTCCCAGGTTGTCGCTCTATGAACCGGTCCTTATGGAGAGTGGCCAACCAGGCAGTAAGCACCGTGCTGGCCCCCTAAACCATGTTTCTAAAAAAACATCTTTTAACGAGACGTGAGCCACTCAAGCCACACAGAGTGCCACTCTCAGAATTAAATTCAAGTAAACCATTAATCAAATTAATTAAAAAGGACCAAAGTGTGTTATAGCGCAGCAACCTAGCACAACTAACCAAAATGCAACCCAAAGGTATATTTAAAGGATATAACTGGCTAGGAAATCCTTAAAGGCATACAGTATTAAAATGCAGTATGAAAATGTATTTAAAAGTGATGGGTTGTTCATGTTATACTTGCCTTCCTCGTACTGCTCCTGCTGCTGCTCAAAGTGCTCGGGAGAAGGCTGCTCCTGGTACTGGTACTGGGGCTCCTCAGATGGATCAACGTCTACTCACGAACACATGGCCAAAACAATGCACAAAAATAAGCATACAAGCAAACACTAACAAAAACTAAGAAGCAGTACAACAATACATAAAAACAGCAAGAAAAACTAAGCTAAAACTATTCTACGCGTTACAACGATCGCGTGGGCATAAAGAACGCTAAAAACGGAGCTAAAACGCATTTGCTAGGCCAAAAACAAGTTCTAGGGGCTTATTTGTAAGAAAACTGAAGTTTCAGGGGCTTTTCTGCTAAAACCGAGGGCTAAAACGTAATTACTGAAAAGATCCAGGGGCTAACACGCAAAAAGACTAAGCCTGGACGGCGGGTTCAAATTCTAGGAAGCTCAGGGGTGTTCTTGCAAAGTTTTGGGCCTATCTGCGATTATTTTTGAACTATCCAGGATGGCGGGTTGATTTCAAGAAAGTGAAAGGACTCTTATGCAAAAGGGCCTGGCTGAAGCGGTATGCTCGCATTTGGACCGCCGGATCTAGATCCAACGATCCGGACCTATCCCGATCTGGATCTAATCCCACGCGTCAAATTCGGATCGGGCGGTCCAGGGCGTTTGGGCGCGCGGAGCGGCGGCGCTGCTCGCCGGAGCAGAGCTCCGCGGCGGAGCTTCGCCGGAGGAAGCAAATTGGGGGCTGCCGGACTCGGTTTGGGCCGGGGTTTGGCCGAGGGTGGAGTGTGCCGCGTGCGTAAAGCACCTGGGCTTACGGCGGGGCTCGGGGAGGTTCTGTTGGGGCTCGCCACGGCGTGGGGCGGCGCTAGCTCGCCGGCGAGCGGCGTTCTAAGTCCCGGGGTGTCCTAGGTGCCACAATTTCTAGCGCAAACAGAGAGAGGAAGACAGGCTGGTGCTCACCGGGCAAGGAATCGGGATGCGCGGGCGTGCAGGGTCCGTTGGCGTCGACGGCGGCCGGCGGCGCGAGAACGAGCACGGTGACGAGGTCGGCGCAGGGGCTCTCTGGGCACGGCTTGACTCCAAAGCGATCCTGCGGAAAGGATACAGGGTCAGGGAGGGCTCTGGGTCGCCGGCGGCGGAGAAAAGCGGTGGCGGAGGCGCTTACCGGCGGCGCGGGGCTCTGCTCCGCTCGGAGCTCGGAGGGGCGATGCGTTAGGGTTGCGGGCGGCGAAGGGAGTGGAGATGGAGTGCAGGGGGGTCCGCTGGGGGCCAAAAATAGGCCGGGCGCCGGGGGTCGTGGGGCGGATGAGGAAGGAAATCCCCGGCCGCTGCGCCGGTGATTGCGGGGCGGGCGTTGCGCGCGGGCGACGCGGGGAAGAAGGTGGTCCTGACCGGTGGGGCCGGCCTGGCAGCGGAGCGGGGAGCGCGGGCGGGCCGGGCGCGAGGCGGAGGCAGGCCGCGGGGCGGACGTCGCGCGGGCGAGTTGCTGGGCTGGGCGAGCGGGGGGGGGTGAGCCGTGCGTGGGATGGAGCCGGGCTGCGAGGCTGGGCCAAGGGAGAGAGGGGGCCTGGGCCGTGGGGGGCCTGGTGGGCTGACTGTGCTGGGTTTGGGCTGGGTTGAGTTTTGGGTTTGGTTTATGGGTTCCTTTTCTATTTCTTTTTCTTTTCTAAGTCTAATTCAAACAAAGTTTGAATTCAAATTTGAATTTGAATTCAAACCACACTCAAATAAAATTATGCACCAGCATGAATGCAACAAAAATTTAAACCTATGATAAATTTTAATTAATTAAGGAACAAAATTGAATTAAATGCCAACTAAACACAATAAACCTTAGAAAATTTAAATAAAGCCAATTAAATTTATTAATAAATATTGAAATTTAACTTAGGGTGTTACAAATCCTACCCCCTTACAGGAATCTCGTCCCGAGATTCTGGGCTGGCTAGCAAAGAGATCCGGATATATCCTCATCAACTCCTCTTCCTTTTTCTGGCAAGTCCTCCGAAAAGACATCCGGGAATTCAGACACCACGCGAATACCATCCGTGGGTATAGCCTCCATCTGATGAAGAAAACCAGAAGGTTCTGTAGCACTGACTATCACCTCTTGGCCATCAGATGCTGTCAAGTGAACTGCCTGATGAGCACCATCAATTCTGACTCCCCACTTGGCAAGAGTATCCATTCCCAGAATCACATCGATACCCTTGGTGTCTAGCACCCTCAAAGCAGCACTGAACATTGCCCCCCTTATGGCTATACTGACTCGAGGGCAAACAATATGGGATCTCAACTCTCCTCCTGGTGAAGAGACTGGCATATACTTCTTTAATGGGGTGGTAAAGAAACTATGCTGCTCAACATATGACTTGGTGATGAATGAATGAGTAGCACCAGTATCGAAAAGTACTGTAGCTGGATGGGAGTTGACCATGAACGTACCAATAACCACGTTAGGAGCCTCGGCCGCTGACTCAGCCGTCACGTGGTTCACTCTGCCATGAAGTGGCGCCCTGGGCTGAGCTGGGCGCCCTTGCTGTCCTGCCTGCCGTGGAGCCGGTGAAAGGCGCTTCTGTGGACAACTTTTGGCATAATGACCTTTCTGCCCGCATTTGTAGCACATGCGGTGGCGGTGAATGGCGCTACTTCGTTGACCTCCCTGTGAACTTATCTTCACATCTTGCATTATTTCTGCTGCTTGCTCTTTGGACTCCTTGCGACTGCGTGGCTGGATCACGTTCATAGTGATAGTCAACCCATCAACATAATCATGGAGAGCTTGATTCTCGACCTGTGTATCTCTAGAGCACTTAGGATCCTTTCTCTTTGGCATGGTCTGTAGCTCTCCGACCGATGGACCGTCAAGGAAAAGGGAATCCTCCGCTAGCTGCCCTTGATGAGACCTCTTTCTCTTTGTACCGGAGAACAACCTCTGGTTCCTCCTAGTTGTAGCATCATCTTCAGTTGCACGAACTTGACGACAAGGAACACCATAGAATTGGCAACACTGGCAAGTTTTCTCACCATCACCCATTGCACTGTCTCCAA
Organism: Panicum virgatum; assembly: GCF_016808335.1. NCBI lineage: Eukaryota > Viridiplantae > Streptophyta > Magnoliopsida > Poales > Poaceae > Panicum > Panicum virgatum. The sequence continues at coordinate 32,566,460 of NC_053148.1, read as the reverse complement.
GGTCTTTTTGTTCTGCCGACATCTGAGCTGGGGCAAAAGGAAACACAGATGGGTAAGGTCAAGGAAGAGAGAAAAACTCCATTATTTAAGGTTTTATCCTATTTAGATAACACTGCTCAGGCATTACTGCTGATAACTCCAGATAAATGTCACATAAATCCGGGAACTAGGAACTAGAGCATAACTCTTCGGTTTCGTCTGAGAGATTCTCAACTTCTCTTGTACTAGTTGTAGGCCGGGGTGTCACATCCCTACCCCCTTACAGAAACCGACGTCCTCGTCGGTGACGTCCTTGTCGGTGATCCCTGGATATCACATCCTCTTCGCACTATCCTTCTTCTCAACAAGTAAGACAGAAGAAACCCAAGGCAGGATAAGGTAGAGAGGATAGAGTGGATGGTTTTACCCCCAACGATCTAACTCATTTTATTAATTAGTTAACTTTAACATAAAAGTGATTTTCTTTAAACAAATTTAAACTACTAAACTATGCAATCAGTCAAAAATCCAAATCAAACATGTAGCATAATAACAAGCAGACAATTTTCACGACTTAGCCGAGTTTAGCAATAGACTCGACTAACACAACGCGTCGCAGAACGTGCTATCGTATTATTATGAAAGGGTCACCTAGCTAATACTCATGGTAGTCAGATGACTGATTCAGGCCAAATCTACGAAAACTATTCTTCAGAGAGAAAAATCAAGGCAGAAGGGTAAAAGTCATAGAAGTCAAGGGGTATAATAGTAAAATAGTTCCAGCAGGCAAGGATTGGAGAGAAGAAGTCCTAAAACTCGACCAGTGCTATCTAGGCTTCGTCCTACAGTCGATATGGCTCTGATACCACTCTGTAACACCCGGTTTATAAAAGAACATAAACCGAGCAATCATATACGTGCCAGGATCAAGTCACACGTATATACAACAGAATGAACAGTATATCATAACACATATCACGTAAAAAGATATAATAAAGCGAATACGAATGTTATTTATTACAATAATGACAAAATGTCTGATACAGCGGGAGCGAAGTACAAAATACGATAAAAGCTCTCCGAAGCTGAAGCAGGGCGCCACAGGGACGTCGACTGGGAGACGAAGCACCTAGAAGTCCTCGTAGTCCTGGTAGCGCTGGACGAACTCCCTCGCGTCGGCAGGAACTGAGCAGCAGTAGCGTAGCCAAGAGGAAAAAGTAGAGAAGAGGCAAGGGTGAGTACACAACTTGTACTCAACAAGTATAACACAAACTATGAGGCTCTAGGCTGGCTGACTCCACTGCATTAGCTTTTAAGTGTTGGCAAAATTTTATTAAAGCTATTTACTACGAGTTGATGAATTACCATTAACCCAGTTACATAGTAATTAATCAAGATTAAACATGTTACTACTGAGAACCAAACCAAAACCAAACCACCAAGGTAAACCCCGAGAAGCACCTCCCTCGTCGGAAGGAGACAACTTCACTAATCAAAAGGAGGATCTGGGCCGCTCATAACCGTGAGCACGGCTAGTATACCAGTTTTACACTCTGCAGAGGTTGCACATCTTTACCCACAAGTCGTGAGCTACGCCAGTTGTTCATCACACTTCCTTAGGTGAGATGGCCAGCGACTCACTACGAGGCCTTTAAAAAGAATCTCGTTGGTAAGGCGTAACCGCGAGAGTTAGGTCGGCGACGATGGGGCCCACCTCCAGGGGTACAAGCACGTAGCACAGACCAAGCCGGAGGAGCAGGGACCATTGAAGCTTACTACTCTTGCCCCGCAGGTAAGTTACTCCAAACCAAAAAGATCTAATTATTACGCCAAGTCTATCCCATTCTAGCCTTGTGGTAGCGCTGTTGTCCCAGGTTGTCGCTCTATGAACCGGTCCTTATGGAGAGTGGCCAACCAGGCAGTAAGCACCGTGCTGGCCCCCTAAACCATGTTTCTAAAAAAACATCTTTTAACGAGACGTGAGCCACTCAAGCCACACAGAGTGCCACTCTCAGAATTAAATTCAAGTAAACCATTAATCAAATTAATTAAAAAGGACCAAAGTGTGTTATAGCGCAGCAACCTAGCACAACTAACCAAAATGCAACCCAAAGGTATATTTAAAGGATATAACTGGCTAGGAAATCCTTAAAGGCATACAGTATTAAAATGCAGTATGAAAATGTATTTAAAAGTGATGGGTTGTTCATGTTATACTTGCCTTCCTCGTACTGCTCCTGCTGCTGCTCAAAGTGCTCGGGAGAAGGCTGCTCCTGGTACTGGTACTGGGGCTCCTCAGATGGATCAACGTCTACTCACGAACACATGGCCAAAACAATGCACAAAAATAAGCATACAAGCAAACACTAACAAAAACTAAGAAGCAGTACAACAATACATAAAAACAGCAAGAAAAACTAAGCTAAAACTATTCTACGCGTTACAACGATCGCGTGGGCATAAAGAACGCTAAAAACGGAGCTAAAACGCATTTGCTAGGCCAAAAACAAGTTCTAGGGGCTTATTTGTAAGAAAACTGAAGTTTCAGGGGCTTTTCTGCTAAAACCGAGGGCTAAAACGTAATTACTGAAAAGATCCAGGGGCTAACACGCAAAAAGACTAAGCCTGGACGGCGGGTTCAAATTCTAGGAAGCTCAGGGGTGTTCTTGCAAAGTTTTGGGCCTATCTGCGATTATTTTTGAACTATCCAGGATGGCGGGTTGATTTCAAGAAAGTGAAAGGACTCTTATGCAAAAGGGCCTGGCTGAAGCGGTATGCTCGCATTTGGACCGCCGGATCTAGATCCAACGATCCGGACCTATCCCGATCTGGATCTAATCCCACGCGTCAAATTCGGATCGGGCGGTCCAGGGCGTTTGGGCGCGCGGAACGGCGGCGCTGCTCGCCGGAGCAGAGCTCCGCGGCGGAGCTTCGCCGGAGGAAGCAAATTGGGGGCTGCCGGACTCGGTTTGGGCCGGGGTTTGGCCGAGGGTGGAGTGTGCCGCGTGCGTAAAGCACCTGGGCTTACGGCGGGGCTCGGGGAGGTTCTGTTGGGGCTCGCCACGGCGTGGGGCGGCGCTAGCTCGCCGGCGAGCGGCGTTCTAAGTCCCGGGGTGTCCTAGGTGCCACAATTTCTAGCGCAAACAGAGAGAGGAAGACGGGCTGGTGCTCACCGGGCAAGGAATCGGGATGCGCGGGCGTGCAGGGTCCGTTGGCGTCGACGGCGGCCGGCGGCGCGAGAACGAGCACGGTGACGAGGTCGGCGCAGGGGCTCTCTGGGCACGGCTTGACTCCAAAGCGATCCTGCGGAAAGGATACAGGGTCAGGGAGGGCTCTGGGTCGCCGGCGGCGGAGAAAAGCGGTGGCGGAGGCGCTTACCGGCGGCGCGGGGCTCTGCTCCGCTCGGAGCTCGGAGGGGCGATGCGTTAGGGTTGCGGGCGGCGAAGGGAGTGGAGATGGAGTGCAGGGGGGTCCGCTGGGGGCCAAAAATAGGCCGGGCGCCGGGGGTCGTGGGGCGGATGAGGAAGGAAATCCCCGGCCGCTGCGCCGGTGATTGCGGGGCGGGCGTTGCGCGAGGGCGACGCGGGGAAGAAGGTGGTCCTGACCGGTGGGGCCGGCCTGGCAGCGGAGCGGGGAGCGCGGGCGGGCCGGGCGCGAGGCGGAGGCAGGCCGCGGGGCGGACGTCGCGCGGGCGAGTTGCTGGGCTGGGCGAGCGGGGGGGTGAGCCGTGCGTGGGACGGAGCCGGGCTGCGAGGCTGGGCCAAGGGAGAGAGGGGGCCTGGGCCGTGGGGGGCCTGGTGGGCTGACTGTGCTGGGTTTGGGCTGGGTTGAGTTTTGGGTTTGGTTTATGGGTTCCTTTTCTATTTCTTTTTCTTTTCTAAGTCTAATTCAAACAAAGTTTGAATTCAAATTTGAATTTGAATTCAAACCACACTCAAATAAAATTATGCACCAGCATGAATGCAACAAAAATTTAAACCTATGATAAATTTTAATTAATTAAGGAACAAAATTGAATTAAATGCCAACTAAACACAATAAACCTTAGAAAATTTAAATAAAGCCAATTAAATTTATTAATAAATATTGAAATTTAACTTAGGGTGTTACATCAGCACCAGCTGAAGGGCCATCCCACTCAACAGACCAACCCGGAGGCAAGGTACACGGCCAAGTAAGACTCGCAAACAGATCCTCGAAGTTAGTACCTGAAAAACAGGGCCACAAGCAAGGCTGAGTATACTAATACTCAGCAAGACTGACCCGTCACCGGATATAACATAGTCCGATAACTAGACATGCAAGGCTTTTTTGTTGGTGGGGTTTGTTTTGCCCAAAAAACATGCCACTAAGAGTTGGTCCTTATTTGCAGATTTTATCTAGCAATCTTCTAGTTAGGGCCCTGTTTAGTTCGTTTTACATGTTTTTGCAACAAAAAATTGCGTGGGAATCTTGCCAATTTGAAGTACTAAATGAAGTCTATTTACAAAACATGTAAGTAGATTACTCTAGTTGCTTCACCTTTTTTCACAGAACGTTTGACATGGGTTATGATGCTAAAAATTTTACAGGAGAAGCTTCATAGCATCTACTCAGAACTGTAATTTCTCCAGATTTTATATACTTATACATCAGAGGTGACAAAATGAACAAATTTAGCAAGCTATTAAATAAGATTAATTCTACAGAGAGTTATACTATGAATATGGTTCTCAAATTTTTACCAGAGCCTAGTCATGAGCTAAACATATTTCATAAAAATTATTAAGCTTTATAGCACCAAGATAAATTAGTTATGCAGTTAACTTAGCATGAGTTAGCATAAATTTTTCAAAGTTCATCTGATCAGTACTGCAAGTGAACTTATTATTATAGCTAGAAAATACTCTAAATAAGAACATGTCCAAAACTTATGATCAGATATGGCATAGTTTACTCAGAACAAAAATGGTAAATCTAACCATGAGATACTAAGCATGATTTTTATCTAAAGCAATACTCAGTAAATGTAGCTCAAAATTTTTTATGCAGGATCACAGAACCAAAATGAGACTTCAAAAATAAATATAGATTTTTTTAGAATAAAAACTATACATGATGAATTAAGTTGATTAAACAAGCATTAATCATGGTATATAGCAAATGAACTTTAATAAATCTGAAATTTATGGATTAACAAGGTTTCAGTTACACATGCAGGCAGTATAAATTCCAGAGCAAGTTCAGGTATATGTTTTTCAGTATTAAATCCTGAAAGTCAACAACAGATTAGAGAATCTTGATTGTTCCAACATGATAACTGTTTTGGTTGAGTGCCTTCTTTTTACTGTGAGCTTAATATTCCATCAGTGATAACATATTCAAAAATCAAGGTCATTTGTTGAGTGGAACTTCCTGAACATGCATAGGTTGATTTTCTTATTCTTTTTCCTAGATTAAATTTGGTAGAGTTTCTGCAGATTTGACTATTACAAAACATGTATATCGTGTTACAAGGATTCCAGATCAGTTGAGTTTGCATTTTCATGATTTTTCTGTGATTTGTTTTGCATTTTAGAAGTTCACTGGCAAACACTGGAAATCTTGCAAACACACCCTTGAGCGAAAAAAACAAATTACAACCGGGTCCTTCGCCGGCCTTCTCCGCCGTTGCATCTTTGCCGGTGGTGTTCTGCTAGGCAGGTCTTACCGGGGCTGCAACGGGGAGGCGCGTGAGAGAGAGAAGGTCGAGGAACACACACCCTTGTAGCCGTTCGGGTGGAGGATGGTCGGAGACGAGCTCGCCGGCGCTAATGGCGGGGAAGATGTTCGGGTCGCCAGCGTTGTAGGCGAAGGAGGGCTCGAGGTAGAGGAACATCGCGCGCACGAGCACCGCGAGAGCATGAGGAAGCTCCTGGGGTGGCTCTCGTGCACGTTCTCCCTCTGGGTTGGCCGGTCCGCGGCGAGCCCAAGCTCGCCGGCGACGGCGCAGAAGGGGAAGGGCGACGGGAAGGCGTCTGGGTTCGATTCCGCGCGCGTGGAGCTTAACTGGGGGGTGGAGAAGTGTAACAACCTAATTTAATTTTCCTGTTTAATAATAAATTTAATTGGCTTTATTTTAATATTCTAAGGTTTAATATGTTTAGTCTTGCATTTAATCTAATTTTGATCCTAAAGTAATTAAAATTTATTCTAGGGCTAAACTTGTTTGTGCATTCATGCTGGTGCATGGTTTTATTTTTTTGAATGCATAGGAGTTTGAATTCAAATTCATTTGAATTCAAATAGATTTGAGTTGGTTTGAAAAGGAAAAGAGGTTTGGAAATAGGGAAAACAGTGAACCCAAAACCCAGCCCAACCCGCACCCCTCTCTCCCTCTCTTTCCCGTGGCCATCCCGCTTACCCAGCCCGGCAGCCCACCCAGTCCAGCCCACACTCCTCTCCCTTCCCTGTGACGGCCCAGCCATCCCGCGCTAAGCCAGTTGGCCCTCCTTCCCACGCCTAAGCAGCCCGACCTCTCCCTTCCTTTCCAGGCAGCCCAGCTCTCCCTTCCTGCTCGGCCCGCTCCCTCTGCTCCGCACCGGCCTGCCTCCGCACCCCGCGCAACGCACTGTCAGCCAGCGCTCCCCACGCGGTCCCACGCGCCAGCCCCACGCTCGCCCGTCTCCCCGCGAGCACGTCGCCGCGCCCCGCTTACAGCGTGGCCCCGCTCGTCAGCGCTTCAGCCGCTTTGCCCGCGCGCCGCTCACCCAAAGCTGACAGCTCCGGCCCACCAACCGGCGTTAACCCGCGCTCGCGCGCGTGGCCCGCTCACCCCGCTCGGCCCGCATCGCACACACGCCCTGTCGCTGACACCACGGTCCCACCTGGTCAGTCTCGTCTCCCTCCTCTACCCACGTCTTCAGCCCGCACTGCAACAGATGGCCGCGATCCCCGCCGTGACTCCGCCCGGGCTCGCACGCCGAAATCCCCGGACCCCTCCTATATTTCGCCCCTGCGACCCGCTCTCCCCCATCCTCGCCCCGCAGCACCACGCCCGAACCCTAGCCGCCGCCTCTCCTTGCTCCGCAGCGCAGAGGATCTTCGCCGCCCCGGCCACGTCACCTCGCCGCTCCCCGGACCACCTCAACCCCCGCAAGAGTTTTGCCGCAGTCCCTTGAAGCTTCCCGAGCCCTCTACACCGGCCCTAGAGTCCTGCATCGCCAGAATTTCACCTGCATCACTCGACGGTGAGCTCTCTGCGCCGTCGCGATTCCTAGCCATTGGCACAGTTCAGGCCACGCTGACCCCTCCACTGGCCTCGTAGGAGCACCACGCGTCGTTTCGTGGAGTCCTGAAGCCGGAGACGTCCAGTAGCGGCCCGTCCCCGAAGCTCCGCCCAGCGCCGCCGCGGGTCCTTGTCGCCGACTACCCTGCGCCGCTTTCTTGCCCGATCCAGGCCCTCGGTGAGTATCCCCTCGGCCCCCTCTGTCTTTTGCGCTAGCTTTTAGGACCTGGAGCGCACCCTAGGTGCTGGGACGACGGTCACCGGCGCTCCACCGTCGCCTGCGCCAACGCCTCGCCGTGGCGAGTATCCTGCAGGCCAGCCCAGTCCCGCGTACCCTTCGCTCGGGCTTGCCCTTGCTCCACGGAGACTCCCCGACTCTTTTGCACACACAACAGACCCCGGGACGGTCTACACACCTCACGCCGGCGAGCCTCGCCGCCCGGAGCCGCCATTGCCGCTGAGCTCCACGCTCCGGACCTCCCCAAACCCCGATAACCCCACAGGTGGAATACGCGTTCAACGCTGATCCTCCACGGCCAAACCCCGGCCCAAGCGGAGCACTGCAGCCCCCAGTTCGCCTTTTCTGGCGCAGCGCCGCCGCGGGGCTCTGTTCCGGCGAGTTCCGCCGCCGCCCGCGCGCCCAAAGCCCCAGGGCCGTCCGATTTGTTTCGGACGCACGCGATTAGATCTGACTCCCAACGAATCTGAGCCTTTTGATCAAGATCCAATGGCCCAGAACCCTAGATACTGGTTCGGGCTGGTGTTTTTGTTAAAGAGCCCCCCGGTTTCTTAGGATTCAACCCGCAGTCCGCGCCCGTTCAAAACTATTTCCAAAATGGCCATGTTTTATTCACTTAAGCCCCTGAGCTTTCCCAATTTAGTACCCGTAGTCCAGGCCTGTCTTTTTCAGGAGTTAAACCCCAGAACTAACCTTTAATTATGTTTTAGTCCCTGGTTTTTGCAGAAAACCCCTAGAAGCTTAGTTTTTCTTGCAGAATAGGTCCCTGGATCTTGTTTTTAGCCTAGATTTTGTGTTTTAGCTCCGTTTTAGGCGTTCTTTATGTCCACGCGATCATTGTAACGCGTAGAATAGTTTTAGACTAGTTTAGTGTGCTATTTCTATGTATTGATGTACTGTTTCTAATCTTTTGTTAGTGTTTTCTTGTATGCTTATTGTTGTGCCTTGTTTTGGCCATGTGTTCGTGAGTAGACGCTGATCCAGTTGAGGAGCCCCAATACCAGTACCCGGAGCAGTCGTCTTCTGAGTAGTTTGAGCAGCAGGAGCAGTACGAGGAAGGCAAGTATAACATGAACAACACCTATCACTTTAAATACATTTTCATACTGCATTTTAATATTGTATGCCTATAAGGACTTTCCTAGCCACTTTATATCCTTTATATATATCCTTTGGGTTGCATTTTGGTTAGTTGTGCTAGGTGCCACGCTATAACACATAATGGTCCTTTTTAATTAATTTGATTAGTGGTATATGCAACTTAATTCTGAGAGTGGCCCTCTGTGTGGCTTGAGTGGCTCACATCTCGTTAAAATTGGTTTTGTAAGAAACATGGTTTAGGGGGCCAGCACGGTGCTTACTGCCTGGTTGGCCACTCTCCATAAGGACCGGTTCATAGAGCGACAACCTGGGACAACAGCGCTACCACAAGACTGGAATGAGACGGTCTTGGCATAATAATTAGGTCTTTTTGGTTTGGAGTAACTTACCTGCGGGGCAATGGTGGTAAGCTTCTATGTCCCTCGTACTGAGTGGCCTCGTCTGTGGTATTCTTGACGCCCACTAGACCTGCTACATAGTCGCCGATCCAACCCTCGCGGTTATTCCTTACCAACGAGATTCTTTGTAAAGGCCTCGTAGTGAGTTTGCTAGTCATCTCACCTAAGGAAGTGTGATGAACAACTAGCGTAGCTCACGACTTGTGGGTAAAGATGTGCAACCTCTGCAGAGTGTAAAACTGGTATACTAGCCGTGGTCACGGTCATGAGCGGCCCAGATCCTCCTTTTGATTAGTGGGGTTATCTCCTTCCGACGAGGGGGGTGCCTCTCGGGGTTACCTTGGTGGTTTCGATTTGGTTCTCAGTAGTAACATGATTAATTTTGATTAATTACTATGTAACAGGGTTTATGGTAATTCATCAACTTGTAGTAAATAGCTTTAATAAAATTTTGCCAAGACTTAAAAGCTAATGCAGTTAGTCAGCCAACCTAGAGCCTCATAGTTTGTGTTATACTTGTTGAGTACAAGTTGTGTACTCACTCTTGCCTCTTCTCTACTTTTTCCTCTTGGATACGCTACTGCTGCTCAGTTCCTGCCGATGCGAGGGAGTTCGCTCAGCGCTACCAGGACTACGAGGACTTCTAGGCGTTCGTCTCCCAATCGACGTCCCTGTGGCGCCCTGCTCAGCTTCGGAGAGTTTTTATCGTATTTGTACTTCATTTCCGCTGTATCAGACATTTTTTGTCATTAATGTAATAAATAACATTTGTATTCGCTTTATTATATCTTTTTACGTGATATGTGCTATGATATATTGTTCATTCTGTTGTATATACATGTGACTTGATCCTGGCACGTATATGATTACTCGGTTTATGTCCTTTTATAAACCGGGTGTTACAAGAAGCTGCTGGTGTGGATGGATGGAGCAATGCGAGGCTGTGGTGGCCGGTCCGCGCGAGCTAGATCTCACCGGCCATGGCGGATGGTGGAAGGAGGGAAACGAAAGGGAAGTCGCGCGACGGCGGGGCTCTGGGGCTACTTATAGGCCAGAGAGCACCTGGGCGAGGGGAGTGGCGTCTGGGGGAGGTCGATTTGGTTCGGGGCGACTCGACGGCGGGCTGGCGGAGCGAGCAGCGGCACTGCGCATGGCGGGGCGGCGTGGCAGCTCGGGAGGGCACCAGGGACGCGTGTTAGCGTGGGGAGGTGCCAAGGGGTAGGCTAGGTGGCGCTGGAGGGCTTCTCTGGTCCACTTGGCCGTGGATGCGCCGTGGACGAGGTCTACCGGCGGCGTACGGCGGGCGGCGGAGCGAAACAGAGCAGCCGAGAGGAGAGAGATGGAGGTGAGGGCCTTTTTGTGATTTCTAAAAATTCAGGGATCTCTCGGTAAACTAAAAATATCTCCTACTTAGAGGGCTCAAACGAAAAAGTGTTGAATACCAATTTTGCATAACTTTTCAAGATCTACAACTTTTGTGTTATGCAAATTTTCATTTGAAACTCACATTTTGAACTATTTATAAATTTTCAAACTTGCACAAAAGGGCTTTGATATTATTCAGTTTTTGATTGGTTTTTGGCTGAACTTCAATGAGCACATGTCAATTGAAGTACCTCTCATGAGCCAACTAAAATTTTGTGCACAATTTTGAATTGAAATTTGAATAGCTTTTCACTCCTTTTTCTTTCTCCTTTAATTTCTTTTGTATACTTTGCCTTTTATTTGATCCCTCCTCTTTGAATTAATTTCCCACATTTTTCTTTTAAGTTTAAATGGGGTATAGTGATATGTATTTAAGTGTACTGACACCTGAGGTGTCACAACCTACCCCCCTTAAAAAGAATCTCGCCCCGAGATTGGATGATTGAATTTAGGTAGGGAAAATGATATACCTGAGTGGAGCTAAGAAAACCCGGATAATGTCGATTAAGATAATCTTCCATCTCCCAGGTGGCTTCTTCTTCAGTGTGATGAGACCACTGAATTTTATACATTTTCACCACCTTTCGACGAGTACCTCTCTCTTTTTGATCCAAAATTCTAAGTGGATATTCGGTATAAGAGAGATCGGGCTCCACTAAAATTTCTTGTTGATCTATGATTTCAGTAGGAACTCGAACACATTTCTTGAGTTGGGATATGTGGAAAACATTATGGATTGCTGCGAGTCGTGAAGGAACTCGCAGACGATAAGCCGCGGGTCCACATTCTTCAATGATTTCATATGGCCCGACATAGCGAGGTGCTAGCTTACCCTTGACTCCGAAACGTTGAACGCCCCGAGTTTGTGATACTCGTAAATAAACATGGTCACCAATCATGAACTTCAAAGGATCCCTTCTTTTATCAAAATAACTCTTTTGCCGAGACTGGGCTGCTCGGAGATTTGCTTGTACTATTTTTACTTTTTCCTCAGCCTCGACCACTAATTCGGGTCCTAATATTTGACGTTCTCCAGTCTGGGACCAACTCAAAGGAGTTCGACATCGTCGACCATATAAGGCCTCGAATGGTGCCGTCTTCAGATTGGCCTGATAGCTGTTGTTATAAGAAAACTCAGCCAAGGATAAACATTTGTCCCAGTTCTTGTCATAATGGATGACACATGCTCGAAGAATATCCTCGAGAATTTGATTCACCCTTTCGGTCTGTCCGTCAGTCTGTGGATGGTAAGCTGAGCTTCGAATTAATTTAGTTCCGAGAGCCTCTTGGAGCTGCTCCCAAAACCTTGCCACAAACTGAGGACCACGATCCGAGATAATAGTTTTGGGTACACCGTGTAGACGGACAATTCGATCGATATAGATTTTAGCATATTTCATGGCTCGATATTCAGTATGCACTGGAATAAAATGAGCGGTCTTTGTGAGCCTGTCGACAATGACCCAAATGGAATCATGATGCTGAGAGGTATTCGGTAAGCCCACGATGAAATCCATACTTATATCTTCCCATTTCCAAGATGGAATTGGCAGAGGTTGGAGGGTTCCAGCAACTTTCAAGTGACTAGCTTTCACTCTCTGACATGTGTCACATTCTGCGACATATTTGGCAATCTCTCTCTTCATACGAGTCCACTAGAAATTTTGTCTGAGATCTTGGTACATCTTGGTGCTACCCGGATGAATGGAAAATTTAGAGAGATGTGCTTCGTCCAGGATTTGTTTCCGCAGCTCATGATTTTTGGGAACGACCAGGCGATCCTCGAACCACAAAATTCCTTTATGGTCCACTCGGAAACACTTGTATTTTTTTTCGCCTTCTACTACTTTCTGTTTGATGATACCAACACTTTTGTCATGTAATTGTGCCATGATGGTTTTGTCATAAAGTGTTGGTTCCACCGAAATATGATTTAAAGAACCCTGAGGAATGATTTCCAATTTCAGCTTTTGCATTTCAGCACACAATGTGTCATTATATGACTCCACTGAAAGGCAATTGCAGTGAACCTTGCGACTGAGCGCATCGGCTACGACATTAGCTTTGCCCAGATGATAATGAACTTCCAGGTCATAATCTTTGATTAATTCTAGCCATCTTCGTTGCCTCATATTCATCTCACTTTGGGTGAAAATATATTTGAGACTCTTATGGTCGGTATAGATATTGCAATGAGTGCCCATAAGATAATGTCTCCAAATCTTGAGAGCATGAATCACTGTGGCTAGCTCAAGATCATGTGAGGGATAATTTAGCTCATGTGGCCAAAGAGCTCGGGAAGCATATGCTATAACCCGATTGTCTTGCATTAGAACAAAACCAAGACCAGTACCTGACGCATCACAATAAACATCGTAGGGTTTGTTGTTGTCAATTTGAGCTAAGACTGGTGCTGTGGTTAGATGTGCTCTCAATGTATGGAATGCTTCATCGCACTTCGCATCCCATTTAAACTTGACATCCTTCCTTAGTAGTTCTGTCATGGGTTTTGCAATTCTGGAGAAGTCCGGAATAAATCTGCGGTAATACCCCGCCAATCCGAGAAAACTGAGAATCTGATGAACTGAAGTAGGAAGTTTCCAGTCCATCACTTCTTGTACTTTGCTGGGATCAACTGAGATGCCTTCACTGGATATAGTGTGACCCAGAAATTTGACTGTGTCCAGCCAAAATTCACACTTGGAGAATTTTGCGTACAGCTTATGATCTCTGAGACGTTGAAGAACAATATGTAGGTGTTGTTCATGTTCCGTCTCGTTCTTGGAATAGATCAGAATGTCGTCGATAAAAACCACGACAAACTTGTCAAGTTCCGGCATAAATACCGAGTTCATGAGATACATGAAATAAGCCGGAGCATTGGTGAGACCGAAAGACATAACCAAATATTCATAGAGACCATATCTGGTTGAGAAAGCGGTCTTGGGAATATCACAAGGCCGGATTTTAATTTGATGACACCCCGGTCGAAGATCAATCTTGGAGAAGATCTTTGCTCCAGCCAACTGATCAAACAGTACATCAATGCGGGAAAGTGGATATTTATTTTTGACGGTCACCGCATTAAGAGGCCGGTAGTCAACACACAACCTCAGACTGTCATCCTTCTTCTTTACGAACAATGCTGGACAGCCCCAAGGTGAAGCACTTGGGCGAATAAAACCCTTGTCTACAAGTTCTTGCAGCTGGATTTTTAGTTCAGCCAATTCTTTAGGCGGCATTCGGTACGGCCTTTTTGAAATAGGTGCTGTACCAGGCTGAAGTTCAATGACAAATTCGATATCCCGGTCTGGCGGCATACCAGGTAAATCGTCCGGGAACACATCTGCATATTCACGGACTACCGGAATATCTTTAAGATGAATATCTTTCATGGCATAGGCACAAGAGTTGTTGCATTGGTGATGAGGTAAATATAGGACCGAATGACCATGAGTTGGAGAATTTATTTCAACGGCTCGGGAAGAGATATCTAACAATACCCCATGTCTTTTCATTCAATCCATTCCCAGAATAATATCCATACCTTCTAGTGGCAATAAGATTAACGTGGTAGGAACGGTTTTACTACCGAAACTAAGTGGTGCTGTTCTAACCACTTGGTTGGATGCTACTTTACCACCAGGAGTAGATATCATGTAAGAGCCTTTGGTGTGACAAAAATCTAACCCAACTTTTGCTCCAAATTTAGAACTAATGAAGTTATGATATGCACCAGAATCGAATAAGATAACTGCGGGGTGATGGTTTATAGAGAATGTACCCGACATAATTGGTGCTCCTTCGGGAAGTTCAGCAAGGTTAGTGAAGTTAAGTCGGCCCTGTCTGACTTGAATGGTTGGTTTCTTGCCCTTGTTCTGATCATTTCTGCGAGAAGACTGCCCTTGAGATTGTCCCGCCTGGGGGCACATCTTAGCAAAGTGATCCGGTCTCCCGCATTTGAAACAGCGGTTATTGTTGTCAGGACGAGCGGCTTGCTGAGTATTCGGCCTAGGGCCGGTCTGCTGCTGCTGAGGTGCAAATGGAGCTTGCTGAGGAAACCCGAATCGAGTCTGCTGCTGTTGAGGAGAACGAATAATCCAACGCCCTGGCTGACGGGCCTTCTGAGAGGGTGCGGGTGGGTTATTCTGCACAAGGCGATACCTCGGTGCAGAGGCACTCAAGGGTCCAGCAGGTGCCTTGTGCTTCTTTTCAGCGCGGTGTGCAGAAATAAGATCCTTCTGGGAGATAGTCATATTCACCAATTAATTGAAAGAGTTTGCACTGACAAGATTTAGCCTTTCTTGTAACTTGGTGCTAAGGCCTCGACGGAAGCGTTCATGCTTCTTAGCATCGGTATCCGCGTGATGTCCAGCATATTGACACAACTGATTGAATGCCTGGGCATACTGCACTACAGTACGAGTTCCTTGAGTTAAGGCCAAGAACTCGTTGAGCTTACGGTCAAGAAGTCCAGCTGGAATATGATGATCCCGAAAAGCTATTTTGAACTCATTCCAATTCACCACATGATCAGTCGGTAGCATCCCGTGGTAATGATCCCACCACATACGAGCTGATCCGTGAAGCTGCTGCGTGGCGTAGCGAGTCTTATTCGCTTCGGAACAAGGAATAGTCAATAGAGAAAACTTGGACTCGATTGTGTGAATCCAAGCGTCCGCGTCCAGAGGCTCATCCGCTTTAGTGAACAGCGAAGGCTGAGTACTGAGGAAATCTTGGTAGCTCGCTTCTTGTGCTTGATGAGCATGATGCCCACCCCGCGGTTGTTGCTGAGCTTGAACCAACTGCCGCAAAATTTCCATCTGGGCGGCAAGAACCTCAGCAATACCCACTGGTGGAAGAGGTGGAGGTGGATCGCCATTTCCCCCGGCTCCAAAACCACTAGGGGTGCCTCGAGTTGATCCAACCATCTGAAATGTGAGTACTTTTGCATTAGGCTCAACATTATCATCATTTCAAATGGAACATACAACTCAAAATGACATGGAAGTAATAGGAATCGCTTAAATCATGTTGTGCAGCAAACCGGTGATACGAAATTGCTCATAACTGGAGTTCTGTACATGATATAAACTCGAAACTTTTACAGGACATATATAATTTCATGAGCTACAACTTTGGTAGTCATCACAAAGTCATATTCCTAGAGTAGGTTAGTCAAAAAATTCATTTACTCCTCCTCTGGTTTTTCTATTTTACAGAAAACAGAGCTTCTGTAATTTGCGATTATCTCCTGAGATACTAATCCGTTTGATCTGAAATTTTGTGAGAATTCCCACAATGAAATTTGGAACAACTTTGGTATTCAACTCAGGAGCTAATTCGGAAAGGAAAAGAGGATAAAAATTCGAACTAGCTGCTGCATTCAGCTTTTCACAGATCACCGATATTTCACATTAGTAACATTAGAGGTTCATTACATTCATCATCCTCTCATTTCTACTTGGTTACTCTAACATCAGTACTAAGGGGGTTACTCAACTCTAAGTTAGCCTAGTAGCCATGATCCAAAAGTAGGCTACACTAAGAGGAGTCTACAAAAGCTAAGAAAACAGTGCCTCGGTCTACATATTGACCGATGCCTCACTCGCCGCGGGAGTGTGAACCGTCTACATATTGACCGGTGCGGGCTGCGGCGCCTGGTCCTCAGAGTCCATCTCCGAAATGCCCTGGATCTCCTGGGGCTCATCCTCACCGTCCACCTGCATCTCGTTGGGTGGTGCGTGAAGGGCATCCTGCGCGTGCTGCATCTCGTGGAGCTGCCCCTGGGCCTCGTCCAAGTCAAGCTGAAGGTCGTGAAACTGGTCCTCCAGGAAGTTGATCATAGCGTCACGATCCATCACCGTGTCCTGAAGCTCGTGAACCTGGACGTGGAGCTGGGCGATAAGAGCAGCCCGACTCTCAAGCTCGGCACTAGCCTCCTGAAGCTGCTCGTCTCTCAGCTGGACCATCAGGTGCAAGGCCTGAGCCTGGTCCACCAACTGAGCGACGGCATAACTCTGGTACGTGTGAAGTCTGTAGAGACCGTCTAAGCACATTGCTGTCATCCAAAGTGCCCCGACCGGGTCGAGGGTAGCGACTACGTCCACGTGTGCCATCCGGTCAAGCCAAAGCGGGTTTGTCGGGTCGGGTGCAGGGAACAACCCGAACTCAGTCAGAACCACCTCCAGAGGGTGCGAAGAGCAAAAAGTGGTCATCGCCCTCATGATGGTAAGCTCCCAAGTGTCCAGCAGGTAGTGACCGACCATCTGAGTCACGATCGGCTCCCACCCGTTGAGCGGGTGCTGCGGAATCACCATCGTCACACTGCAGCGACGAACTCCGTCCTCCACAAACTCGTGGCCATCGTAAATCGGTGGCTGGAGATAACCGGCTGCACTCAAAAGCTCCCAAAGATGGCGAGGAAATCCATCCCAGTGCAAACAAGCGGAGTGCACGTGCCCCTACGCGTCAACCACCGGCAGCTCTTCCATCTGTCCCAACAAAAGACCGATGGATCAGCTGATGGTAAATAAGGAATAGCTGACTCTGGACAGTGAAACAAATTGCTAAAACGATAGATAATATGATCCTAAAATTCTCAAACATTTACACAAGATCCCTATGATAATAAGGAACAATTCCTCTAGTCATCACTAAGATCAATTTGGACTCCATGGGGGTGATATGCTCAGGTTTTCAGAGTGACGTCAACCAGGAAAATTGGGTGTCCAGAGAGGGTGTATTTTGACCATAAATCTCAAACCAATTGTCTAAAATAATTAAAATTTTTATGGTAAGTTCATCACTTAGTTATATACAACTTTAATGTTGAACGATTTTTCATTTGAACAACTTATGAAGGTAGAAAAATTCCAGTTTGTACAGACTGTTCAGAGTTGACAGTTTTACACAGGGTTGATAAAAAATCACAAATACCAAGCTAGAAGGCTTCAAAAATTCTCAAATTTTTACAAGAGTTCGGTAACTTAGGAATCATAATTTCGTATTACTACCCCAAGTTGATTTGAATAATTTAACATAGGGTTAAAATTCGTGGAAACCAATTTCCCTGAATTTGCAGACTATCTAGATGCTCCTTAAGATAGGGTTGTAGCCGATTTGATTGCGATTTCTTCCAAAGATTTCTTTGTTAACAATTGTGACGATGAATGCAGAACCTATCCATCCTCACTAAGAAAAAGAATTGCCAAATAACCTTGGTCTTACGCAAATGACTTTGGTGGCATACATATTACGTCTCTCACTATGTAGCTGCTCGATATAGCTAGATAGCATAGGATTCGATTCCGAGTTAGCGTACCTGCAGAAAATTTGCAATATATAACTTGAACCTTCCGTGCCAGCACTCACGAAAGTGTTCCCATACATTACCGATCACTATAGAACCGGCATCCATACAATTAATGCCGTATGGACAACGTTAAGCATACGTTATCGAAACAACGTATCGACGGAGTACCGTCTTCGACGGGGAATTGAATTCCAATTTCGACCCATTACTCCCCAAATAATCAACCAAAGTTGGTATATGGGCAGCAGCTCAAGTAGGCCACTGCTTGAGCTCCAGCGTTCGGCTTGCATCACCGACGGGAAGGTCAGACTCCCTCAGCTGACTGAGTAAGCATACCTCCGCGGCGATGATATAGTTGCAGAATTTAAATTGCGGAATTTAAATACTGGAAAGTAATGTGCTGGAAGTTAGCCATACAATATAAGCCACCTGATTATACCCACAAGATCCCCAAGGGCTTTACGTCCTAGACTTGTCCTTGGAGATCCTAAACTCTTTCCAACAACTTAAGTAGTTTTGAAGTCAAGTTTTAATTTGTTATTTTGAAAACCGAGGCTGCCATCTCTGGTAGGCTGTCTGCGAGCTCTAATGCCAGCTGTGGCGGAACCACCCAAAACTACTAGGCCCGGGTGCACTGATCGTTGTTGCTAAGCAACTCTGACCCAAATTGGCACTCACCGGTAGTTCCTCGAGTGAAGCCTCGATAAAAGCCACTCTATTTCAGGATCAGCAGACAACACTCACACGAAGGTGAGCCTAGAGATTACAACACAGAACATTTCATACATCTCAGAGTGATTGCAGCGGAAAGGAAATTTATTACAAACCATGTTCAGAGTAGCAAAGTACTACAGAATTCCAAACTACACAAATTATTCAAGTCTCATTGTTCAGCGGAAGCATTAAAAGATAACTAGCGAAATAACGTGACGCATCGATAAAGCCCGTACGAAAGCGTCACTCAGTGGGAGGGTGGTCAGCACCAGCTGAAGGGCCATCCCACTCAACAGACCAACCCGGAGGCAAGGTACACGGCCAAGTAAGACTCGCAAACAGATCCTCGAAGTTAGTACTTGAAAAACAGTGCCACAAGCAAGGCTGAGTATACTAATACTCAGCAAGACTAACCTGTCACCGGATATAACATAGTCCGATAACTAGACATGCAAGGCCTTTTGGTTGGTGGGGTTTGTTTTGCCAAAACAACATGCCACTAAGAGTTGGTCCTTATTTGCAGATTTTATCTAGCCATCTTCTAGTTAGGGCCCTGTTTAGTTCGTTTTACATGTTTTTGCAAAAAAAATTTGTGTGGGAATCTTGCCAATTTGAAGTACTAAATGAAGTCTATTTACAAAACTTTTTGCACAGATGGGTTGTAAATCGCGAGACGAATCTAATGATGCTAATTAATCCATGATTAATCAATAATCAGCGGATGGTTACTGTAGCATCACTGTTGCAAATCATGGATTAAGTAGGCTCATTAGATTCGTCTCGCGATTTACAGCCCAACCATGCAAAAAGTTTTGTAAATAGACTTCATTTAGTACTTCAAATTAGCAAGATTCCTTTGCACTTTTTTGCGTTTACGACTTTTTTGCATTTATGGGGTGGGAACTAAACAGGGCCTAGATTAACCGTTCTAAGTTTGCATCTAACTCTACACAAACATGGTAGAGCAATCGTTTAATCAACCAGCAGTATTATCATCATCATGTTCCACTTGTTACTCTGTGTGACCGAAAACATTAAGCAATCTCATGCCGTGAGAGGCGGACGATTCTGAATCGAATTTCAACCTGGCCAGGGGAACCTAACGCACACATATGGGAACCAAGTCACCCACACAACTTTTCCCCTTTCTTTCTAGTCCGTGGATCCGGGTCACCCTCCCCGACTATAGAGTCCGACCAGTCTGCACCCGTACGTCCGGACAAAAATAAAACCTACTCCTACCAAGAGGGTGAATGGTCGTTCCACTCGCCGGTCCAATCAGGTACTTAAGCTTACCGATTACCATATTTCTCGGCATGTGGCTAGTACTTTTAAACGCTTAACGAAATGAGCCACACACCGCGATCTTAACCAGTTTTTACTACACCAACGGGGTATCACAACTACACAAACCCGCTCGTTGTCCTTATATTTCAGCAGGAATTAAAGTCAGTAAATTCCTATTTGCTCGCGAGAGGCAGGAAACCTCTCGACTTCTACCATACCTAATTAGCATGGAAACTAGTCGATAAAAGATCCGGGTATCAAACATAGGGACCTAGGGATCATGCATCTAAGGTTTTCGATCAACGCCGAGAAAACTTAAATGCAGAATTAAACTTATTACAACACATTATAAATAGCTAGATGAATAATAACTCAGAAAATAGTGGGATCATGCACCGGGGCTTGTCTTCTTGGGCACTGTCAGGCAGAAAAACCTCTGGGGCTTGGCCCAGGCCTTGAGATAAGTTAGCACAGTTCAAATTAACTTCCTGATCAACACGAGAGTCCGCGGGCACCAGCTCGTATTCTCCGTCAGCAAGATTAACCGCTTCTATATGCAATGCAAGATTATGAGTTACTCATGGATAACAATTTCTTTCCTTCACGATAAAGTTGTAGTTCAACAAAAGTTAATTCAGTGATGATCTCAACATTTCATTTCATGGGCAGTCATTTATGGAGTAGCAAACACAACTATGTGTCTTCATGAATGAGTGTGGGGTTTGGTTTTCATTTTTATCATTAAAACATAGCATGTTTTCACTATTTCATAACAACAAATCTACTCATGAGCTAGTGATGAAAAATTTAAGTAATACAGATCCCATACTTTAGCATATATGGCATAAATTTCAGCATCTAACCATAAAGCAATTAACCATAACAAAACATGTAAGTAGATTACTCTAGTTGCTTCACCTTTTTTCACAGAACGTTTGACATGGTTTCTGGTGCTACAAATTTTATGGGAGGAACTTCATACCATCTACTCAGTACTATAATTTTTCCAGATTTTATATACTTATACATCAGAGGTGACAAAATGAACAAATTTAGCAAGCTATTAAATAAGATTAATTCTATAGAGAGTTATACTATGGATACGGTTCTCAAATTTTTACCAGAGCCTAGTCATGAGCTAAACATATTTCATAAAAATTATTAAGCTTTATAGCACCAAGATAAATTAGTTATGCAGTTAACTTAGTATGAGTTAGCATAAATTTTTCAAAGTTCATCTGATCAGTACTGCAAGTGAACTTTTTATTATACCTAGAAAATACCCTAAATAAGAACATGTCCAAAAATCATGATCATATATGGCATAGTTTACTCAGAACAAAAATGGTAAATCTAACCATGAGATACTAAGCATGATTTTTATCTAAAGCAATACTCAGTAACTGTAGCTCAAAAAAATTTAGGCAGGATCACAGAAGCAAAATGATACTTCAAAAATAAATATAGATTTTTCTGAGCATAAAAACTATACATGATGAATTAAGTTGATTAAACAAGCATTAATCATGGTATATAGAAAATGAACTCTAATAAATCTGAAATTTATGGATTAACAAGGTTTCAGTTACACATGCATGCATTAGAAATTCCAGAGCAAATTTAGGTATATGTTTTTCAGTATTAAATCCTGAATGTCAACAATAGATTAGAGAATCTTGATTGTTCCAGCATGATAACTATTTATTGAGTGGAATTTCCTGAACATGCATAGGTTGATTTTCTTATTCTTTTTCCTAGATTAAATTTGGTAGAGTTTCTGCAGATTTGACTGTTACAAAACATGTAGATCTTGTTACAAGGATTCCAGATCAGTTGAGTTTGCATTTTTATGATTTTTCTGTGATTTGTTTTGCATTTTAGAAGTTCACTGGCAATCACTGGAAATCTTGCAAACACACCCTTGAGCGAAAAAAACAAATTACAAATGGGTCATTCGCCGGCCTTCTCCGCCATTGCATCTTGCTGATGGTGTTCTGCTAGGCAGGGCTTACCGGGGCTGCAACGGGGAGGCGCGTGAGAGAGAGAAGGTCGAGGAACACCCACCCTTGTAGCCGTTCGGGTGGAGGATGGTCGGAGATGAGCTCGCCGGCGCTAATGGCGGGGAAGATGTTCGGGTCGCCGGCGTTGTAGGCGAAGGAGGGCTCGGGGTAGAGGAACATCGCGCACACGAGCACCGCGAGAGCGTGAGGAAGCTCCTGGGTGGCTCTCGTGCACGTTCTCCCTCTGGGTTGGCCGGTCCGCGGTGAGCCCAAGCTCGCCGGCGGCGGCGCAGAAGGGGAACGGCAACGGGAAGGCGTCTGGGTTCGATTCCGCGCGCATGGAGCTTAACTGGGGGGTGGAAAAGCTACTGGGGTGGATGGATGGAGCAATGCGAGGCTGTGGTGGCCGGTCCGGGCGAGCTAGATCTCGCCGGCCATGGCGGACGGTGGAAGGAGGGAGAAGAAAGGGAAGTCGCGCGACGGCGGGGCTCTGGGGCTACTTATAGGCCAGAGAGCACCTGGGCGAGGGGAGTGGCATCTGGGGGAGGTCGATTTGGTTCGGGGCGACTCGACGGCGGGCTGGCGGAGCGAGCAACGGCACTGTGCATGGCGAGGCGGCGTGGCAGCTCGGGAAGGCGCCAGGGACGCGTGTTAGCGTGGGGAGGTGCCAAGGGGCAGGCCAGGTGGCGCTGGAGGGCTTCTCTGATCCACTTGGCCGCGGACGCGCCGTGGATGAGGTCTACCGGCGGCGTATGGCGGGCGCCGGAGCGAAACAGAGCAGCCGAGAGGAGAGAGATGGAGGTGAGGGCCTTTTTGTGATTTTTGAAAATTCAGGGACCTCTCAGTAAACTAAAAATATCTCCTACTTAGAGGGCTCAAACGAAAAAGTATTGAATACCAATTTTGCATAACTTTTCAAGATCTACAACTTTTGTGTTATGAAAATTTTCATTTGAAACTCACATTTTGAACTATTTATAAATTTTCAAACTTGCACAAAAGGGCTTTGGTTTTATTCAGTTTTTGATTGGTTTTTGGCTTAACTTCAATTAAGCACATGTCAATTGAAGTCCCTCTTATGAGCCAACTAAAATTTTGTGCACAATTTTGAATTGAAATTTGAGTAGCTTTTCACTCCTTTTTCTTTCTCCTTTAATTCCTTTTGTATACTTTGACTTTTACTTGACCCCTCCTCTTTGAATTAATTTCCCACATTTTTCTTTTAAGTTTAAATGGGGTATAGTGATCTGTATTTAAGTGTACTGACACCTGAGGTGTCACACCCAGAAGACAGTCGACATCCCCCTCTGCTTGAGGAGGGCCCGGGCCATCCCCACAACCATCTGGTTGCGCCGCTCGATGACGCCGTTCTGCTGCGGGCTGTATGGCGCGGAGTACGCTAGATGCCCTCATCTGCGTAGTACGCCGTGAACTCGGCCGCCGTGAACTCGCCACCATTGTCGGTGCGCAGCACGAGCAACTTGCGGTCGCTCTCCACCTCCGCAGCAGCCTGAGCACGCTTGATGGCGTCCGCAGCCTCTCCCTTGCTGCCGAGGATCATCACCCACATGTAGCGGGAGAGATCGTTGACGAGCAGCAAGAAGTAGTGCCGTCCTCCTAGTGTGGCTCGAGCCGCTCCTTGGCTCGGAAGGTCGCCTGCTGGGGGAAGGGGTGCCGCCTCTGCTTTGTCAGCATGCAGACATTGCAGAGCTGCTCCACGTTGTCGAGGCATGGGAGGCCTCGCACCATCTCCTTGGCGCTGAGTCGCTTCAGGGCCTCAAAGTGGAGGTGCCCGAAGCGCTCGTGCCACTGCCATGCCTCGTCGTCCCTGCGAGCTGCAAGACAAAGAGGTTGGGCCACCCCTACGTGGAGGATGTAGAGGCGGTTCTTCCCTCGAACCACCCTGGCGAGAAGCTGGCGACGATGGTCCCAGATGCGGAGGACTCCGCTGTCGATCACCACATGTGAGCTGCTCTCATCGAGCTGCCCAAGGCTGATGATGGAGTTCCGCAGTGCCGGGATGTAGTAGACTCCGGTGAGCATCCGATGCTCGCCGGACTTGGCGGTGAAGATCATGGAGCCCACGCCCTTGATCTCCACGGCGGAGGAGTCCCCAAACCTGATGGAGCCACCCACGTCGGTGTCCAGGTCGGAGAAGAACTCCTGTCATCCGGTCATGTGGTGCGTGGCGCCGGAGTCGAGGTACCAGCCATCAATCCTGTCGTTGTCGGAGCCATTGCCGAGGAGGACTCGGGCACGCGGCTCGTCGAGGTAGAGTAGGGTGGTGACGGACGGTACCGCCGGGTGCAGCTCCATGGCCCCGTGGAGCAGAAATAGAGCCGCCTCGTCATCCGGCTGGGCCTCGGCGACATGGGCTTGGCCCCCACGCCTCCGCTGCGGGTAGTCCTTGGCCCAGTAGCCGGGCCTGCCACAGTTGTGGCAAGCGTCGTCTCATGGTGCTCTGGGCCTATCGGCGGCGCCGCCCAGGGCGCCTCTGCGGGTGCCGCCCTCGGCGCGCCCTCGTGCTCTGGCCTGGGCACCTCCGTGCCCCTTGCGCGGCTTGCCGCACTTGCGGCCACCAGTCGAGGAAGAGGGCTCCCTCTTCTTCCTGTCACCGCGCCGGGCCTCCCACTGCTCTTGAGTGAGGTGGAGCTTCCCGCCGATGGAGATACCTCCTGAGGGAGGTTGTGGCTCGTCACTGTCGACGACCTTGAGGCGACCAATCGCCTCCTCGATCGTCATGGTGGAGAGGTCCGGCAGAGACTCGATCGAGCGAGCGGTCTGTCTGTACCTCTTGGGGACGTGCCGGAAGAGCTTCTCGACAGCTCTCTCCTCGTCGTAGGTGTCGTCGCCGAACGTCACCATCTTCTGCAACAGTGT